>NC_137940.1:5767058-6137058 GCF_963969265.1 Rhamphochromis sp. 'chilingali'
ACTTTGAACAAGACAGGCTATCGGTAAGCTCTTGAGTTCACATTTTGCTTTTGCAGATATATCTGGGACTATGGAAGCTCAGTTGTGCAAATGTTTTACGCTTAGGGAAATAGTTGCTGCATTTAAGTTTAATTATATTGACAAAAATGAATGTTTAAGTTTGAATAAATTGTTTGTGCAGTTAGTGTTCCCACATATTTATGTTAATTAATATTAAAAATAGTTACCCCAAATCCTTGGGTGGATCGTAAAACTAGTGAATAAATGTTTGGTTTTGATTTAAAGAAAATAATTCTTTGTAAAGAAAATCCTTAGTTAAAGTCTATTAAAATGTTTGTGAACTCTAAAATGTATACTTTAAAATACAATTGTTTATAAAAAAGTGTTAAATGCAAAGAAGACACATTGTGTATATTTATTTAAGAACCACAGTTAAATTAACACAGTTAACCACATGGTAAATGGCTTTACTGAAGTGTATTTTGTTATTTCATCTGTCTTCTGTGTAATTTATCTGAATGGTTAATGAAATGTTCTTTATTTTTGTGTTGAAAGGTTTTTTACCTGCTGCTACCTACCAGCTATCAAACTAGTTGGTCTAAATAAAGTTGAGTGAAATTCAAAGTCTGGTCTTTTTCAAGTGTGGACACCTCACAGTCAGAGGAACACTTGACAGTGTCATTAAAACTGTCAAAACACTCCTGAATTGTGCTTTTCCACAGGGTGATTAATAATAAAACATGATGCCTTTGAGGCTGCCTGAAGTAAAACTGCACTGAGCCACTTCTCTAGCTTGGATGCCTGAAGATCACACAGTCTCGCCAAAACCATGTTTTTACTGGCTTACACCAAATGACTTGGTTAATTAGCAAAAAGTGACAAGTTTAATCCTTTGTCCCCATGTTCTTTTATGTTCACCCGCTTCATGTTCACCACCCACGCGTGTACACAAACACTGATTGCTTTCTCTTCTGTTTATGTTAAAAATGTTCTTAAGTTGCCTTAAACGCCATTTTATTTTCTCCCAAACTCAAATGTGTTTCTCTTATTATCTAACCTCTTAATAGGACACCACTTGCGATATCTGTTCTTGGAGTTATTTTGGTTGTGAATGTAGATAATTTCCATTGCCATGTTTGGTTTGTAGCCTTGTACTCTGCCTTTTTGTAAGCCGGTCTAGATTAAAACATTAGGAATCTAATCAAAATGTAAATCTGGTTAGTTAAAAGGAACAAGAAGAAAACACTTTGGGCTGGCTTGCAAGAAACCACTAACAGTAGACAGGTCAAATTCAAAGGACTCTATTATGGACAGTGTCATGGACCCACAAAGTTGTTTCCTGAACCATTAGCTTTGCCAATCTGCTGCTTACTGGTTCTCTAAAAACTCTTCTATTCACATCTCGGGCTGCTTATGTAGTTCGCTTCAGAATTCACTTTCTGCAGAAGCAGGGTATAGAAGAGGATGTGAATGCCTGTATTTTCATATGATAAAAGGCTTTTTTGGGGTTTTTATTTTTCTTCATAAATAAAGGAGCCAGATGAGAAAAGATATTAATGTTTAAGCAAGGGAATCTGCACAAGAGGTGTCATGGTATTGTAATTCTTTAACCTATTGCGTAGGGACAGGGTGCTGGTTTTATGTCACCCCAGGTAGGCAGTAAATTTTGTCGGACAAAGCCGGCCCTCCTCAGGTACTGCCAAAGAAAAGGTTTTATGTGCAGCGAGCCTGCTACCGAGTGCTGCTTCATTATCATGTGCGGTGTAAGTGTCCTCAATGCTGAGAATTTCTAGTGGAACACTAAACACTAATTCAGCTCCAGCCACATCAAAACAAGCCCCCCAAACTGAGTAATTATTCTTCCCTCCATATCTTCTGCCGTGACCTGAAAACTCATCTCTTCAATAAACACTTCATGTTTCCACTTCCTGCAAAATCCCATCCTCCTCCTAGCACACATTTTCCTCCTGTGCTTTCAGAGAAAATGCTCTGCTCGTGTTGGATTGAGTGCAAAGAGCGCGAGAGAGAGCCAGAAAACAGGAGCATTTTCTTCTTCTCTTTCTTTCTTTCTTCAGCAAGCACCTCATAATGTTGGTGTTCTAGGAATGTAAATTTATTCCACTGATCTTACTGTTTTGATTTGACTGCTTTTTTTTTTCTTTTTTTTTTTCTTTACGGCTGTATAAACGGGAACTGTACATATATTTAAAGTCTCCTCTTTATCCAAGTCTCCTGACCAAGATGCTGTAATTGAAATATTACAGAACCACATCACAGAGCAGGTGACACAAAATAACTCAAAACTGCAGAATAAAACAAAAACAGAATTATTAAACCATGAAGAAAGTTCCCAGTAAGAATAATTTTAAAGATTACATCTGTGAAAAACAGACACAGCCTAAGTGGCAATCTAAAACCACCAGCACAAATAAGACTGATTTAATGCCATCAAATAATAAATGAATTATGCTAAAACATCCAGATTCTAATATACTACCAAATATTAGCAGCCAGAAGAGTGCATACACTTTCCACAGCAATGATTTCCATTCCCTGAAAGAGAGCAGTTTTTGCAATTTCAAATTTAATTGCAAAAGGTTCCAGGAAGAGCGAGCTGCATGTAAAAAAGCTATTTTACCTAAGAGTTTGGAGGATTCTTGATAATAATATAGATGCTGAGGTTAAAAAAAAAAGAAAAAAAAAAAGAAGAAGGACAGTGCCAAGGCTAATACCCTATTTCACATTTTATTCCACAAAAATTTAATGTGTCCTTTTCTTGAAGAGCACACAACATCAGTGCTCTCATATATTAACTTCTGTGTCAACAGTGTCACTGTGGACAAACGTCTCCGGGTGTATTCCAACCAGAAACCCTGGATGACTAAAGAGGTCCAGGTCCTGCTGAAGCAACGTGACGCCGCTTTTAGATCCGGTGATGGTATGCAGTACAGTGCAGCCAGATCTCAGTTGAAAAGAGGCATCAGAGAGGCCAAGGCAGCGTACAAGAGAAGGATCGAAGACCACTTCACCACCAACAACTCACGACAGGTATGGCAGGGAGTTCAGCACTTAACCAACTACAAACCTGGCAATACCACGTTGACTGAGGGTAACGCGGAGCTTGCAGAGGAGCTGAACCACTTCTTCGCACGCTTTGAGGTGAAGGGACCAGAGGCAGCAGCAGCAAAAACATCGGACAGCAGCAGCCCAAGCCTCATAGTGCAGGAATATGAGGTGAGGCGCACACTGAGGGCAGTGAACCCCAGGAAGGCCACCGGACCAGATGGGGTAACCGCAAAGGTCCTAAAAGAGTGTGCAGACCAGCTGGCTGGGGTCTTCACTAAGATCTTCAACACTTCACTGTCCCAGTCCTGCATCCCGCCGTGCCTAAAGTCAGCCACAATTGTCCCACTGCCAAAGCGTACTAACATTAGCAGCCTCAACGACTACCGACCAGTTGCTCTAACACCTGTTATAATGAAGTGCTTTGAGAAACTGGTCCGACGTCACATCATGTCCTGCCTGCCACCCACACTCGACCCGCTCCAGTTTGCATACAGAGCTAACAGATCAACTGAAGATGCCATTGCTACAACGCTCCACACCACCATCTCTCACCTGGAAGTGCAGGGCCGTTACGCCAGGCTGCTCTTTGTTGACTTTAGCTCTGCTTTCAATACGATACTCCCGGACAGACTAATAGATAAACTGCTGGAAATTGGACTTCCTTCCACCACCTGCCGCTGGATCAGAGACTTCCTCTCAGACCGTGTACAGAGAGTTAGAGTGGGGCCTCATCTTTCCTCAGCCCTCAGCCTCAACACCGGCTCTCCACAAGGCTGTGTACTGAGTCCCCTACTGTACACTCTGTACACACATGACTGTGTTAGTTCCCACCCAGACAACACAGTCATCAAGTTTGCAGATGATACCACTGTGGTGGGGCTCATCTCAGGGGGAGATGAGACTGCATACAGAGCTGAAGTTCAGAGGCTGTCAGATTGGTGTGCAGACAACAACCTGGACCTCAATACCACCAAAACAAAAGAACTGGTAGTTGACTTCAGAAGGAGGAAGTCCGAGCTGCAGCCTGTCAGCATCAACGGGGAGTGCGTGGAAAGGGTCTCCAGTTTCAAGTTTCTGGGTGTGCACATAGACACAGACCTCCAATGGAGCTCTAACACCTCTGCGGTCTTAAAGAAGGCCCAACAGCGTCTCCACTTTCTGAGAATCCTCAGAAAAATGGACCTGAAGAAGGAGCTGCTGACCGTCTTCTACCGCTGCTCCATTGAAAGTGTGCTGACATATTGCATCGGTGTGTGGTTCTCCAACTGCACCACAGCACACAGAAAGGCACTCCAGAGGGTCATCAACATGGCCCAAAAAATCATTGGACATCCTCTTCCCTCCCTGAAGGACCTGTACAGCACTCGCTGTCTCAAGAGGGCACGCAGCATCCTACGGGACTGCACACACCCAGGACACCGGGTGTTTAAGCTGCTGCCGTCTGGCAGGAGGTTCAGGCTGCTGAGGTCCCGAACAAATAGACTCAAGGACAGCTTTTACAACAGGGCAATAGCCCTGATCAATGTAAATAGCTGACCTGACTGGATACCTCCCTGGACTTTTTAGGGGGAGGTAACAATGTTTAAAACGATAACAATAATATTTATATTTATAACAAGGTGCAATAATAATTAATGTGCAATAATAACAGTGTGCAATACACATACACTTATTCTTCTTTTTTATACTAAGTTAATATACTGTGTTGTGTTGTTTGTTACGTTGTGATGTGTCATATCGTGTCGTGTTGTGTTATATGTAGTGCCGACGTAGGACAGTTTTTCCAATTTCATTGTACTACTGTACTATGTATGACTGTGCAATGACAATAAAGAGTTATCTTATCTTATCTTATCTTATTCTCCACCTCTACAACACGTTTTCATGAAATACGGCTTCATAATTTTTGCTTAGTCCTGCTTACTGACACACACAAAGAATTGCCCTTGGCAAAGGAAACATGGCTTTGTACGGAGCGCTCTCTTGAAAACCAGTAGTCATAGTGCATGTACAGTATGCAGTTATACAGCATATCATACAGAGCAGTCAAACAACACATGTCAGTAACCATACTGAAGGGGTACAATGATGGGTGCACCATACTGGTCATACTAAGAACCGGCTGGCACTTCTGTGTTTAAGTCACCTGATTGATGTCCATGCTATTGTCACAGGTCAGCGGGCGAGCCGATGTCAGGTCATTCGAACCGAGGAAAGTGGAGATGATGCCGTTTTGGTCCACTTTTCTGATTGTGGTGCCATCAACAAAATAAATCAGCCCATTCTTGTCCACTGCAATGCCTGTTGAAAACAGGTGAGAGGGAGAGAATGGAGAAGAGAAGTGCAAAGGAAAAAGCTTGTGATAACAGGAAAAAAAAAAAAAACATGTTAGATACGCTGCATCTATGCCTGCATGACTCAGTGGACAGAACACGATGGATACATGTGTCAAGCTTGCCTTCCCATTATTCAGGTCACTGCAAAAAGCAAAGCCATCAATAATTCACAGTCTGCTTTTCTGCTATTAAATAATTTCACAGGCAGAAGTGGGAAAGGCTGTATTCATACGGTATATATGCACTTTGCCTTGTCTCGTAACCCTCCTGTCCAAAAGAGACCTCGGGAGGTAGGGATGTCAATGAGTGGTGCTTTGTGGAGATTTTTTTTTTACGTCGGCAATCATCAACAATCTGCACACCATTTGAGAAATAAATAAGCAGGGGAATGAAAATGACAGCTTTAGACAGTTTTGGATGAAAGAGGTGAAAGACAGGCAGTTGCCTCGGTGACAACTGTGGACTAAATTGTCTCGGTGATTGAGAGTCAGCTCAGAGTCGTAAGCTGGAGCCAAGCCAGTGTGGAGTTGCAATAACCATTTGTCCCAAACTGGGAAAATACATTAACAGACTATGCAAGCCTCCACATCACTTTCCATGCCACTGTGCTGTTTAATATGAGACCTCGGCCATACCTCACATTCAGAGATTTAAATGTTCTGCGCTTTTCTATTTACAATTTAAATTTAATTTCTGAGATTTCAGGATGTTGTAATTAGCATGATCTATAGTTTTCTGAAGGACTTCTACCGGTCTGAACATACTATAACTTCACTTCTACCTCCAGAGTATTATTTCTTTTTCAATGAAGTCTTTAAAAGCTTCTATGGAAGGTGAGTGATTTGGTTTGACCTGTGGCTAGGTCTGCACAAGATTGCTTTCTGCTAAAACATTGATGAGCCGAGGGAGCCCACGGTGAATCCTAGGGAGCTGGCTATTTGACAGTCTGAGATTCTCAGACAGATGAAAAGTGTCACATTTGAGCAGAGTTCAGCACATGTCTGAGAGGAGAAAAAAAGGAGCCATCTGCTGTTTCTTCTATGGTCCCGGCTTCCACCCACTCCATCATTAGAGTCGCTCCCTCAGATTGCCTCCGCTCAAGCCTTTATCACCCAGCTGAAGCTGAGCTATTGCAGTTGGCATTCAGAGCGGGCAACAACTAGTGCGCACAACAATTCATCCTTGCCTTTTCTTCCAGAAGAATTTATGGAAAAGTGAGCAATCACGCCACTAATGACCATGTGATATTCGAATGTGGACAACAGGTTGTGTAGAGTGGGTTTCTGACAGCAGGAGCTTTTTGTGGGAGAAAAAAAAGCCTCTTTAAGAAACAAAGTAATAATTCTAAGGATTTTAAAAGCAATATACAAATATTCAAAACCAGTTCTGCAACAACTTTTTTGATTGGGAGCAGCAGTGCAGAGCCTTAATTAACAAAGCATCTCTGTTTTTCTTAGTTGTATGGAAGTAATCTGAATTGATAACACATGAATCGCAACCGAATTTCATTCATTAAAATCAGTGAGCCGGTTCTTGGCACAGAGCTCAAAGCCCAAGTTTAAATCTAGCAGATGCCACTCCTGAATGAGAAACTCATCAATGTGTTCAGCCCCTTCATTTGAATACAGTATCTTCATTAGTTTTAAATTATACCTTTGGGTCCAATGAGAGAGGCCTCTGGAGCTTTGCCGCCATCGCCACAGTGGTCCTCATCAAATGCCAGACAGTGTTCGCCAGTTCCCGCTACCACCTCTGCGTTTGACGGCAGATCCTTGCTTCCAGCCAAAGTTCTGGGTCGGTAGATCCTCCGGGAGTTTGTGTCCGACACATACAGCTGGCCGCTCACTGGATCAGTCACCAGGTAGTACCGGTGTGCTGGGTTGTTACTGCATTCAAGATGATAACTCAGTTATATACTGTAATTGGAGAAAGGTTTTTTCTTTAAAAGCCTTTTTCTAACAGTCCAGCCAGATTGTACTTTAATGGCAACAATTTGCTCCTAAAACGTGATCGATGCCTTAATATCTGAAATACCTCAATCTACCTCTAAACTTCAGCTAACCCTGATGAAATTTAGCCAGATTTTTCTCTCTGAAAATCCCTCCCCATTAAGAGTTAAGAGTAATATGAAGAGCACAGTGAATTTCTCAAGTCGTTTCATCTGTATGCATAGGTGTATATGCAGTATAGGTAGAAAGTACTTTCAGAACATCCAAGAGGCAGTACATTAAAGTATATATCTTAAGTGTAGTGGCATTAATTAGTACCAGTGATACAGAGTGTTCATTTCCTAATTAAGTGTAACTTTGTTCGGTCCAGTTGTTGCATAAATTACAAACCTTAAGACCCAGATAGCAAAAATTGTCATGTGCATGTAAAGTAAATGGTAGCAAGAAACAATGTTTATTCTGAATTTTGCAAGAAACTGTGAGAAATTTCCATAACAGTGAAAGAAGAGCAGAGCCTTTGAGGATGAAAGAGTGGAAACAGAGAGAAGGTTGAATAGATGGGAGTCAAACAAAATTCAACAGGATACCACTGCAGTGGGGTTTCGGTGTACAAAGCACAAATTGACAACTTGTGCAGCAGATCATTTCATTTCCTATCACTCCCCTGTGGGAAGAAGCCTTTGGAAATACAGAAATGACTGGCTTATGTTAACAACATGCAACTACTAATGAATTCTTGTTTCTATTTGCATTCAATTGTCACATAATGGGACAAAGAATCAAACGAATTTACAACACACTATCAACTGGTATTTATACTTTTAAAAAGAAGCTATCAAAACTGTGATTTACTGTCACATTTTTAAAAAACTCGACATATTTAAGAACTACAGTTAAGGCAGGATGGATACATACAACAGAGGCAGTTAACATGAAAAAGCGAGTGCTTTACAGCGCAGTCGTAAACATGGCTTCTCTGCTTGTACTCCAGCTTAATGGTACCTTTCTCAATGCTGACCGGCAATGGAAGTGGATAATGTGACGGCAAAATAAATGTGGCAATGAAACATCTTTGTAAAATGATGAAGATGGAGTCGTAAAATTTGACAGCTATTATGAGTCAAAGTAAATGCCCTAAATAGGTGGCTGCTATCAAAGTTCCATAAAGAATTCAACAAGTTAAACATTAGTAACCCTTTCTTTTACAGTCAATCTTCAGGGGGTGGGCGTAATAACGGAGACACCAGTATGGTGTTATACAGTCCAATCAAACGGTCATATAATAAATATTACCTGTGTGAAGCTTATTTGGTCATTTCCTTTAAAAATGTAAGTTGTGAAGGATTTGCCATGTGTTTGTGATAAAATTGTATCATTTGTGCCAAGGCCATCAATGATAAAAAAGCTGCTGCTTGACTATAGGATTAACCAGTGACTGTGTCTGTTCTCAAATTATTCATCTTCCCCTGTAGCTCAAAAGTTTCACCGTACCTGTCCCAGGTGCAAGCGCAGGTGGTAGTCATCCTCTGATGAAACTATCACAAACTCTTGGTAGCTGGCATTGTTCTGCAGGCAATCTGATTTGTCTGACTGATCCAGTATTCAGCAGCTCTTGTGGTGTCAAGACTTTCACGTCACTCTGCCTCTATGCTCCCTTCACTGCCTTTTTGTTTTACCTTATTTATAACCGACTCTTGTCTCTCTCTTCTTTTTTTTAGGTTTATCTGTAAATGCCATTCCACATATCCCTCCTTCTCTCTGCCAAGTGTTTGAAATGAGAAATACAGCGAATCTGAATTCAAGAAGTAAAACAGAATTAAAGCCCACCAGGTGAGTTAAGCAAATTAATCTTAAATTCATATAAAAAGTCACACACGCATTTTCCATAATCCTGCTCTTACACCAGTGGAATGTATGAAATGTGTTCCGTAGCTTCGCTTGATAGAGTGCTGTTGTCTTAATCAGGAATGCAAAGCAGTTGTGTAAGTCCCTCTACAAGAGAACATCTGTCAGATGGAAATGTAATCATAAGCTTCACAATGATACTGTTTATTGCAGCGCTCTGAGTTGGACTGCGTCACACGTAGTGATTACCTGCATGAAAGTTGAATGTTTTACACTATGTCAATAATCACTAATTCTGACAGTCGGTGCACTCTTTATCTTGCTGAGATGTAATCAAGCTATAATTGTTCTGTTACAATTATACATGATAATCACTGCTGCTAAAGACGACTGTAAAGGGGAAGGTTATTCATATATTTACAAGGATGATGACATGCAGAAAGAAAACAACAAAACATGCACTAAGACAATACACCTACCTGTGTCTAAAGTCTTTATTTCTATGATAGGATGCAAAGGAAGCAGAAAAAGAGGAAAAAGACAATGAAACTGGTATATCTTGAAGGGATAGTTTGATTTTCAAGTTTTTACTCAATTATTCTTTCTTTTTTTGTTACTTAATCATAGGAATGAATCAGGCTTGACTATTTTATTGCTAATTAAAAGCAAGATTTGCACTAAAACAAGCTTAAAAATAGCATTTTTCTTCACACAGTCTATTAAAGGAAGAAAGACAAACAAACAGGAGTGCAAAGTAGTCTCATTGAAGTCAACAAAGCCACTAGAGAAAGTCAGTGACAGTTTGGCAGAAAGTAGACGCAGAGAGGAAAGCGTGCACTCTTGCGATCATCCTCCATTACCACTGGATTTCTCAATTTTAACCTCACATATTGAAATATTGATTCTGTCCCTTTGCTGAACACTGAAGGCAGAATCTCAACACAGATGTTGCACTTTACTTAAAAAGGTTGAGGGAATAACTTTTGTACTGTTACCAAGGAAACTTGCATGACACGTAGCGGAAACTCAACCCACTTTGGTTTTTGAATGTTTGAGAGAGAACAGCAAATTCTAAATAAGCGAACTCAGCCGCTTCTGTTTCTCCAAGCTATGAATGATACCACACATTAGGCAAAGAAACATGGACTTTCACCTGCTGCACTGGTTTATGCGGTTTATGTATTGCAACTGCCATCTATTGTGAACAGAGACATTGCTTTTCCTTATGTCAGACTAAATTTAATAAGGCTAACACAAGTCTTCAGTGTAGTGTTTTATGCTCCTCTTCCCGTAAACAGAGTAAAATAGTTGCTTAGAGTCATAAACCATTTCTTAAAGTATTATTTATCTAGTGACGGGCTACTGAGCATGCATGCTTGTTTACTGCATTACACGTTTTCCCCATCTATATTATTTTATACTTTCCAACACAACAGCTATGCTGTCTTAAACTATACCTGTGCAGGTATATTGACTCATTTCTGGTGGCCTTTTTTCTTTTTTCGCCCAAACCACTTGCTCATTTTAGATTTTAAAGAATCATTCACCCTTGTAAACCTAATATTAACTCCCAAATCAGTGCATGAACACAACCTGCCAACAGTGTGGTGACCTTGGTCCTCTTAAGGCAGTTTTCATATGTTTGTCATGTATGTGTCTCATGGAGGGTGACGGTCCAATGTACATTTAATCAACATCTGCTACTCTGAAATAAGCCAACTGGCCGAATCAGAGTCATTGCTGTGAAAAGCCAACTTGGCATGAGGGCGTAAATCATCCCAATTACACGCTGAAGACAGGATGTCTTTCCTAATTATGGAGATGGATTGGTAAAAGATTTCAAATTTCTACGGCCAGGGGAAAGATTTGTGTGACTGAAAATCTGTCCACCATGCCCTTTCAGTCTCCCTCTCCACGCCGAACAAATGTGGGATTCATATTCTCGTTCACACTTTTGGGGTCGGGTACAGTATGTGGCTTCTTCTTATAAAAATGTGGACGATGCATATGCAGTTTTTTATTTATCCGTTTGCGTAAATGAAGATTCAAGTTTAGTTATGTTTAATAAATTCAAGGGTTAACAGTTAAATCTTGAAATTAATATGTTGTTGCATAATACATGACATACTTTGTAAACTGTCTAGCGCATTACAAAACCCATACAAATGAGCCTCACCTCAGCTCCATGATACTTGTGACATTGCCAGATGGGTAGATACGGCGGATGTAGTTGAAATCTCCCACATACAGGCTTCCATCAATACCCCATGCCAGAGCCACCGGTGCCAAGAGCTTGTTGCCTTGGGCCTGCCCATTACAGCTGGGGCACGAGATGCTTCGACGCCGTCCATTCCCCATAACAGTGGAAATCACAGGGGGCTGGAGAGAGATAAACTGGTTCTCCCCACTCCCTTTGTAAAGTATGCCTGGAGGGGAAAAAAAGAACAAAAAAACCCAACAACACTAATTTACAGGATTGAAAATTTAGCCAGACAAATCCAGATAAAACAGAAATATAAAGTAGTTCAAATCTGCTAAAACAATGTATTTAAAGGAACTGTTCACCATTCTAGGTAACATGCTTGGTGTTAACTACAGAGCTGGAACTAAGAGGTAATTAGCTTGACATAAAGACTCACACTTACTTTAAATTAACTTTTAACATTATGTCTAATTAATAAAGAGAAAGAACAGTGGTGGCACTGTGTGTTTTTGTTACTTCAGCTTGCAGCATCTTTGCTAAGCTCACTAGACCTAACAAACACCGCACATTTCATAACGGTATAAACATAAAGAGAATGTGCAAAGATAATTTTCAAATTCATGATCTAAAGTACTCTGCATAAGCCATCAGAAAATTATGTTTCAGAACAAACTGCTGTTTATTTTTAAATGAGAGGTAACAAATTATAGTCCAAATGACTGGTTTATTTTATACTGCATAAAACTCAGGCAATCTGATTTAAATAGTTCAGGGAGTCAAGGCAGCACACGGGGAACTAGCCTTAATCATTGTTTTAACTGATATAACCTAATACTTCAATGCTGGGAAATGCTCTACAGCTGTTTTAGTGGGTTCCTTGAAACTCTCCGCAAAGCTGAAGTATACATTATGTAAAATTATTTTCTTTTAACTTAACAGGGATCCTGCTCTCCTCTAGTCACAAAGAGGCGGTAGACATAAATACAGTGCAGTGCACCACCCCCTAATAATAGTGCATTTCACTAAGGACTCACCGTATTTGGTGAGTCACTAAAGCTTAATATTTTAACAAGAGGCAGCTATAACTGGCTTTTTAAAGGGTGCTGATATAGTGGGACTCTCTTCAAAGGGGAAAAAAACATCAAAGGGAAGAAGTGCATGCTGGAAGCACTTAATTATTCACATCCAGCAACTTGTGTGAATTCACACTGCCTCTGTCCTAATTAGTGGATCTATGACACCTCTGAATGGTCGCATGCTGTCGTTCTCCCACAGCGCTGTACCATAAGCCATCGTAACCCTGGATGTATGGGAAATCAAGTATGCAGCCACGCTGCTTGTCCCTTCTCTGATTAGTTCCTTTCATTGATTTAATTGATTGAAGGACAAATTCAAATGAAGGCACGGTCTGGCGAGACTCTGACAGGACGATCTGACCAATCTGTCTTTTGTATCCGAAAGCATTATACATGAGCCTCTAACAAAGACAAATAGGTCCGTGGGAAGGCTTTACGTGTGACGCCATCAAACGCACGACCTTGGGACTTTAATTGAACTGTGATCCATGCGTCTGCTCACTGAATAAAGCACACAGTGTGATGAAAACACTCAGTGAACTGAAAGGTTTTGGCTGCACCCCGAATCAGAGCCACAAATAACAAATAAACTATGTAATCTGACTAGAATTTTAATGTCTGTTTGTGTAATAACTTCCTAACATTCCCAGAAAAGACAAAGACATTTTTAATATCTAAGATGTACCGCAGTGTGTAGGACGTAGATCAGCTGCAGCGGTACAGCTATTGAGCCAAAAATAAATAAATAAGTAAAGAAAAAGAAGAATGCTAAGGTCGTTTTGGCACGCCACTGTGGTCCTCTCTTATTTACACTTCCATCACACATTACTGTATACATAAGTCTTACCATAAGCTATAAGTCAGTGTAATGGAATGGATTAAATATACTTATCAATCATCCGCTACCCCCCAAACTATCACTTCGCATACCATCGTATATCCTTTTGCTATGATTTTCTCACATACACAATGTCTGCCTCTAACTTAAGAGCAGATTAAGGTGCAGCTTTCTTCCCTCAAGGGCACTTGGTCATGACACATTACTGCTGATGATTGTTGCAAGGATCAAGCTTGTGAAGTCTCAGCTGGAGAGCTGCACTGATGGGAATTTGGCTTCTGACTGTCTACTGCCCCAGGCCGAATAAGGGGACTCCTACAGTGTCCAGACTAAAATGGCTTTAGAGTTCATAAGCATATGTCCATAAATATTTCATGCTTTTACTCTACTGTGCTCTGAGTTTGGAAGAAATACTGTAAATAAAAACTTTCTTAGAAATAAGTTCCCGCTCCTGAGACAAGGAGAGTATACAGTTTCTGCAGCAAGAAAACTTTGCTGAAGTGTAAAGACGAAAAGCGCTCCCTCGACAGATTTTGCAGAGGAGACTCAAAATATAAGTATGGCAGCAGAACGGCTCAGCCGTTAGGATTGTGTCTGCTCACTGATTAGTAAACGAATATGTGGAGGCGTGTTTCAAATTCTGGATAGAAGCTGGTGAAAGAGAAATCACTGTTTCACTTGGCAAAATGGGACAAAAAAAAAAAGCTTTTTAAATTTTTTTTTATAAAGTCTGAGAGTCTGTTATCTCTCTTGCTCCAAGATCACTCCAACACTCTTCCATCCAACAAGCAAATAACCATAATGTAATGTAACCGCATGTCACGCAGCATTTACCACATTACTAAACAGTCAGACACAGTTAGACTCCAGGATTAACACAGAATTTCCCAAATAATAGCAGAAACAGAGAAAACAATCAAAACTATGAATGTGTATAATGATAAATTATAGTGAATGAAAAGTGGAGAAACCATGAAGGCTATGTTCTCTTACAGAAAATAAAGTGGAAAAATAAGCAGAAGAAGAAGAGGAGTTATTACAGGAATATTTGAGCAAGGACCAGAATGTCATCTTTACAAACTTTGCCTTCTGCCCGTATATAGAAATTATAATTCTTCTCTACACACAATACTGTTCCACCTACAAACTGAATTGATTCTTTCTTTGGACTCATTATAGAAGGTAATAATTTGTTTGATAAAAGGCTCATTTGAGGCATGTAGTGGTAAAAAAAAATTCTTTAATGTCAGCATCACAGCTTTCGAGATGATTAATGGTACAAATGTGAGGCCAAGCCTCTGTACCTGAAAGAAAAAAGAAAAGGAAAAAAAAGAAAAAAAATTGGAGCGCCCTTAGCAATGTCACCTTGGTGACACATAGAGAGTACAGAGATTCGTAGGGGAAGCGAGGGAGTGCGTCTTAATTGCACCCTGTCCTTTTCTACTCTCCTTTGCACAGTGTCATTCTCAGAGATAGCACCGAGGCTCCCACTGATCCTGATTGAGGCTAAAAGTGGGCAGGAAACATCTCGGTGCTTCAAATGCAGCATGTGCGTGAGCTGTACAGTAAGTATACTCAGAGATACTGAATTGCTGAACCCTGGCTGTGTCCAATAAGAATCAGCTATGTTACCCTAGATAGAGACAAACTGCAGATTGAGAGGAAGGGCTATCCACTTGTAACGAAGAAAGGAGGGGCAGGAGGACATGACTAAAGCACAGACACCAGCAATTTGCCTTATCTAGTTTGACAGGCACTGGAGTGGAGGCAGAGACGGAGAGGGCTTTTTGCTTGGGTCTTTTGACACAAACGATGTGATAAAAAGTGCTCAGATGTTAGAAGTAGTGCAAAAATGAAGCAAGAGTCACAACAAAGACCGATAGCAAATGTCTGGAGCTAAACCGCTGTGCGGCTACAGAGGACCACCGCTTGCTAGCATGTTGGGTGAGGACATTAGTCAAGGTTTACAGCATTAAAGAATCAATACTGGAGCAGCAATGAAGGCAAACAGTGATATTTGGATTCATCTTCATGCTGACCGAGGATATCGAACTGCATTCCTTGCCCAAAAACCCACATGAGCTATAAATCTTAAATGTCAAAAAGTAGCTGAATGCGAGACTGAATAATTCAGTTTGTACTGAGAAAATTTAAGGGAATTCAAGGCAGAACTAGGTGCCGACTCACTACCTCTGTAAAAACAATTAATGTGAGCGCAAACATAGATATGTTTACAGATTGGCTTTTGACACTTTGATGTGAACCCTGCATAAACTAGCATGCCAAAGTCGCTAACAAAAACAATTCACAGGCTTACCAAGCACACCGTCTTTGGGGTGAGCTAATAGGATTGGAGCATGAAACCCTTTCGGCAAATTGATTGCTCCTGTCAGACAGGAATCAATGAGACAAAACAACACGAGTTTGCTATTTTTGAATCTTTTAAATTTAGTCAGTTTAAATATTTTCAGGGCGCCGTTGTAAAAGGACAAGTGAAAAGTGTGAAAAAGCCTCGGGGAGGCTGCAGCATTTACTGCATAAGAAAACACTCAACACCATCTGGTTCTTGTTTTATTTCTGTCATCACTGTTTCCATGTACAAAAACAAGCCCGCACATGATGATTTTTCATGCACAGTAACGTTTGATTTTCTGATAAATCCAGACACACGGTACAGCTCAATCTAATAAAGGATGCCGCATACATTAGCATATCACACATGCTGCACTTATCTGTTATCACAAATGCATCTCACAACAACTCCAACTGTGATGCTGCCACTCTGAAGGCTTTGGAGATGGGTGTGCTATAGTTTGAGACAGGTGGGATGAAACGCATTGCACCAGCAGCAGTCGAGCTAGAAGCATATTTCAGTGTTCTTTTGCACACTTCACAAACTTCAGGTTCCGGGTGGCTTGACAGATTGGGTTTCTATGTCTGTTCTTTTAATGTTCAACAAAGAAGCAGGACAAAGTACCATCAAGGATTGAACAAAGAAACTGCTTCTCTGACATGTTTTCCACAAACATTTCTGACAAAACACACATTCGCAATCTCTGACTTCTGAGTCGCCTGTTATATATATATGAAGAACACATGGATGATATTACTGTGCAAACCCACTGAGTAGCTGTGGGATGAATAGTTCTGTACCTGCCAGTTGTGGAGGCAGAAACGAGTTCACAAACATTTCACCTTACAGAAAGCCCTCCTCTGGTAGCCAAAATATCTGGTCACAAAAATAATCTGAGTGGTTCACTTAAAAGTTTGATGGATCCGGATAAAACGGCACAAGAAAGAACCAGATTTATACTTTAGTGCTGGGTGGTTGCAGAGGCTTTGTAAGGGGGCTCCAAAACTCATGTGAACCTCCTTACACAACACATCAAAGCTGTGGCGATACAGAGACCTTAAGAAATGTAACTGTTCAGCACATGCTGCATTTTTACATTTTCAAATTTAGCATTAAAATCACAGACACTCATAAAAACAACTGTTTCTTTTAATTCCCAAACAGCCACACAGATCTTTTAACTGTGTGCTGTTAAATCTATGATCATAATTTATAGGTTCAGCCTCACTATAGAGCTACTCAGAGTGTCTTATACACATTTTTTATCATATTGACAAATTCATATTATTTTAAAATAGAGGTCGTGGCTCTTAGGATCCAAGCCTTTGAAGAATATTGAATGTAAAGCTTTGCATGTGATGGACGATAATACATTTTCATTGTAAAAACACTCAGTCTAATGCACATGATCTAAAGCATCAGTGACAGCCATTACTGACATTCTTTCAACATGATGGAACTCTATGATATATCTGAAAACCAACAAGTGGCCTGATAAAAGCTAAAAAAAGGGCTAAAAGTTTTTCTATGCTGTTATTAATTTTCGTTCTGCTCAAACAAAGCTCTGTAAAGAACAATTCATCATAAAAGTTCAATACTTACACCTGCTAGTGCAGAGTCTGACCTCTGAGTGGGCGATGTTTGTAGAGTGGTACCCATCACTAGCACAGTACGTGCTTACTGATGTTTTGAAGGGATTAATACTGATTAGTTTCACCCACCTAGCTGATGAGCATATATAATAAAAAAAAAACCCTGTTCTGCACCAAAAGAATGTACATTTTATTGCAAAAGTGCAATTCATTTCCTCAAAGCAATTCTGTTTAGTTTAGGTAAAAGAAAGTGATAAAACCTTTACCAAATCTGTAACTTCCTTTCTGAGATGCACTTGTTGCTCGTGGCAAAACAAAGGAATCTTATATGAGTTTGTGCTCTGTTAACTATAAAGATCCATTTTTCAAGGGATTTTAAAAATGCTTCATTTTACTTCCAAATGAGCCAAGATCAGCTTTCTATGCCAAAAAAACCAAACAAAAATATAAAACCTATTCGAATGAAAACAAAATATGTATTCACCAACTCCACTCTGACAGTGTGAGACTACGGACTGACCTCGACTATTTTCGAGATGAAAAGGACACAAATTGTGTTGGACAACTGGAACAACGGTTGTGAGCCGAAGTGGGTTTAATGTCAAAACAGCAGTCTGGCAAACTGACAATGCACTCACTAGCCCGAGGCCCTGAGGCACACTTCCTATAATTGCAGTCATATTACTGCCTCCACAGTAGTAACATACTGAAACCCCTTAATAGTGTGCTGGCTGAAATCTCCAGATTATAGAGTGTGACCTCCTGGTACTGTAACCCAGCAGTGACTTTGCTGTAGGTATATTTGATAGTTTCATTACGTATGTTTCCCCTTTCTCATAACTGTGCAGCAGCTCAACAAAGACAAACTCATGTCCATTTATTGTACTTGCCGATTAAAGAGAATCTGATTGATGACAGAGCAAGAAATTAATTAAGTTTATTGAATTAATGCGAGAATTAAACATGACGCCTGTTCATCAAAAGTGTAAGCCTTCGTGAGCGCCAAAAGGCCGTCTTCTTCCTAAAATAGCTGAGTGGTGTAGAATCGTTGCAAGCCTTGCACCCTGGTGGCTTACTCGCTGATTTATTCAGTCATTACTGTGAATGATCGGCCCTTCAAAACTCTCCTCTATTATCTGCAGATGGGATGACGAACTATCTTTCATTTTGATTCAAGTATTTATTGCGGTGATTCGGGGTAAAGACCACCTGCCTGTAACACAAAGAGGCTACCTATCTCTGCAGACACACATGCATATTGTATACATGTTTATTTCTTACCATTCTGAATGTCCAATATGTGGTGTTTGTCTAACATCCACCCGCCCATGTTGGAGGCATCCAGTTCATAGCCTTGTAACACCGCTGTCCTCTTTTCCCAGAGCACCACATCAAGACAGGACTCGTATTCATATCCCACTGACACTGAAAGTAATGACAGCAGACGCCTGTGGTGAGCAAGGTTACAACCTCCTTATAAGATACTTATAGCAGCAATGAGGCTTGTAGCTTATAAGACATTCAGTACATGTCGTCGCCATTTCTTGTATTTCCTGGTTCTGCCTTCTCTTTGGCTGTTTAATTTTCTCCAGCTGGGATGAGTTTAGAAGGCCCATGGGGTTTCTGTGTCTTGCCTGCACTGTTTGGAGTTTATGTATTCTCCTCTCATTTGTCTGTTTTATCTTGTGTAAATGCAAATAAACCACAATTCCAAATAATCAAAATATAAGGTGGCAAGAAATATTGAAATGATCAAAGTTCAGATGGAGCACATTTTAGGAAAAATCACAAATGCTGCAAAATTCTCTGAACTCTCAGTTCATGTTGAGCTTTGAAAATTTTATCAGTAAACTGCGATGATGCAAGTGGTACTAGATGTAAGTCTGTACCCCACCAGTATATAAATAAGTATGTTCAGTTAACCAGTTATAATATAAAATAATCAAAATATTCTGCATGAAAAGATTCTGTCACTTTATTTTTTCATCAGTATTTCTGACTATTGACCCTTGGCTGTTTTTCCCCCTTTTTTTCCAGGCCTCTGCCTCAGAGGCAATATTTCAGTAAGTGCACAGCTGCTGAAATATCATACATGCAAAACAAAGAAGTCAGCAAAAGAGCAATGGCCTTCAAAAATGCAGCACAGGGGGATTTCAGGATTTCACACCACCTGCTCAATCTTTATTGCACATGATAACAAAAGCAGTCCCCAGCTAAATAACCCTCAATTTAAAAAAAGTAAAATCAATCTTTAAAAGTTCAACTAAGGTTCACTGCCTGAAGGTAGCACAAGTATCTGGCGGTGAACTTATGCTTACACAACATCTTCAGTAGGCAGCTTCACAGCAGGAACTCACCCACAGCCTCCGCCAGGCCAAAGACCTTCTGATTGTAGGCGTCTGTTTTATCCCAGATGAAAGTGTAAGAAAGGTCGGGGAAGGCAGGAAAAGACTTCTGGAACTGACGGCCCATGATGGCCACCATCAGGTGGACTTTCATCAGGCCAAAGGGGAGACGGTCCTGGGTCAGGAGCACCTTGAGGATGGGCTTGTAGCCAGCTGCCCTGGAGCTCAGGTAGACCAGGTTGAGGTCACTGCCTGGTATGGCCACTTGCTCATGAAGGACCTAAGATTTAATTAGCAGTCAGACCAGTGCCAAAGCCACAGCATGGAGTAGACTTAAGTAACAGAGTTAATAGGAGCAACAAACGTATGTATTTAATGACAATAAGTTCAAATGCAGGATAACATACATACAATTTATTATCCAGGTCACATTAAAACGAATTTCATCTCAGAAAAACCTTGTTTGTTGCTAGAAATACATACATTTTATTCTAAGCAGTCAAACATTATGAACTTTTTAGGAAGCCAAACTATTTAAAGAATAGTTTTTACTTATGCCAGCCACAAACTGCAATCTTCTAAATGCAAATTGAGCTCCACAGGCAGTAAATGAATTCTTCATTATTAAAAGTCTCAGGGAAAAAAAAATATTTGAACATCTCAACTAATAATTGACAGAAGTCATTCTTATTTTTTTCGTTTTCGTCCTGGTTGCCTCACATACCGACACTATACTTATGTTGAAGCATGTCCAATGATTTTGATTTCATCCCTCTGATGTAACACAGACAGAATTTGTTCCAAACAGTAAAAACAGCAAAAGCTGCAAAGTCAACTTCTACATTTAGGGATTTACAACATAGATTTGGGCCAAATGGAAACAAACCAAATCCTGAGGCATGTAACCTCCATGCAATGTACCCTTAGAATTTATCAGTGTTGCTATGAGACAATTTATGGCTTAGTGGAGATGCCTCGGTTCAATCAAAGCCCAAAGGCATCGTGTAAGGCAAATCTGTTTTAAAAAAGATTATAAAAAACGCAGTTTAAAAAAGGGAAGAAAGCCATGGTGAAAGGAAGATAACAGCATTATTGTTACTCTGTGCTTGTGTATTTTCAGCATTGCTGTCTGTAATACTGGACTCAAACACAGGTCATTCAAAACAATGCGTCATACCAATAAATCTAGGACTGACCACCATCCAATGCCCCTCTATGACATGGATCTCACCTGGGTTTCTGGGATGATAGGACTGTCCTCTGGGGAGGTCTTGTAAAGAGTGGAAAGGGGTGTGGCCAGGATGACGGGGTTGGGCCTGACTAGGCCCGTCAGGTAACAGCTGGGGATGTCGTTCTCTTCCCGCTTCATCACCACCGTGTCCATCACATGAAAGACGTTCCAGGGCAGCCACACTGTTCGGTGCAATGTGGGGAAGGGAGCTCGTTCGTAGCTCAGCGTCAGTGATGCTCCACCGTTGGCCAAGAGGTCAAACCTTCGAATGTTGGAAGGAAATAGAAGCGTACGAATTTTAATGCTTAAATAGAAACAGCAACTGAATAACCTGCACTTATTATGTAAAAATACTGAAATCATCTTCTGCAGTAAAATCTTTAGAGGTTTCTTTTACATCTTTGAACTTAATTTTCATTATTTTGACTCTCATTTCCATTCGTTACAATAGAACTATATACTATACATGTTTCTTAGCTGTCAAAAAGACAACCATTAAACATGATACGTTGAAAACAAGTCAAATACTTCATCATAACATCCAAACACCTTTATTTTTTATGTAAAGCCAAAAAGAATATTTGCAATAATCAGTTATTTTACCAAAGGAATCGAGACTAAGTAACTGACCTTTCATTAGCAGCATTAGCACATTTCCAGATTTAATCACCACCATCGCCTTGGATTTGTTTTTTATTAATGACTAATGATGGCGAAAACTTAGACTGATATAATTTTGAAATGTCTCCTCAAGTTCAAAGTAGCAAAGTAAATATTTATGTTAAGGCTGATAATCCCTTTTTCAAAGGCAGTTTTCCCTATCAAAGTGATCCCTCTGTTCAGTCTCCATATAATATTATTATTCACTGAATCTAATTTAGGACTTCTGTTTACTCAGCGTGGTGTTAGAAGACACTTTATGGTTGAATTTGGTTCAGAGTTCTGGGAGTTTTCACTGGTGAACTGGTTTAATTAGTACAACATTACTCAGGGAAAAGTTACTGGTTTGGAAATGAAGGGCGAGTCTTTGAAGTGCTGCTCTATATATTCAGCGTGCTCCACTACCCAGGGGGTAAAGCATCTGCGTAGTGACATTGTATGTATCCACATCCACAAAGGCACACACACACACACACACGGAGATTTGAATACTCGCACATCTCATGTACGCACCCGGACCCGTGCACACGCACACGCAGCGACAACCAAGCTGTGCAGCTGACCTAAAACAGCTTCCTTCTCAAGCTCTTTCCACTTTGGGCAGTGGGGAGCTCACAGCTGCAAGAGGCCAGGCTTTGATGCTGCCCCCCCCCTTCTTAACACACTGAGCGGATCTGTTGGCTAACCAAGTGTGATTATCCCCGACCATTTATCACGCTCCTTGTCAGAAGAGTTACAGGGCGGAATATCTGAAGAAATCAGCTAATCCTCGGCTATCTGGGGACCCAAGGATTGTGATTCATAACAACAGCTGTACAATTCTCTGCCACTCAATAAGCCTTTTATTCCACATTGGCAGCACATAAATATGGTTTCTATCTGTTGAATTCGAACGAAGGCTCGGTTCATAATCTCTGACGACCATGTGCGAAATGAAGCTCCTACCTGAGCTGAACGCTCGCTGTAAAATGTGTGACATACGTTTGTCTTGTATGTATTTGCACTCCCATTATTAATAGCCAGTCTGTGGTAATAGCACGAGAAGGTCAGGCAGTAATCCCATGTTTTACTACACTGTGGGCAGATTGATTCTACCCTTGCTGATTCAATGCATTTTAAACAGCCTGGTTCAAAATGGCCTCCACCACTGTGACATTTGCATGAGGAATTGTTCTAGGGCACAATGTGCTGCTGTTTCGATTTGTTTTGAGCACATTTTGGATAACTGCCAGGACAATTCCTCCTCTGCTGGACAGCCTTTTTTTCTTGGATTTTTCCACACGAGTCTGGGGACAGCAGGACATGCTACAAATATATTTTCGCCAGGGCAAAGGTTAAAACCCAAGACTGAGCTGGCTGGGTGTCTGCTTGTACACTTGTTGATCGTTGTGTAAAGATGACTGTGTTTTCCGTTGTATGCCCCTAATGATGCACGTGAGCAGGGGAAACTAACTTACATGCCATCTTGCCGTGTGATAGTATAGCCGTACTCTGAGTAGTGCAGAAAAGACACGTTGACTCCAATCAGCGGTGTCCCATCTCCCGTTAGGACCTGACCCCGGATGACTGATGCCAGGCTGTGAGGGCAAACAAACACAGAAAGAGCTGAGTAAACAAACAATGCCAGCCGGTGTCAACAAGCATCCACCGCATCAGCACTGCTCACAACTGTCATCCCCTTGCCCGAGGCATGAGCTAAGAGGTATGACTTACTGATTGTTAAGAACACACACACGTCAGTGGTCGTTACTCATGAAAACGGCACCTAACAGAGCCACTCTCTGTGTCTGTTTACTGCTTTTAAGGACCCATAAATCAGTCGGTTGAGGGCTTCTTGTTAAGATTTTGCAGCGTCTTGCACTCGTATTGCAGCATTTATATTCCACAAGAATGCAAATATAGATTTTTTTCATGCATTTAATGCGCAATATAAAAATAGGTGCTGTTATGACAAGACACAACTGAACACACTACGTATAGCTGTAAGGGCATTTCAATTTGTGAGGCCATTGCAGAAAACTGTGGGAATAAAGTGTAAACACACAGCATCTTCTCTAGCCAACAACATTCACAGTTAAATTATCAGTCTCCTCAGTAAAGTCAACTCGGTAAATGAAGTGTACAATACACCCAGCAGTGAGGCTATCAAATGAGATTCACGAGTGAAATATTCACAGTATTGTTATCTGACCTTGCTGAATTTGGAATTTCCCCTAAATTGTATTTGAAGAGGGTGTGATCCAAGTGTGATTATTCCAGCAAGTGCTGTTGCTTCTGAAAAAGAGCCTTTTGTCAGTGTCATACTGAAGTCTTGCGTTCGCTAGCGTGATAAATGTCTGTAGTAATACTTGTGATGAAAGATAATATATCAACAAGAATTGTGTTGGAATGAGCTCTTCAGCTCAGTTACAGACATCCTCTTGATGTGAGAAGTTGCAAAGCCAGGCAAGTGACGTGTCAAAAGGCACTTTATAGGAATTCAGAACAACAAAATTCAATGCTCGAGGCAAACTGTCACAAATGGAAAAAAATGAAGGGTTTTGAAAAAGAAAAGCAGTTCTACAACACAACAGAATCGCCACAGCGATTTTTTATAAGGTGAAGCCATAAGTACTCTAGATGTGAAAGGAAAAATGCAGTTGGAATACAGAACACATACAGTGTTAGGCAGTGACGAGTCAAAAGCGGAGGCTTTTGCTCATTTAAAGTCTGTGGGCAACAATGTGTGTATACGTTTGGTTCAAAAAGAAGAAAAAGAGAATTTTTGAACACACTATGTCTATGTTTCCAACACAACAATGTGTTGGAAACATAAATCTGTCACCAGATGTTCACATATGGTGGCAGATTTATAATTTATGTAGTTCACCCTCTACCGCTGGTCAAACTGTAATGTTACTGGAGCAAATGGCAGCGGCAGTGGTGGTTATAGTGTTGGGTGGGGATGGGGGGTTAAATGCTTCACTTTAGGGTACCTCTGTGGTAGTTAGTCTGGCATGGGGGAGCATTACTCATTTAGTTTCCCCAACTCAGATTTTCCCTGCTGGTAAATGGATTTGCTTCTGGTCAATAGGTTCAGCACCTCTAGCAGTTCATTCCCTGTTTTCCCCTAAAAAAAAGGCATTTTCTTGTGCATTTCTGCTTTGTAAATCACAAACACGGAATATTCATACATAATTTAAAGCATCAGATATCCTCATCCTCTGCCATTATTCATCACGACTGCTGGGCCTGCAGGTAGAACTTGTCAAACACTAATCTTTATTTTTATATTCTTAAGTGCGAAGCGATTTGTTAAGGTAGTCCTCTGTTTGAAGGTACAGTTAAAGGGAAAGACAAAACTATATTTCTCCATCAACATTTAGCTGTTCCAATTTCTCAGCCGTGGAGCAGAATTTTAAAAGCGTTCCCTCTGCATTTTTCACCGGTGGGCAAAAAATGTTCTATTTTGCCACTTTATCTCCGGGTCATTACGTATATGAGAGTGAGAGCGTGTGTGCGAGAGAGAGCGAGAAAGAAAGATGATCAACAGCTTTAGCCTCTCATTTCCCTCCCGCTTCATGTCTGGTACAACCATCTCCCATCGTTTATTTACTGGCTCAAAGAACAAGGCCACTTAAGAGCCACAGCGAAGGTTCCCTCTTCCTTCCCTGTGACTCTATTAATCTTTTGAGAGGCAGACGGGTGATACAAGAACTGAACCACCAAACAAACGCAAAGTCGCACCACCTGCTGAAACCCCAGAAATGAATCATATAATTCATGCATTCTTATCTGTCATTGTGCCAGACTAGCGGTAGAAAAACAACGTCTCAAAACCCAGCGGGAGACTTGTGTGGGGACATGTGATATGGCTGGGGAACTATTGTGCAGGGGAGAGGGTTGGGGGGATGGGGGGGGGGCACTACACCACAACACATGTTTTATTCTCTGTGCTATACGAGGGACAACTTTACTGCTGAGTTCTGAAACCTGACCACACACTGAAATCGGCTGCCTTTCTCTGGGCTAACACAATGGCTTCTTAAAAATAGAAGGACATGAATGACCTCTAGCTGTGTCTCATTTCTCTACCTTTAAACATCAGATACTCTACGGCTTGGCATAACAGTCACTACCGTCGCTGAAAGTCTTCTCTTCTGGCATTGTTCCAGTGCTTCAGAGACTCTCATAATGTATACTCTGCAAAGGCAGTGGATAAATTATTCACGCTATAACCTCAAATGAATTAAAAAACAAAAAGGGGTCTCCAAACAAACCCTGTCACTACTAAATTCTACTTCATTATATGACTCTTTCAAAATGTACTTCATGTATGCAGTATTTGCCATGTAGCGATAAGATTTAAAAAAAGGTAATTAATTTTGTAAAATTTAGGACTACGCATGTTTGCAGAGCTCCTAAAACACTGTTTTTGACTATAAAACTAACTTCTATGAGGAGATAAAAAGGCAAATGAATATTTTGAGCAAGAGAGCTAATGCCACTGCCAGACATGAAATCGACATTAAGCTGAAGACAATGAGGATGAGGATTACTGAGAACCCGGCTGTGGGGAATTGCCTCATTCTATATTTTCAGTAAAGCATGCTATTTACATAAGGATTACTTTAAACTATTGGCGGAAATATTCCCAAAGCCTTCTGCACACAGTTTGGCAATCATTTTCCTCTCCATCAGTCACAAAACAAACTCTTCTTGTGATTCTGAACAGATGTGGGAATGCACCGAAGTTTACATGAAAAATATAACAGTCTCTTCAGTTTGCACAGAGATATTGTACAGTACTTTAATCATGAGGTAAGGTCTTGTTGCTCTTTACATCAAACTTTTCAGTCATACAAAAACCACTAAAAATCAAATTCATGCAACGAGCTCAAGAAAAAGACGTAGGCATAGTGCAAGGTGTCACAATGAATAAAAGGAGTCCTGAGAAACACAAAAAGTTTCAGCTTTTATGCCCATCAGTGTCAAAATGTCTCAGAAGCACAATAAATCTGTGTGGGTAGAATGTGGGTAAATATATCTAGTGGTGCATGTCAAAGAGTCGAAATCCAAAAGACTAAACTTCTTGAGGAATGTGAGGAAAAAAAATAAAATAATAATAAAACAAAAGAATAGTTTTTGAGCAGCTTTGCGAGGTTACACTAAACATTTCTGTGTGCAGTTTTTGTTTCTGTGCGTCCAGAGACCTGAGCAGTGTTTGGTTAATTGGTGATTACCCAATTAACACACTGATTGTCTGTCCAGGGCGTACCATGCCTCTCACCGTATGACAGATGGGCTAGGCTCTAGCCCCGCCCCCATGACCCTGAAGTGGATAAGCAGAGGAGAATGTAGAAAACGGGTATAACTGTGATGCTGTTTTTCAGGGTCAAAGTGATGTCCATTTTACATTCTCCAGGTTAAAATGACTGCCTGCACAGAATTTCATGACAGTGTATCATAGTTGGTAGCAGTGAGCAGCCAAACAACTGACAAATCTGCCTTTCACCGTGGCTAATAATTACAGGAAACTTTCTGCAATCCTGTACCTTCTTATAAAACAGAAATGTCACCTTTATGAGTTATGAACTAAAGAAGTGACTCATTGTCATCAAAGTGGTCATCATGTACAACATTGCAACAACAGGATTTTTCTAATTTTTTCAGTCAGTAATAACTTGACAAAATTATCCGTGTTTGATGTTTTTTGATGGAAGAACAGATTTAAATGAGAAAGCGTTCTATCAGGTCTCTGTTATACAAACTGTGTGTGACGGGCAGCTCACTGATGCAAAAATTAAATTATGCTGTACTTTCCTTTTTCAATTTGGAAAATCACATGGTCCTGTTATCTGGGTTTAAGCAGTCTAATCCTTATGTTTTTATAGTCATAAGGGCTGATTTTAACAGGGAGCAAGCTTATTCCTGAACCACTTAATCCCAACTTGTAGAATAAATAAATAAAACCGTGTGGCAACCAAGCGACTGTAAACAGGCTTGTCACTTTGACTGCAAAGACAAAGATGTAGATCCTACGACATTTTCGAGGGGCTGCACAGGTGTGCCTCTCTACCGGTAATGAGACAGCAAACAGCTAACTGGATCCAAATAATTAAAAAGCTGTCAGTAACTCATTAAGCTGCTTACCTGCTGTTGAAAGGGTTATCCCTGGGTATCACGTGACTGCCACTGGGGCCGATCAAAAAACTGACGCGTTCATAAAAGCTCTTAGAAGAAGACTGGGCGACTGAACTCTGGCTCTGGCTTGCGATGGCAGCTGGGTCAGGTGAGCCACGACAGTAGGTCTGACCCTGGCAGGCAATCTGAGTGCAGCAGTCTGGATCCATGCAGTCGATGAGCCCGTCTGGAAAACAGGAGGGGCGGTCAAGACAGGGAGGAAAAGCTCGGTTGACCTGGATATGTTTGGGTTTGACGAAGGAAAACATAAGCATCTCTATTACTGTGTTCACCTCTGATACACAAAGATGACTTCTTACATGAACTTAAGTTCATTAAAGCACCGACAGAGATCCTGCACTGACACAGAGTGTGAAGTGTCTGTCGCCACACGCGAACCTCAAAAGTTCTGGGGTGTTGATTAGGCCAAGGAGAAGTTCATTAGAAATCCAGCTTGCAGAGTTTTAATATATAGTGCCAACAAGTCTTTATAATTGATCTACTGTATATTTTAAAGCATGCTGTTTAACAATCTGCTCTGCCTCTACATTAGCATATTCTTTCCAGTGATGTTTTATGTATGATTGATTTGTTTTGTTTGTTTGCAATGTCACCGAGGAGCCACATCAAAGCCAGTTTTCTGTCTGGTGCAATAAGAGATACGCACCAGTTTTTTTTCCAAGGCTAAAAAGACAATTTGTATGAAGCTTTTACTTCTTCCTACCTCCCTCGTTATCCTTGCCATCTGAACAGAGCGTTTCGGTCGCTACATCGCATCCCAGCCCTCTCCATCCTGACTGGCAGATGCAGTGCCAGACGTTTTGATCCAGGACGCACCTCCCATTGTTGTTGCACAGCCCGGGGCAGCCGTCTGTCAACACATCACGTATATGTCAAACAGCCAAACGCATCAGGACGAGGAAATCAGGATGAGAAGGCGAGGAAGGGGTGAGAAGACAAGAGCGAAAGGGGCTTTTAGAGTGGACGGAGGAGAAGGAGGGACAAAAATGATTAAAAAAAAGAAGAAAAAAGACAGTAATAAGTGAACGTACGGTACAATACACCTCCAACAGGACTGGGGATGGGGGGCAGTGGAGGTGGGGAGTTGTGAGGCGTTACGGTCGTTTCACATGAGTTTTACTATAATGTGCAACCACAGCATAAATGGAAATGCATGGGATAAAAGGACAACAAACCATCTCAGTTGTTTACTTACTGTTGAAAAGCCAGTGGGAGATGCTGTGAATGCTTGTTGAGTCAAATGCTCACAGCAGTGATTTTGTGTTTAAATCAAAGTCTGGATGGCTCTTTTTGAAGTAGCATCTTTTAAGGTTACATGGATCCTCACACTGTGATTTTTAAATGAACTGCAGTCTCTTAATGTCAATTCCCCAACAATTTTCTTGTTTATATGTGAATCAGAATTTCAAGGATCTTGCTCTTCTTCTTCTTTTATTTTAGTTAAAAGTTGCACAAATCCCATTTAAGAAGCTCGAAACACTGTCTTGGAAGTTCATTGCTTTTTCTTTTTTTTTTGCCTGAATATAATTAAAGCAGGAGTAGTACATTGCAGATGTTTGAAGCACTCATGTGAAGTAACAGCAACATCAAAGGGAAGAGGAAGTGTATGTAAATAGCAGGGAGAAGAGTGAGAAGAGGAGGGAGGGTCTAGAGTCTCCACATTTACAGAAAACAGTGCACTTGCTGCCAGATCGCATTCCTTTTAGTGGAGGGTGAAGACAGGGAGCCCAAACATGACTAAACCACACCAGTTCAGGGCGTTTAATCTGGCAGACACAGGGAATTAAGACAGGGAGGAGAAGGGACCGTGGAGTCTGGTGTGAGACTGGTAAGGACGGACAGGAAATGAGGGGACATATCGAGGGGAGCAGGATCACAGCAGAAACATTATGATCGACTTGGACATAAAACAGGTGTATATACGCCGTGCTAGGAAAGACAAAGAGCAGGGAGGGATTGTTCGTGACAATCTCCCTTGGGGGGGTAGTGGTTCAATTTACCTTTATATCCTATCTTGACTGCTCCTATTACACAACCGAGGAAAGGGAAACATTTGGAAAAGAAAATTACTTATCGCTGTGGTGGCAGAGAGCTAAGACTGACAAACACATTTACTTATTGTAACTTACAGGGAGTACAAAAAGTGGAAACCGTGGTTGGCATAAAGCTGATGTACCTGCCAACTTGGTTTAAATATTTGGAAAAGAAGCTTTGCAGGTAGTTTTCCCGAAGATTATTGCTGTCCTCCCCACGTGTTAGCTGCTGCTCTAATTTCAATCTCTCTCCTCTGAATGTATCACAGTGGTTATGGTGATTGAGCCGAATAGCTAATATTAAGCATGAGTGACAGGATGTTATTGATATTACTGAAAGAGAGGGAAGCAGTGAGCTCACCCATTGCTAACACAGTTCACATTTTTAAGCAAAATAAAGGTGTTCAGCTGGCTCAGAAAAAAATATCTAGAGTGAAGTGTATAATTTTCAAGTGTAAAGTGTTTTTTTTTTTTTTTTTTTTGTTACCTGATACTCTTGAATCCAGGGCTAATACATGTAAGCCAAGACGGAGTTGCAAAGAGACAGACAGGCAGGCACACAAACATAAAATAGAAAAGAGAATGGACATAAGAAAAAGTTAGTTAAAGATATGTAAATAGGGGGGGAAACTGACAAGTAGGACATTTATGTAAGAGAAGAAGAAGAAAGAGAAGCAGCATATTTAGAGGGATGGATCCACAGTTTTGCTACATCAAGAGGAAACATCTAGCATTTAAAAAGTGAGTGTAGATGTTAATTAAAGCACTAAGTGATTAATCAGAATTATAGATGCCGATAATGATTTGTATTCTGTCTACAGGAAGCAACATAAAAGAATTCGGCAATATGTTCCCAGTGAAATATTCATTTTAAAACTCTCCAGCTGATTTACTTTGCCATAGAAAGATGGTCTAAAATGACGGCGAGCGCACTGTTTCTCTTTATATCTGTGTGTTATAACACTCTTTGTTGTCAGAGTGTATGAGCCAGTTTCATCTGGGTCTGCTTCAAAACATTTTACTGTCTGCTTGTCAGGAGTATAGGCTCGGCCTCATTCCAATATGAATGCATCATGAAGCAGAATACTATACTTTTTTTCCCCCATCATCTCTCCTTCAGCGATTTTAACAACAGCGTGCCAACGAACCAGCAGCACACAAAGACAAATCAAAAACACCTTAGCGGAAAACTGCAGTACTGAGAAAGCAGCGACAATGGGTTAAGCCTTGCATATGAAACAGGATCTAGATCCATGTGACAATACAATGGCCAAGGAAGTCCTCTATTCAGACTCTGACTATGTAATGTGATTAAAAGACGCTTTGTGCAAATGGCAGTTATTCAGGGTTTGAAAGACAAAATAGGCTCCCAGTCGTCCAAGAAAAGGTAACGCACTGCCTATTCATTGACCCTGCATCCAAAGCAAGGAGTTACTTTCCTGCTGGGAACCTTAAACAGAAGGAAGGAAAGAAAGCGAAAATGGATGATGCACAGTCGGCGCTTAGGAGGGAAAGATTAATAAGATCAGGAATGTGACCCCTCCAACAACTCCCTCACTGCAATCTCGTCTCCCCTTGGAGATGGATATGCGCTGTGGACAGCGGGATTGCTGATGAGAGAACTTGTAAATACATAATTAGGGTTCAAGAGTTTGGAGTGCTAGATCTTTGTTTCAGAGAGAATGTGTCGGCATTGAGAGGTTGGAAATTACACTTGGGGGAATGCTGCTTGAAGCGGCGGGTCAAGGTTTAACTACAGGACCTTTGACAAAGGGTAAGGTGTGAAGGAAGCTTGAGTTAAAGGTCAATAGGAAGTGACATCTTAGAACTCATTATCCTCATTAATGCCAGGTGAAGCACTGCCATTTCAGGAAAATGATATTCCAAAGAGGCCTACCCGTGGCTTTTTGGCTCCCTAAATACCTGCCCTTGACTCACTAAAAGAGGCGTCACTTCAGCAGGCGAAAGGTTGAATATCTAAACCGATGCTCTAAATTACAAAGTTAATTGTAATACGGCGTCGCAAGAAGATTTTTTTTCTTCTCTCTAAAGAGACGAGATAACATCTGTGCGTAAGATCCCGGCGCTTCTTTTTTTAAACTTGGAAAATGTTTCGTTACATCTTGATTTAAAAGCAAAACTGGCAACCTTGTAACAGAAATTCATTTTGTCAAGTTTCTCTCTGTTTCCAAGGTTTAATTCTAGTTTTAATCCACCTCCAGTACATTTATACTCACCACAATATTTGACAGCAGGTAAAAGACAAATAGATTTGTTGAACAGAAGCTGGTGGCCAAAAGGATCAGCAGCCAACAAAATTTTTTTTTAAATAAATAATAAAATTCATCAAATTAATAACAATGAACGGAATGAATACATTGAAAAATGGTGCTATTATGTTCAGTATAGTCACCGAAGCTAGTGGGGGTGGAAGCACTCAAAGCTTTTACTGAAAAAGCAGCAAGACCGTGTAAATAGAGTCACTCTGAAGGAAAATCTGACACTAAAATGCTCAGTAATTATTGTAAAAGTGTTTATACCATAAAATTTGGATTATTCTCCAGCACCTAAATATTTACACGAGAAGTGCTTTGTTATTGCATCTGGTTAGTTATTGAGACAAAAAGGTCTTATATAGTTTCAAAAATGCGACAGGTTTGATAAACTGATGTTAAAAATCCGTAATAAACATGTAGCAGAGTAAATCTTTTTGAGTTACCCTCCAACGCTGACTGTGTCTGACAGACATTTAGAAGAAATGTTATAAGACACAGAAATGTTTAGAAGATATATAAATATATAAATAAACATTAAAAAAAAAGGAAGATAAGGATAAAGATCATGGATACAGTGTTTGGTTCAGTGATCTCTGAAAATTGGATTGCAAGACGCAGTTGTTTACCTCTAAGCTCTGTGAATATCATCAAAAACTACTCATCACTTGCCATGCTAAGGTAGTTGTATTGAAAAGGTAAGCAGCGACAGCAGTACCACAATCTGTGCCTGATGCTTGAAGCTGCGCTGAAAATACTGACATTCACACTCCAGAGCTGCCCTTTTAAATCTGCCCATAAATGAATTTCCTCTGCAGTTTGTGCCCTTCTGTCAAGGGTGTGTAGGTGTACGTTACTGTATGTGTCACCATGGCTCACCGATGGTGCAGTGTTCACCCGTCCAGCCCTGGTGGCAGTCACACTTGCCCTCTCGGCAGACTCCGTGGTCGATGCAGCGTGGGTGACAGTCCCTCTGCTCACATTCTGGTCCTGTCCAGCCTTCCTCGCAGTGACACACACCACTTATGCAGGAGCCGTGGGGGCCACAGTCCACCACACACACCTCTGTCGCAAAACAAAGAGCCATGGAGACATGTAGCTTCTGTTCCTTGAAAAGTCCTTTTTCCCCCTCCCTTCTAGACTCGTGTATTTTTGTATGCTGAATAGATGCATCTGCCGACGCAGAAAAAAAACGCTCTGATGTTTGCTAAGTGTGAGCTTCCTCAGTTAAAGTGGGCCAATAAGTTTAACTGTAAACAAGACATAAAAACCGTGCAAGAAAAATCCCGACACTGCAAGGCAACTACTTCAATGTCTGACACTATTTCATCTAAAGAGTCAAAATTACTGCTATCTGTTAAAAGAATGTTTAAGACGCATCGTTATACACGGGAAATGTCAGGCCTTTGCTGCTTTCTTGTGCGATATGGATCTCAGTGGACTTGTTGTGGAAACAATTCTTTTTAAAAAGAGTGTAGACTGGAATGCACGACAGACATAAAAAAAAGAATAATTTGCATAGAAAAAATGTCCTTTTAAGTTTTATCCTGCTGCTACTTTACCAAAATGCAGACTGAGTGGTAAGAAAAAATAATATTTCTTCATCTACAATTTATCATATTAATCTTGACATATGACATGATCACTTTTATGGATCCAGGTGAAAATCCTATGTTTCCCATGTAGCCTTTAAACGACTGTACACTGCAATATGCACGGGGTGTACTGAAACTAGTTCAAATGCACACTGAAGAAATGAAAAATTAAAGGTTATAACATTCAAATATTCTGTATGTCCCATTGGAGCACTCGTGTTGGCCACACCTCCCACATTCCTTTCGCCTCTCAGCAAGGTGCAGACAAACAAAGAAACAAAGAAACAAAGAAAAAGCTCTGAAAACATAAGATTCAGCCATTTGTTTGCACCATTTTGAATCTCTGAGTTCGGTATTTGGGGAGTTGCCATGTTGTAGTCTGGAGCCAGACGAAAGGGTAGAGTGCCAAGTTATCAGCTAAGGCTAGCAGGGTGCATTCATACACTATATGGATGCATCTCACAGATAAGTACCTGCTAATTAGCACCAACATAAATAATAACATGCCATCTGTCGTAAGGGCGAGTGGAAGCAAGTGGATGGATGGATAAATAATGCTAGAAAAGCTGATTGACAAAAAAACAAAGAAATACGAAGAGAAAAAAAAACAGCGAGACCTCTAGCACGATCTTAAATAACTGTCCACAAAAAACGTAAAATTTGTAACATAATTAAATTTAAAATGTGCTAAAAGGATCAAACACTACAAACATGGAGGATAGCTCCAGTTCAGTGACTCAAATTAGCCGTCTGTCAAACCACCACCTGTCTTTCAGAGAAGCCCCTCTCGCTTGTTAAGCAGTGCTGTATCAATCATGTTTCGTGGTCCAAGATCCTGCTGCATCCACAGAGGCTGCAGTCTTTTTAACGTGTCGTAATGCTGTTTTATTTAATAGAAAGAATCATTTTCTATGACTATGTGGATGCTTCAGAAAAAAGTCAGGGCCGTTTCACACAAAAAGCGACATGCTGTGCGCCGACCGCTAGGTTGACCAAGTCGGAAATTATGGTTGCACTGGCTGCTGCGCTATGCCTGTAATATGGAATTTCTGTCTATTACAGAGCCTGCTCTGGTCATTCTGTGTTTCTATTGGTTGTGTGAATGTTTGACATACTGTACTGCTGTCAAAAGTCAACCATAGCAGGTGCTCTTCGACTATCCTGCGCTTCACCGTTGATATTAAGCTTTGGATCATGACTTTTTCCACAGTAATTCAAACAACACATCAATATATTCAAAACCATCCTCGTGTTGTGGATGTGATCTTAGACGTTCTATTAACGGTTTTTTGAGGTTTCTCTGTTTTCAGCATTTTTCTTGCTTCATGTTTGGCTTTGCCCGTTTACCCTCAACAAAACCTTTTACTAAGGGAAAAAATTAATTATATATTATTTATCATTTGATTCTAAGTCAGGTAACCCACCTTTACTAACTCTTCAAATGTCGTTGTTATTTATTTTTGCATTTCTGTTTATGTCCATAATGATAGAAAAGCCATTTTTGTTATTGTTTTTTCCCCGAAATACTTCAATCAGAAAATATTCTATCATCTTTAGCGGGAAACTAAAGAGCTAACTTCTTGCAAAGTTCCAACTCCACTAAACTTTGTAAATCCTGTTTTCATAGCTTCTTGGATGTTAAACTTTGTTGAAAAACCTGGGAGAACAGCCACACTGATTATTTTGTTGGAGCTGAAAGAATTCAGACTGTTTTTAACTTTTACCCGCCCCTGAGTGTTTGATTTTGGGAACCAAAGGAGTCTTTGGACCTGGAAATGACGTCAGACTTAACCAGCGGATAATACATAGAAAAATAATCCCATAAAATAAACTTCTTTCTTTTGTACCAGGCTGTAAACCTGCTTTTCTTCTTCTCTCAAGTTTGGCCTTTTAACACGGAAGTCTATGAAGGTTTATCTGCTTTCCGAGCCCAAAACAAGTTGCATTTGGAAGAAATGGGCACCTTGGACTTTTCTCTTTTTTTCCCCTTAACCCGAGAAGTTGCTTGTGCTACTTCTTTAGATAGCAAAGTGTATAAAATAATCACTTATAGACTCTTTATAGGTATATAAAAATAAGCACTTGGTCTTCTTATTAATAACGTATGACTCATTCGACATCTAGCTGATAGGAAATTTATTTCTCAATAACATCTTTCTCCCATTTTCAGTAAAACTTTATTTATTTATTTTTTTTGCCTGTCCCATTTGGTTCTTTAGCCATCAGAATTGTTGTCTGAAGACCAACAAGGATACCCAATGGATTTACTTTGCCAAATGGATCATCGTGGCATTGCCGTATTGGTCCATTTGATCGACCTTTGTTTTTATTATTTATTTTATTTTATTTTCAGTTGTTACAGACGGAACAGACACGAGTGAGGGATAGGAAAGGGAGAAAGAAAGAGGACGGAAAAGAAAAACAGAAGGGTCATTTTCAGTAAAACTAATGTTCATGACAGTATCGTAATAAAAGGATATTTCTTTCCAGCACGCGCACAATCAACAGTTAATTTCTTGCTTTTGCTGTAGCTCCTGTAACTATTTTTTTAAAATTCTAATTATTTCACAAACTGTTTTTTTTTACAAGTGTGGTTACCATCAAATGAAACAAAGCCTGTCATCACCATAAAAGCATTGAACAATGAAACACTGCAATTACTGTGTATCCAAAAACTTCCAAAACAACCACTTTTAAGGTTTTACATATTACGAACACTCATTTGCATGGCGTCTTGGCAGACTGAGGCGAGGGTTATGGATTTAAGTGGGTTCTTATAAAATGTTAGATCAGCATGTCTTCAAGTATGGAGTTCTGAAAAAAAACTGAGCAGCTGTTATAAATCTGTGTTATCTTTACAAAATTCAAATGATTGAATCCATGGGTGGTAAGTAAATCAGTCTGTACGAGGCTAAAGCTAATGCTCAACAATCTGTGGCTGCTCTTGTCTGGGAATAAGAAATGTTGATTTCCTGGAACTAAGAGCTTCTATCAAAGCTTTCGAACAGAAGAGCCATAAAGCTTTCTGCTGTGACAATAGCCGTCAGTGTGCGAGACGAAAGAAGCTCAAGTATGTCCTCAAATTCTAAGTGACTATAAATGCTATAGAAAATTTAGAGCCGCATGACGAAAAAGTTAGGTGCTTTTTTAAAACTTGGTATAGCTGTCAGTGAAAGCAAATTAGCCAGCTTCATTCTGCTGCCCAAAATGTAACAAGTCTTAGATGTTCATGGTTTTTTTTGTTTTTAAAACCAATCCACCCCTGCTGCTTTTCCTATGTTCATCCCCTTTACTGAGGCTCTTTTAACTCTCTGTTCCAGCATTCTGAATAGAGTTTTTCTTCGATTGACGGACCTTGGATGGTTCTGATTAAGCTGAGCCGACACTGTAGAATATTAAGTGTGCCTCTGGAGAGGAGTCATTCAATTCCAAAGGAATACCTCCTTCCCATAGAATCTATGCAATCAATTTTTCATTAGTCCAAAAGTGTTTATCTGCCTTTAACATGCCCCTGACTGAGAGGTTGTGGGCGGTCGATTCATGCTACGTGCTTGTTAATTAAAGTTTATTTAATTAAAGAAGAACCGCAGCATTAATTACGAAGGAATTCTCCACCCACCCAGGTGAGTAAACTCCCTAAGTTGTGGACCGCACTGAGGCCACCCTCACTATTGACAAGCCTGAGATATCTTGCTGAGTGAGAGGATTGTGTTTGAAATGTCAAAAGGTTTAATAGAATAACAAATGACTTCTCTTTCAAAAAACAGAAAATAAAGTGAGACACAAAAGAAAAGAAGAAATTTTTTTCACCAACAAAATTCCTTTTTTTTTTTTTTTTCTTGAGTGCCAACCAAACTGGCAACATGCTGCTTCAAAAAGCCTGCACAGGCATCTCAAACGTACCATCCAGCCTTCTTATGCTTTAATTTCTGCTTGAAGTTCAGCCAAAAGTAATATATTCAACAGCCTTTTATACTGACTGAAACAAACTCCAACTTTCTGGTTTTAATTGTTTGACTCAGCATGTGTTTTTCTCTGGTTTTAACGCACAGAGAAATAGTGTATTCCAAGAGGGGGGGAACTGCAAATAAATCATCTACATCTCACGCACAGATAACAGATGGGAGGGGCCAGCCTTTGAACTATCATGTCACCTACCTGTGTCGAGAGATAAACCGCTTGAATGCAAACCTGGTAACAAATGAAAAGGGTGTGCTGTGAGCAGCTGGGAATACTAATTGTTCTCATCTCCTCGAAAATAAACCTAAAGCTGCAGCAAAACTACATTGCATTTATGATGTTAAAAATACATTTGTGTTGTTCTTCAAGAAGAACATATGCCAGGTCAAGGAAAAGTAGCGTGGAGTCGACGCTTTTGTTCTGAACATATGCTGCGTTTATAATCTGCACATGCTACAAGTGTTCACTACACAACTTTGACGGCGTGATCACATCGGCAGTTTGAGTTATTCAGCCTGTGACAAAATGAGGCAGTTGCCTTTTTTTCCTTTTAAAAAAAAAAAAAAATCATTTAGGTTCAAACTGGTAAGCAAATCAAAACCCATAACATCAGATCTGGTAATCCAATTTAAGCAAAGTCATATGCTGGTTTTGTAGGTTTTTTAACAAAGAAAGTTTAGGAAGAAAAGCAAAGCATGAACTTAGCAGAACTAGGACAGATTTCAGTCTAGACTTATGTCCAAACATGAGTGACTCATGTCATTATTTGTCTCCTTATATCCAACAAAGCCTTTGTGTCGAGTTTGTTTCCTGGAGTCAGGTGAAATTACTTTCTTACTTTCACTTGGTAAACAGCTGAGATTTGGGGGTTTTTTTTCAGATATTTTAGAGTGCTTGTGTCATGTAAACAGACATTTGGTATTGTTATTCCCATTTGCCCATTTGGGAACGCTTCCTCATCATAAAACATACTGTCTTTAGTTGAAAATGTTGTATTGTGAAAATAAACAAGAAACGGGGTGGTATAAAAAAGGTGTAACCAACAGCAGTGCTCATAAAACACCAAAGCAACATGTATTCATGGCTCTTCAGATGAGAAATGTCAGTCAGCCAAACTCCTATTCATCATTATCTGTTGGTGCAGTCCCAGGCTATGATTCAGTGGAACTCAACAAATGAATAATTTTGTTTCCTTTGTGCTTTATGTGTGAGAAAGCTGAGAAACACTGATTTATGACTGATTTAAAATGTTCATTCCAAAACGTGGCATATTCATTTAGGAAAACAAATTGTTCTTCAATGTTCTTTTAATGATATTTCAAAAACATCAGTGATAAATTACCTCAAATTGTGTCGTTTTTTTTTTTTTTTTTGTAAATTATTAAAGATCAAATCATAAATCACACAAATTTCTCTTCTAATTCCTTTTTTAAATTTCTATTCAAAATTTAAATAATTGTTGCTTAGGTTTCTTAATAAGATAATCAGAAATAGATGCACCGCACTGTGTGAGACAGCTTTTATTTCAACTTAAAACCGGTAATAAAGGCTTATACATCTGCTGTTTACGATACCCGGTGTCTGTGCACAGCAAGAGGGGGAGTTTATTTGGAATACACGCAGAGAAATGTGGTACCAATTACTCGTTAGAGAAACTTCTTCCACAAAAAAGTGAAAAAAAAAATACTATAGATCTCGCTGCACTGTCTGCATTGACTTGTTTGTGGAACAACCCTGCACTAATCAGCAATGCGACAGACAAATACAATAAAAGACTACAGATTTAACACCAACTTGCTTTAATTCTATTTTGGCAAATGTGTAGAATTTGAAAAGGTGCCTAAAATATGAAAAAGACCAAAAGCAGAGCTGCGACACAAACTAGGCAAACTTCTGTCATTATATTAATGAAAATCAAGTTAAAGCTGAAGCTCAATTAGTCGGTTGACAGGAAAGCAAAGGAACGAAATAGAACGGTATTAAATAGTGTGTCACCTTTCAAGGTAAATGGTCTTGCTGAGATCCAGTGTGATACGTTTTTATTCATTTCATATTTAGCTCCAATTCACAGATTTCTTCTTGACCTTAAGGTATGTGTGTGTCACCGTTTTTCATCACATTAAGGTTTCACTGAGCAAACTATTAATTAAAATGAATTATTAAATAGAATTATTCTTTAATGACTTTGAAAATAATAATTATTACATAACCTAAAATCATAAACCCCACACACGATAGCTTTAGGAGGTGGAAAGAAAGCGAAAAAGCGTTCTGACCTATGGAGCAGTCGGCACCTGTCCAGTTCGCCTCGCAGATGCAGGTTCCCGAGTCGGTGTTGAAGGTGCCGTGACTGGAGCACTGCTCTGGACAAGTGCTCTTCAGGATCTCACAACTGATCCCTCCCCAGCCTGGGTTACAGTGGCACTCGCCATGATGACAGGCTCCGTGACCAGAGCACGTCGGGTCCACACAGTCCACTGAGGACACACAGCAAGTGTGACAGCAATGTCAGTTTACCACTTTTAGATTGGATATAACCCTACTTATTTACCCTGGCCACTTTGAGTCTGCTACCAGCCAAAAATCATTTTAGAGTGGAAATACTTGAGTGCCAGATGATGGCTGGTGAGGCGCAGCTGAAATTTTTTGCAGGGTTTGGTGGTGGCCAGTAGTAATTTTCCACCCTATGTTCAACCAGCTCCTCTACGGTATATTATAGGGTGCTTCCAACATACTGGCAGCATAATTATGCTCCATTACAGGCGATAGGAAAAGCAGCACAATTAGTGTCTAGACAGATACAATCAATTACTATTAACAATTTGCAGACCAACTTGCTGATCTAGGTTAATAATTGGCAATTATGACCAACATAATCAACCCATTACTAACAAGGGATAATTTCCTGCAACGTTTTTCTGATTGCGCCGTGCATTTCTATATCTACTCGGACGCTGATAATGATTATTTGCCAATTTGTCAAACTGGAGCCCTTACTTGGAGCTACAAAAGCAGCTTCCTCCCATAAATGTTTCCTTCCCATATTGTTTCACTTCAAAGAAAACCACAGTATATTCATTAAAGAACTTAATAGCATTTTACATGTAAGGTCAAAAGCTCCTGTAAGCTGTAAATCTGAGCTTATAATTGCTTTTTGTCTGCGTGGAGATCAATAAAGTTGAATGCACTGAAGTACTGAAGTGAACGGGGGAGGTGAAAGAGCTTGACAAGAGAGAAGAAGGAGCACTTCCTTAGTAAGCAGAGGAACAGATGCCATTGACTGATTGATTTTAACAAGTGTCTTCATCTGTGGAGCCTTCCAATAGGTGACTGCATCAATAGACTCTGCTCAATCTGTTCCAGCTTGTACCCTGATGTGTTCGAAACACTAAGAGGGAGTTAATTCATACAACCCGTATCAATAACGACATCCAAAGCATTATCTGCTTGGTGGAGTCGAAAACACCAATTGTTTCACCAATGGACTGTGTCGATTCCCCCCGAGCTTCACACAGGAATATGTTGCATCTTGCTGCTTTGAATCCGGAGGGATGAATTCTTATTTTCAGGTTACCTTGTTCACAGTTGGTTCCTTTGTGTCCTGTGTTGCACGCACAGTTTCCAGCAACACAGAGCCCATGTCCCCCGCACTGAGGATCAATACACTGGGACGCAGGAACGTCACACTCGGTGCCTTTCCAGCCGCTGTAGCACTGACAGCGCCCCCTGGTGTACTGGCCGTTACCGCTGCACAACACTGGACAGGCGGCTGAAGAAAGACATCAGGTACATTTTTATCATTCTGTATTGTTTTTTGTTTTTCATCTAATGTAGATGGGAAAAACATCAGAAATACTGTAGATTTGCAGTTACATGAGAAATCTGATACCCTTTTTTGTCTATAATTTAAAAGTAAAGCAAGCAAGCCCGCAGGCTTAGCTTGCCAAAAAAACAGCCAAGAGAATGAAAACTTCCTCGAGTCTTTAGAGTGGTTGGTAGGCAAATTATGTTCCCAGATACAACTTCGTATTCACGTATCGATTGTGCACTTGTTTTAAACTGAACTTGTAGTTAAAAATGTATCTATTTCTCCATCCAGTCTCTTCCTCTTATCTTTAGAGACAGACAGCTGTTTGCACTTTAGACAGTGGGGGGAAGCTGGAGTACCTGGAGAGCACTATCCACACAGAAAGCAGGTGGTGGAATTGAACTCAGGACCTTCTGTCCGTAACTATATATCACTTTTTTTTTTTTTAAGCAAATTGATCTGGGAAGCAGGAACATCTGCATGGTTCCAAATGGAAAGTCATGAAGATGCTGGAGTTAGTTGTCAATAATGTGAAACTGCAACAATTAAGTGCAAGTACAGTTATAGCCTGTGATGACCAAAAGCCAGAACACAAATCGTATCAAGAATCAGAACAGGAAGCACCTCAGTCTTACAGGAGCAGGTCACAGATAGCTAGATAGATAGACCTACACACAGAAAAGGCCTGTACAATACATAAGCAAATATTATATTTGAGCTGTTCTTTCTGGTGGACAAGCAATGCATGAATATATCCACTGGAGTCTCTTTAAACTGTCTAAACAGCAAATTCTGCATTTCTAGTTTGAGACTGCTGGAAACCTACCAACTGACAAACATACCATTATAAAAACAAAAGTATTTACTTCAGTTATATTATGGCAATCCAATTTTCTAAAGCACACATATATATAGTTGTCTTTGTTTTTAATTTAGCTGAACTGACCCTTTAAGATGAATAAAGACGCTGAGCAATTACCTCTGGAACAATATGGTCCTATGAATCCTGGGAAACAGTGACACGATCCTGCCATACACTCCCCGTTCCCATAGCAGTTGTGTGTGCACTCTGTCACCGATTCTGTGGGTACAGCAGCATGTAATTCCAACAATTAATAACTCATCAGATTGTCACATTACAACAAATCTAAATTTCCTCTTTAATACAACATTTGACAACTGTAAAAATGTGTGAAATACTGCAAGCCAGCCAAGCCAGCAATTTTTCTTTTATCCCCCCTGCATTAATTTAGAATTTCTAAGCATCTCTTATCTGCAGTGCTTGTATCAGTCATGGCATACATTTACAGCTATTTGTCCATGTCTGAATAAGGTCTAAGCCTCCATAACACTATTCTGCAGACCAATTGTTCCCATGTAAGCCATGTTAAGTAAAAGCCACAAAGGCATTTCAAATTACAACAAATGTATTTCCTTGACACAATTTCCTTTTTCTTATTTCCTCTAACGCTTCACCACCACCCCAAACCCTTGAATGACTGATCATGCCCACACAAGCAATGCAATCTCCTGAGTGTTTACAACTCAAATCCTCTCCGAGTTGAAGTTAATCTGACATATCCTACAGACAGATCTTGTGTTCATTCAACAGACCATCGCTCATAAAAGGCACCCCCAAAAGACTGGGACCCTCATTTTGATCTGCGTTAAGGGGGCAAACTTTTTTGTTATTACTCTAGCTTGTATTGGATGTTCATTGAGCTAGCGTCGGACCCAGGCAATTTTGACCTCACACGTCAATACCTTTATATTTGTAGGGCCAGATCAATGGAACCCCCGAAGGAAATAGAAAAAGAAAAAAACGTTAACTCAACCTCAGTGTTTTTCCTACCGCAAAACCCACAAGGAAATTTCACAGACTTCAGAACACTGAAGAGGTTGTTAGGAGGGAAGGATCAATGCTGTGTATGGTCTTGCATTATAGTGTTGAGCACAATAATCCACTACCCTCCAACGGAAGCCCAGATCTGCCTCCTTGCTTTCTCAAAGTTTAAAAAGCTCAGCATGTTTGTGTGGCAGCCAGATTTTCCAAATATCTAAGGGTTTGTTCATGCAGGCACAGCTAAATTAAAGTCTTCTGAACATGTTATTACGCACTATTTCAACTGCACTCATTCTCATAGCAGATGTGTGTCCTCATACCTTGGATGATGGTGTTATAGGACACGGTCTCCACGTTCCGTCCGTCATTATAAAACGCAAAGTGCCACACTCCTGAGTCCAGGTACTGGATGAATCCGGCTTGGTGGACGGCAACTGGGTCTGAGCGGGCCCTTGTGTCCGGTTCACTCAGAGCCCGATGCTCTTTGGCGATAAGCCGACTGCCGTCCAGTAGCTCGACAAAGTCATACTGCAAAACAAAAGCCAGAACAGATTCCAGCAGATGCAAAAGATGGACCTTTAATGTCAGCCTAATTAAATCAGACAGTAAAGGAGAGAGAGAGAGTTTTCAAAAAGTTTTGATCTTTTTAAATATTGAATGCTTTGCATGCACAGTCTGACAGGGACTCAAAGTTAGTTGTAAAGCAAGACAGCCATAACAGGTTCGTGTACACAGCAAATATTCAGAGTATAATAAATGTTGATTTTTCAGTGAAAGCTATTTGGAGTTGATAGATGTGGTTTGGAGAGGTGTTTGAATACTGATAGAGCTGATATGGCTCTAGGGCAAATGCTCAGAAATGTTCCAAAAATATATTGTTACGTCGGGTGGGAGTGAATTTACAGACAGGCTGGCAATGTGTTTATTACAATCTGCTAAATTAACATTGATAATGTAATAATGGTGATAGTAAAAATTCTCATTAATTCAGTTCAGGAGCACCTGTCCAGAATATAAATAAATACCATGTTTCTCAATCACGTCTATACACATTTTACACAGTTTCTTCAAATTTAAGTCAGTAGACTCGATTGGCAGGCAGTGAAAACCGACATCATTGATGATAATGGTCCTGCTAATTTTCTTTTGATATCTGTAGATTGCTAAGAAATAACCATATGGATTCCAAGATTATTCCCATGAAATAACCATCCACTGTACTGAATGCAAATCAGCATTGGATATCATAAACAGTAGAATGTAGATGCAAATCATTAAAAGAATCAGTCTAATCAATGATTCGTTTTGCAATGCTTGTGCACTGTCAAGTTTGGTATCATTTGGATGAGTGATTAGTTTGATTAAAATATTTGTTACACAGTACTTTACTGTGAGATGTCTAAAGAACCAACGCTGACTGCAAGAGATTATAATATGAACATTTATGACCACATATAATTTGATTTGACGTAGCTTTTTCTTGCAAGGTGAGTCTGTGTTTGATTATTTAGCAAGTGCATTAATTGGCATTAATCTCATTTTATGTTCTTGTGCTGTGTTTAGTAACTTTTTTCCTTCCCTTTTTTAACATGATACATGTATCTGTTAGCTTTCACAACAGCAGACTGCCCGAACAGCCATTTAGGAAAAATGTGTACATTTTAGGGACAGAAAATGCCCTGGGCTCTCCCTGAACAGGCACTGTGCTAGTGAATGAGAACAAATGCAACTTAAAGACACGGTGACCTCAGGCGTTTTCTTTTTTATTGTTATATGTGAGGAATTTAGCAGCATATCGATATATTAGCTCCAAACAAACACTGATTTAAAGGGTAAACAAGGAGTAACGAGTTATTCCTGCCAATGAGTAAATTGGTACATCTGGTCTCACTGCACCTGCTCGACACCTGAGCCTCATTTTGACTGAAGCTGCAAGGTACACAGAGCTCTGCAGCAGAAAACAGTGTAACACAAAAATCCCCAAACATGCTACAGGCTGCAGAGGAGTACATCTGATGAAGACAGCAGATCCCCTGGCTAACGCAGTTGTTAGCGACACAGATGCACTGAGCCTATAGTGAAAGGCTCAGGCTGGAACAGAGTCTGTGGATTTCTTAGGAGTGGGATGCATACAGATTGGCACAGTAGCTGTTTTTAAAGAGCTCCAATTCAAATCCAGCGATGAGGCTGTTTGCAGAGGGCTTTGATGAACTGTTTAAGCCATTGATTTCTGACTGACACCACAGCTGAAGCACTTTTAAAGGGAAAATTCAGACACATACGTTTATAAAATTTGACCACAAATGTTCCGTTTATTTCAGCTGGAAGTCAACACTTCATCATTTGATTTCAGTAATAACTGAATTTACAAATAATTTTAACATTCTTTTGTAATCCACATTAAGGGCGATAAAAAAAGACACTTATAATCGAGGACCTATGGAATATTCTGTCTCACGGAAACACAACAAATGTCCAAATGGATTAAGAATGGGGACAAAAGGTGAATTAAAACAGGATTTAGTGCTCAGGAATGTGACAAACTCAAAGGCCCAGGCGACCTTTTAGTTGACTTGCAAACGACTGAGAAGAGAGCATTAAGCGAGGGGCAGGAAGAGTCAATGCTGTGATTTAAAGCGTTCTGAGCAGAGCAGGGGGGCAGGGTAGGGATATTAACCTGGCGGAAGTTGACTTCTTTGTGTTGTTGACTTGAGGGAGAAGTAATAAAACAGTTCATCCCAGAAACCCTAAACTCCCCGGCCAAGTGCATACATCTCGACTAGCTTGTGTGAAAGGCCCCCTCCCCAACTCATCTCAATCCAACAATATGGGTGAGTAACAGTCAAGAGACCAAGCGTGAAGAGACTGCTGGATGCCCCATGGACAGAGGAGGAATGCTCAGAGGCGGTGAATGCCTTTAGATTGAGTGGACAAGCCGTAGTCGTACAACAGAGTACAAATTGCTAAGAAGAAAAAAAGAAAAAAGGAAAGTTTGTTCCTCCCAACTTCTGGTTTGTATCAGCACAGAGAGACACTCAATAGCAGATGGAGGAACTCTATATTTGAGAAAGGTGGAAAGGCTGTTGCACTTAAATGCAGTCTTGTCTTCCAAGCTGTGAATACGACGAACAGTCAATATCTCTCATTGGGGTCTTTCATGCTCAGTTAAGTAAATGCATTGATTTGTGCCCCCAGTACCTGAATAGAATGTAATTTGGAACAATGGACACAGTGCCCACCATTGACAAGCTTGAGTGTCAGTGCAACAATTGCTCGAGACATAAAAGTAGTGTCTTGTTAATTAGTACCCTTTGGTCTTTGATTTTGTTGGGCTACCTTTTTTTCACCTTGAAAGTGCAATCCAGCTCACCTATTGTCACTTGCATTGGACTCTCTTCCATCAAGAGTGGCCCTAACTGTCTTCACTTGAGTGAAGCCCATCTTTACTAAGAGAGAATGTCGAGAAGGTGAAGCTAAGAGCTTTTGCTGTCAAGTGTGGTGGAAAATAGCCATTGTCTGAGTGCTTCCATCACCATCACTAGACACTGGACATTCAGATACCCAGAAATGCCATTCAAGTGACACATCAGACATTTTGGAAACACTTCAATTTGCAAATGGCAGCCATTTAGTGGAAGTGAAAGCTGTGCATGCCCACACACATGGGCAAATCAAACCTGAGAGCAGAAAATTGAACTACACCGAGTTCTAATTTGCAAAAGCCCCCATATTCATATAGAAGTAAAGCAAAGGAAAAAAAAACAACCCTTATGTAATCTGAATTTAATCTGTCAGTTTCACCCACATCTTCTTTAGGACACAGTGAAATGGCTTCCACAGATAATAGAAAATGCAATCAAATTTCTAAATCCTGCCACCACAACTCTCTTCAGTAGATATAAGCAAAAAAGGCTTGTTCGTAGTGATAAACTCACAGATAATTACTGTAATTATTCTTAAGAAAAGTGTTCGGTGAGAGATTTCAGTAGCTCGTAAAACTTTACGGTTTTTGGTTCAGTGTCACCGTTTGCCTTTTTTCCAGACACAGCAGGCACCCATTAGTGAAAAGCCTCTATTAACCAATGCACACAACCTGATAATGGAGCACTGAGCAGCTAAAAAGCCTTTACAAGGTGATTAATATGTCAGTACTGTGTTGTGCCCTAAAGGTGCAAATAAATAAATGATAAAAGGTTAAAAAAATAAATCTTTACATCCTTAATTGGATGTACAATAATTTTTGTTGATGCAAAACATTAAACATACAGGGTATTATATGTGCAAACAAACTGAGAACAACAGAAAAAGGCAGTGCAAAAGGAAGGATTTCCAGAAACGTCAGGATATCTTCACTGTTTTGACTTTATGTTCATATCCACCATTGAAGGACGTTAAATGTAATTAAATCTGTTGAGAGTTGAACAGAGCAGCAAGGGTGAGACCAGATATTGGGGTCCTAAATCTAGTTACACTAGTGACAAAGAAAGAACCATCCAAGTTATCCCCAGTAAGCACATTCTCTAGCAATATGCTTTCACCGCTTATCAATCGGACTTTTCAAATATAAGACGATGTGTTTTGGTTTTCTTGACTCAGTTTCACACTATCCTAATTTTAAAGAAGTTACATCAAAGCCTTTACCTGAGTGTGAGATGGTGCGAGGCCCTTTCGTCCATAGACTCCAATCAGTGCATTTTTCTGTACTGAAATGTTGAACTTAAGAAAGCCTGGTTCCTCCATGTTTATTTGAGAGTGCCAGAACACACCCGGTGGAATGCTCTGACCCACTCGCTTCCCTATGTCCACCTGCCCAGTATCGATGGAGTTGTTTTCCGGATGAAGCACGCTAGTCCTTCCTATAAGAGAGAAACAAACCCGAAACCATAGAGTTAAGGTGATATTGACTGAACACAACCATCCAAAAGTTTTAGAAGAACTCCAAAAATAAGTATGAATTCCAGCAAATAAATCATACAAAAACTAGTAACTAAACTACCCAAAGAATGAATATATAAATAAATAAATGAATAAAAGCAGACATATTGAAGGATTAAGAAAAAGGATTAACAGCTTTCTCACAACAATGGAAATAAGTACTGAAAGTTAATGCAAACAGTTCCTATAGGTGCCTCAACTTTTAATGATCGCTCACACAGCCTTCGTCTCTGTGCAAAGCCCGTATCAGAACCGACTTTGTTACTACACCTTCTGATTATTACACTCTACTGCAGGAACTAGTACAGCATAATGCTATAAAAATGGTGGAAAAAAGGAAGACCGACTGGTTGGTCATCCTAGAGCACGATAATGAGCCAAAATATCAGAAGAAGAAAAGTGGACAATGATGGAAGGGCAGCAGAGTCCCCATATTTAAACCCCATTGAGCTGGTTTGGCATTGGCTGGACACACTGAGAAGTTACATTGTGCAAGTTCCAACAACAACTGGAAAAAACACATTTTTTTTTAAACCATTTGACCAACAGTGCAAATAAGTCATCGCAGAATCTTGCTATCCTCTCATTTTTCATATATCTTTTGCTTTGCAGCATTGAATTGTTTTATTCATGCACAGGGGCATAATAGTCATATCTTTTCCAAATGAATTGTGACTGAGCAAGGGAGTATTAAAAGTAATGGTTCCCTGTAGTCCATGATGCACTGCTCGACAACAAAATGACCAGATATAATTGCCCTTTTATAAGACTAAGAGGCCAAGTCTTCCATTTTTACTTTGGTCCCGGTGACTCATAGACTAAGCCTTCATATCAGATAAGGTCTAAATGGAATCTGTCACATATACTGAGCACTACCTTGCCAGACCAATAACAGCAAATCAAAACAATTTGGAGAACGATGTCTTTAAACTGTGCCCTCCGAGTGGCAAAGATGGAGAAATGGTGGGTTTAAATATAACTCATACTCAATTAAAAAACTGTAGCTTGCGAGGTGCTATTATAAGAATGCATTTTATTGTTAAGAAGAAAAAGCTGTAAAGCATTTTTAAACCCCTACCATCTAAGGCTCTGCTGAGGAAGGAATGCAGCTGGATGATACACTTGCATACCTTTACTGCTTCTTCTGTTCTTACGCATTATAGAGTGTGGACATAGATATACTGTAGCTGTGGCTATATCTGTTTGTGGCAGACCCCAGTTATTTGCATGCCTCAGTGTTGTGCGTGTAATGAGGCCATTGCCTGTCACTTTAGCTTCAGTCAAAGTGAAGACTGGAAGCCAAGTTTACCTCCAGGGAGAATAATAGCTGACTATTGATTGCCTTTAAACAGTCCAAAACCTGTCTCATGCTATCTTAATTAGCAGTACTTATGAGGATTTAAATCTAGTTGAGTTTAAACAACTGAGCTTTTGCCTGGCCTACTCAACTCAATTATTGTTTTCATGGCTATGCATTCTAAATAATGTGTGCGCTTAGAGATTAATTTGGTGGCTTTTGCTGTAAAGGTGAGCTGCAATGGCCCGCCTGCTTGTTGATGAATACACAATGGTCCGAGATTATGATTAGAGAGTAGAAAGCTGTCTGGAATCAGTTAATTAATATTCAGAAGGTGAAAGATCTCAATAAATTTGAAAGTCTGGGCATTGAGCTGAATGTGGAAGCCAAATGTTTTGCAGCCGGAATTTGTCTTTATTGCTATTTAGACCTTTGCTTGATTTAATTAATTTGTGTGTCGTTAAAACTCACTCTGCTTTTTGTTCTGACATTAAATTTCAAATGCATCAACTAAAGAAACCCTTGATTTTAGATGAAAGTTTTTCATTCATTGGCCAATAACTAATCAACACCTCCCCTTTCCTTTAAACTGTTTAGTATTCAGAATATTTAAAACCCACACAATATATTTTATATACAATCCAAACTAAAATCCAGTGAAGCCAACAAAAGAATAAATAATATTAATATTGTGCATTACATGTCATTCTTATTTCCTCACCATCAGCAGAGAGAGCTGTCCCTACACTCGACTGAGTGGGCCCTGTTTTCCCAACTCCTCCATTTTCAAAAGCCGGCTGGTTGTCCAACTCTTGGAGCTGCCAATTGAGGCCGAAAAGGTGCATTGCTGTGAAATACACAAAAAAAAAAAATAACTGCGTGGGCTTGTAGAAATAGATAAACAAATAACCAAATAGTGGCACAGAAACAATCAAGCCACTTAAGCACAAAAGACCAGTGGGAGTGCACAATAGTTGAATCCGATGCAGGGTGAAAACAACAACAGTTTAACTTCCAATATTTCAGTTTAAATTTTGTTTTCAGTGACTACGCTGCCATGGGTGGTTTTTATGTAAACACAGCACCGATACAGGCCAGACAGAGTCATTTCAATCAATAGTTAGCAACCCCGTTGCTGTGGCATGTTTCCTTGGGGAGCGCGGTTCATTAATGCTCCAAAGTGCCTGGACACAAACCGTTACTGTATTTAAGAAAGCAGCAGGCAGGATTTCTATTTTGGCGAAAAGCTTCCACTTCAGACAAGCACACAAGATACACTGGAAAAGTCGTAACTTCTCCAACACTAATACAAAGCAGGAAGGACACAGATGCAGCTTTATGTGTTAGAAGAAGATGGAGGAAGAGAGAGACACACAGAGAGTTTGATGAAAGTGTAAGACCATGTATTGCGACAGACACTCACAGCAGGAGAGGGAAGTGAGAGGGTAAGATGCTGCAACACTCTAGTTCTCTTACATAACTAAACTGTGACTGGCTTTCATTCAGACAACCTGCTTTATTGTCGCAGTATTGGGTGCAATCAAACTGTTCTTCTTGTTGTTTTGGGAAACTGAGGTACTTCTGTGAGCACAGCGAGAGGGCCAATCTCCTTCAAAGTCACCAGCCAGGAAACATGCTGAGGAAGCATCTTGATTTCCGACCATTTGATCTGCGGGAGGAACTTTTCTCCAACACCCATCGCTTGCTGGGAAGATGGATGTCGACTGCAGCAAATAACTTGAGAGGTGGATGTGGGGCCAGAGAGACTATCAAATGTGAAGGAGACCAAGAAGAGACGGAAAACTGTATGTGCAATGTATTAATAGATACTTTGTTAAGAAATCAATTGAGTGTGTGTGTTTTTTAAAGGCTACTGTTGGAAATGCTTGGCATCAATTGAGTCACACAGGACTCGTCCTTGGTAGATCGTATGAACAGGTGCACTGGTGGCTTGAATTTCAGTGAAATAATGGGGATAGCACTGAGTGATAATGTTTACCAGCACATTCAGGTAACACCATGCTGAGTGTCAGAATCTTTTTTTCTTGCAGGTGCTGCTGAAACAAATCAGCAGCATCACCTGTAGAAATGGTTTCTGACTGGTTCATCAATAATTTTGACAAGTCTGACTTTTCACAGGGAGCACCTCCCGATGTGAAATCCTGTACGATCTGAGCACACCTGTTCTTTTTTTCATTCTTTCTTTTTTCTCTACCGATTCCCACATATAATATTTCAACTTTTTCTGAATATTTGGCAGTGTTAGAATCCTAGTAAGTCTCAGTTCAAATATAACAATCAGATAGGATGTACGTAACATATTTTGAACACCCTACAACAGTCTTATGTATCCTCAAAGTTAAATACAAACACAGTATAGTCTTCCATGGTCATATTTTCAGTTTTTAGGACAACATATTGGTGGCTTTTACTGAGGAGAATCCAAAAGAAACACGGTCTGTTAAGCTGGGCCCCAAATTGCAAGGCTCAGCTGGGGACACGGTGCATTAACCTAAAATGAAAAACCCTCCGCCTAGAAAAAAAAGAGAAAAAGGAAACAAATATTGTGGGACATAAGCTTAGAAAAATGATTAGCTGCATCAAAAATAAAGCAGGTAAAATAAAAGTTTGCATAACTTTTAATATTTTTTCTAAAGCTGTATTTGCAAGAAGAAAAAAATAAGAAATCTTACTCTGGTAGAAGATTGTTTGCTTCATCAAACGAGACACTGAATGGCATGTGTGCACTAACAAATACAGTGTAGATACAGTCCCTATTAAACTACCAGTTACAAATTTTTGGGTTCACAATCCATTACAATTTCTAAACCTTGTTTATTTATTTTGCATTATGGACCAACAGTGGCTGATTAAAAAAATGTTAGAAATGGTTGATTTGAAAATAAAAAGGATCAGCATAATGAAACATTAGCAATAGTGTCCAATTAATAGCCGTGGAATTCAAAGTCCTTCAGGGATCCTGAATATATGCAGCATATTCGATTGCATGTGGTTCACTCAGAACCACAAATACAAACACTCGTAAGTCTGCCAAAGCCATTAATCCTGTGAGGATGATTCATTTCTCTTTCAAATTTCAAGACAATCCATTCAGTAGTTTGGGGCAAAGTGGTGACCCTACAGAGTAACTGACATGCCACAAACAAAAATCCCACTTACCGAAAAAACAACAAATAAGCAAATCTTTATACAAATCTCTCCCTCTGTAAAAAAAACTGTGTGACTCAGTTGGCTCCTAATTGTAGATGCAGAGTCTATCTGCTCTGCAATCCTGTGTCCAGAATCACCAGCCATCCACCAGAAAGGAAACTGTGTGTGGCGGTATGCACTTGTGTGTCCGAGGCACCACAGAATCACAGAGAGCCCTTCCCTCGTTTCTGCTCTTAGCGCACTGGGGCCTGAATCCCTACTTACCTCATCAACAAATTGCTTTGAGGTGAATAGCCCTCAATTTATGAATTTGCATAAGTTATTCCTGCAGCCTAGGTCCATTCAATTAATATTTATGGAACCATGAGAAATTCTCTTCCTGAGAAAGAAGCTGGAAAAGCTAGCCTTTAATCGCTGATGTCAAAATTTGGCCTGTGGAACATCTACATGGACGATGAATAAGAGGCTGAATTTGTGAGTTGGCAACACGTTTGTTTGAGCTCTGATATACACATCCAATACTCCCCTGGCTACTCTCAGAGCAAATTCCCACACCTTGTTCACACGATTCTTGTTAGTGTTGTTACTAGACAAACAGAGTGCCAAATGAAATATGTTTCTGATTTATAGGTAAATAAATAAAATAGGCAAACTACTGTTTTACAGGATTCACAAAGCAGTCAGAACAGGTGAAGCTTTTCTAATGCCTAATATCCCCAAAAATCTTTAGTGAGTTTACCTGAGAGAAAGAGAGCTTATCTGGAGTGACAGAATCCCGGCAACAACTTGTAACTCAACAGCCTAAAAATTATTGAGTTACAGCTGTTTGATGGTTGAACCTGCTTCATACCATCTTTCTAGAAATCTCCCCAGGGGATTCTGTGAAATAAGCTCTACAGCTTAGAGTACACCTAAGATGTTCCTGTTCTCTGGTATAGTGTCTCCATCACACTCAAATGGCTTAACAATTTTCTCCACCACAACATCAACCAACACAAGGTTTGCTTTTTTGGTCCAGTAGCAATTTAAGAAAGCTCAGTGTCTTGGGAAGTTTCTGCACTTGATTGGCACATCAAGTTTCTCCAACACAGTACTCAGCTTTTTGCATGGGTGGAGGAACCTGCCCTGGTAGATTTTATAGCCTTGTTAAAACCAAAGGTTCCTGCTATGTGTATATTGTTGTGATAGCCAGCACCTTAATGAGGCAACCTTTGAGTAAATAAAATGAATAGTGCAAAATTGATTATTTTTTCTTTTTTTGTGGCACAATGTTTCAGTGAATGACTTTCATCCCAAATGAGAAATCTATAAGATGCACTTTCACGGGGCAAAAAGGTCCACAAAACAGTGGATGGTTTGTTTTTAGACATTATTAATATATTTTCTACAGTTTTCTGACATTGAAACACAAATGCAAAATAAGGGAAGTCTTTTATCTTCATTTACTTTCAACAGTATAATCAGTGAGGACATGCTTTGTTTATGCAGTTGAGTTTTAAGTCCATTCCTAAAATCCACACGGTTTTCTCCCTCTGCATTCAATCAGAGCATTAAACCTGTACTCGGTCCTGATTGGCCTCCCTATATCTGAACAATCGCTGAAATTCTTCCAATCAGGCCAGTTTGCAGAGCTGGAACACGAAAGCTTCACCTCAGCAGGTTTGCCTCATTTGAATTGCAGGAGCTGCTGTTGTCGGTCAGCCAGGGTCTGATTTTTGTTACTGTTCTGCTGGTGAGGATTTAAGTCTTCAAATGTATTCAATAAAAAAAAAAAAATAACCCAAACAATTTATCTAAACTATACTTGTTTCCAAAAAAATCATTGCTAATAAAATCTTAACCTCGGTTTCAGAACAAAAAAGACATTGAATAATATGGTGCAGGAAACACGGTCTATTTCACATGCTGCAGATGAAGGTGTGCTTGCATTTGTCTTTGAGCTTGTCTTTGTACCAATGGGACTGTGTGAACTGACAGCGGAAAAGTATTAAAGTATGAGTGCACATTGTCGCTATTTGAGTCATTGCACCTGGCAGGTAAATTGGCGGTGGATGAAAGAGAGAGGAAGTGGTGGAAACACTCTGAGACACCTGAGGCAAGTGGCAGAGGGCTGCATCTGTTTAACTCACGCTCCCTCGCATGCGTGCACACCTCGCTCGCTCGCATTTCTGCACCGAGCGAGATGAGGCGCACACTCTGGAGTCGGGCCAAAAATACAATTACCAAGCATTCGACAGGTCTACAATTAAACGAGTTGGTGATTGTTGGGATGAAAATGTTGTAAATGAATCCAATCTGCTAGAACTGTTAGTAACAACAGCTGAACAAATGGCAGTTTCTGCACATTCTTCCTGAGTAAACTCTGCAGATCTGTTATGAGCACAAGCTTAAAACAGACAAACAAAAATAGCAACTGATTCCTTTCCACGGAGGAGCAAAGGTAAAATATTTATGTAGACATTCATTTTAATTTTATGATACAAGATCACGAACCACAACCAAGTAACTAAACAGTTAAGTCAATAAAGGGATTATGAATATTGATATTGATATAGCACATTTATGACCTCTCCTCCTAGAGCACTTCCCTCTCTATTTAGCAATAAAACACTAGTTATAGGATCTTCCCAACATCGCCATATTTCTCCTTATACAACTGTGTCACATTTCCCCTGCCTCCAAGCTGGATGAATACTTATATATCCGCTCTGGGAGAAAGGCACAGTGTAAAGATTAAGGGCTTGGATGACAAGGGAGGGCAGGAGGAGAGATGAATCTGTAACGGCTTTATTGCTGTGGTCAAGATTATAAAGGTTAGCTAGAAGTCAGCTCTGACACGCTGTAAAAAATAAATAAATAAAAAAAGCAACAACATCAACAACAGAGCATTCAAAAGCCTTCTTGAAGGAAATATTGCCCAAAGGAGGGTTAAAAGATGAGCATTAGTTTATCTTCCTGACCGAGATAAAAGCATTTCCTGTTTGACAGTATAAACGAGTTTTAGTTGCAGTGCAACAAAGGCTTTGTGGACCAAGGTTAAATTTCAAGAGTTTAGAACTGCTTCCTTTGTTAAAAGAGTTTAGCTCCCAAACTTGTTCCATTCTGACGTTGCCATCTGTGCCATTTGAACCTCCCTCCATGCCTGCGTTTTAACAGAAACCCCCAAAGATATGAAAGGCCTGTCGGCCTGTGAGATGGGGATCAGAAGCATGAGGGTGATGCACACCCCCCTGTCAAAGGGAAACAAGTATGAATGTCTTGCTGGAAAGTGTACTGATGGCATGTCTGCATATCTGACTGAGAGCTTAGTCAGATACTGAATCATATCGCGACGTCTGCAATTGCTGCAAAAAGGAGAAGGCAGTGAAATAGCAATATTCCTGGCAGAGATCAAACTTCATTGAGATTAAGAGGCATGCCATCTCCATTCACACTAGCCAGCTTGCCTCTCATTTGTTCCATTTGACCAAATGGCTTGTCTGAAGGTTGTCAAATGTCAATGAAGATGACAGAGTCATATTTTTTCTCCTTACAATAGAAAGACATACATTGCTCTTGGCACAAAAACAATTGCTTTTCATGTATTCAGGTGACATGCAATGTCAGGCAATAACAAAAACTATGCAGTGGCAATATTTTTAACCAAAGCTTGGGGTAAACTTCATTTTGTCTGGCTAGATGGTTGGTTAATTTTAAATTTACAAATATGAGAACAGTTGGCATCTAACAGTGTAAATATGTGCACGATAAACAATATATGGTTCCAAAAAAATATTGTCAGTGGATGCTAGGATTTTCAGGCTGAATCTGCTCTTAATTGCTATTTCAGAGAATCAAGGGGGAAATCTTGTTTTTAGACCTCAGTGAAGATGTTCAGCCAAGAGTAGTGGGTAATATGAGCAATTTAAAGATTACATTTTCACCTGCTGAACTCTTTCCAAACGGATCAGCAGCAAAACATTGTGAGTACTCGAGTGTGTGGAGGATACGTTTGGAAGAGAAGCGAATTTAAAAAGCTGCTATAGCAGAAGTATTGAACTGATAAGACGTGCAGATTTTATAGGGAACATACATTGTGAAATTAAGACGAGGTGTGTCTATGATTGTGACATAAAGAAACACTTAAACTGGGTTCAGGTGTTCAGGCATCAGAACTAAATTCCTTGAAACCAATACCATGTGGCTCTTTTAGCTTTTAAAATTTCAATTAGTTTTAAATAAGGTTCCTGAAAATGAGACCAAAAGCTGTGATACAAATGTCCACAATCTCCTGCCCCGGTTCCATATTCCTATTTTTGTCTTCCCACCTGACCCAACCTGTGCCGCTGCTGTGTGGATGTTTGTAAAGAGCTATCATTACATTACTAATTGAGACATAATAGGGCACTGAAAAGATGCTGTCAAAATTCAGACATTAAACACAGACAACAAAATAGTTCAATTTAAAGGTCTGTCTGTGAAGAGACAGGAGCAGAGTTTAGTTATATTCTGTTTAACACATATTTTAAGAAGCATGCATTTAAATTGTAAAATAGATTTGGTAAGGTACATATGTAATAATCCCTTACTAAAATTTTAATTAGCCACATAGTCATGATGCATTTTTAAAGCTAAGGCTGAACTGGAAAAATATAAGAATCGTGATCAAGGCATCATGTCTGGGGTTAAAATTGTATATTTCCCTTCATTCTTTCTTCTTTTATACTCTTTATTCTCAACCTAAACAGCAATATATAACTTTTGTTGAAAAAAGGTACATTCTTGACAAAAAAAAACCTAACAAACCAAAAAAAAGAAGCTAATTAAGTTGTGAACAGAGCTGTGCATTTGGAGATTAATCATGAAAAACTGTTTCTGATTTTACATTGCAATTTATGTTTATCTTAGCCTTACCTATGCAGTAGCAGAGAATGATGGACAGAACCACAGCTATGCCTACAGCAATCAGGGCGGTGCATTTCCAGGAGCAATGTTTAGGGGACTTCTTAAACTTGAAAGCCCCCCTGGACAGGCTGTTTCTGGGCAAAGGACGCGCAGGTGTGGAGTAAACAGTCCCCGTTGCCATGGTGTACCCAGGGGCTGCTGCGCCAAAGAAAGGTGTCGTCCCTGTGCCCGTTTTAAAAAGAAAGTGCCTGTAGAAAAACAAAAACAAAAAAAAGCATTATTAAGTCAGTGGTTCTACCTCACACAGTTATCATGTGGTTATCTTTGACAAAATGGCCCCAGATTGCTACTGGTTTTGTGTCCAGTGTGCCTCCAGTAGTCATATACAGTTCCAAAATTAAACTTACATAGTTAAACGCATAAAGAATCATCAAAATTCAATATACCCAGCAATGCTACAACTCCCCATGGCTCACACCACAGGAGGAACTGGGTTATAATCTACTATCCTGTATAATCCTGACATTGGAAAAGGTGAACAAGAAGTACCTCATAAAAACAATCATCTCCCACTTGCCCTTTTACAACTGGGCCTTTGCTAATAGCCCATTATACCTGGGGTAATTAAGAGGGTTTAATCAAATGCACTACGGAGTGATCGTCCTATTAACTTTTAAACCCCACGTGAAAAGCTCTTAAGTAAATGAATTAAGCCTTGTTGCCACTCTTGCCACTACTTAGAGATTAATACCTAAATGCCTTCAGGCTTATGTGGACAGCCAGGGAAATTGGACAGATTGACCATGCATTGAAAATGTTCTTCCAATCCTCAACTGTATAATCTTATTGCAATGCCCGTTTTTTGTTAAAATAAAGAAGAATACAGTCAGAAAATTGATAACATGTTTTTTTCACACCAGTATTGTAAACTCTAGATGTAAGGCACCCCAAGTAGTTTAGCACTCCAGAAAATACTTAACAGCTTCATTTATGAGTTTTCTCTTTATGAACACTTGACTCACTCATACATGAATGAGTCACCCACACCTGTAACACACAAAATTACACCTGAAAATAGCCATATTGTACCACCTAATATCAACTGGAACTCGGCCATCTTGTGCTTAAGTGCTGTAAGATTATGAGAAAAAAACAAACTGCATAAAAGGTGAGGACAACACTAAAACAATACATTAAATACAAACATCTAAACTGATATAGTAATAAAATGCAGGCTCCCAGGCAAACGACGACTTACATAAGACAAAAAAAAAGTTAGTTAAATACCACTTTGAACAAATGTGCTAAATTAGTCAAATTTCACAGACCAAGGGCAAGAGAATGCACCGATTTGCTTTCTTATTCTCACATTCTGCTAAAAGTCCTACACAATGTTTTCCACAAGTCGTGTTTAATGTGTTATGTAGATTCTCCTGGAGGAGTTGGTTGCCACGGTAACCACTAATTTAAACACACCAGTAAACCGATAAACCCGTGTTTGCTCATCAATTATTTGTGCAGCATCTGTGAAGTCTCAAATGTAAGTTTTGTAAAGGCTGTTTTAATCCTGACTGTGATTCTGTACTAAAGAGCTTGAGAATGGCTAATTGAGCGAAAAATCTGAAGTCGAGCAGTTAAAGACTGAAAATCCATGTCGTAACACTTACTAATAATAATCAGACTTTGGCTGATTATATAATATGAACACATGACTACATAGTTCAGGGAAGCTCTGAATGCCCCTAAAAATTATTCTTTCATCTTTTGCTGCATTCTTCTTTTTCCAGACTGAATATTAGTCTCTAAGTAAAGTTGATTAGTGGCGTACAAATTTTACACATGTGACAGGAGGACACATCATCATCACCACAATGCAGTTCTTGTATTTCAGCGGTGCCGCTGATATTTCAGGTTTCTTGTTTCTCCTGTGAGCATATCTCTGAGGTAAAACCTCCACTGATCAATTCTTGACTAAAAGAACAAATGTCAGATTTGTATCGTCTGGCTCCTCAATGCTTCAATTGACACGTGCCATTGTGATCAGACAGGGATTCCATTTAAAGGTTATGAGGTTTCACTGTTGGAATGACAATGCACCGGGCATCTGCAACCAAGAGAAGTTCAGACCACTCAGTCTGGAACAATCTGTACTGTAGCTGCAGCAGACTCTATAATATGCAGTTGGGTATGAATTGAGGTCAAAAATTGCACAACGTTGGAGGCGGCAGACGTGTAGTCAGACACGCAGGCAAACAGACACGGCTATCGGGGGAGTTAAGTGTAAGTGGATGCAATCTGATGAGGTAGACAGAAAGAGACATGGACGTGCATGTGTGTGCTGAAAGGGTTATGTACTCTATCTGAGGAAGGTGAACACCGAATGCAAGTTAGGCAGATGATCTGGAGACAGTTTTGCCTCTAAATAAATGCAGTAAATCTGTGTGTCCTTTATTTGGGCAATGCTATGAATACATTATCTTTTCATTCTCAGGAAAGAGACTACTACTACTAGACACTAAAAACAAATACACAAAGTATCATTTTTAGCAACTACTAGACAAATCCAACAAAATGGTATAGATATTTACAATGTTTAGTTGATTAACTGACTGAATAATGCAAATCTACCTTCACAGATCTGCTACACCAGTAAAACCAGCAGCCTAACAGTATGCAAGCCCCCTTAGTGCTGCCAAAACACCGCTGATCCGTCAAGGCATTGACTCCAAAAGACCTCTTAAGATGTCTTGTGGTAACTGGAACCAAGACCTTAGCTGCAGATCCTTTAAGTCCTATAAGTCGCAAGTTGGGGCTTCCATAGATCTGACTTGTGTCACGATCCTGGGTCTTATGACCCAGTGTTTTGAGTTTTAGTTCATTTTGATGTTTTAGTTTATGTAAGCCCTTCAGGTTCCTAAGTTCATTTGTTATCATGCTTAAGTGTTTCTAGTTCTTATTATTTCCCCCTCGTGTTTCCAACTATGGTAAATCTCCCCTGCTTTTCATGTGTTTCATGTCTGTGTCTTACATTGTGAAGTTTGGGTTGTCATGTCTACGTCTCATTATGTTTCCTGTTTTATTGTGAAGAGGTCTGGTGTTTCTGTGTTCATCGTGTTCAGTTTTACTCTTCCCCTGTGGCGTTGTTATGTTCATGTTGATCTACTGTGCCTTTCTGTTCCATGTTTCAGATCCCTATGTTCTGTCTCCCCCAGTCTGTTAAGTCCACATGTCTTGAGTTCCGTCAGTGTGTTTCCTGTTTTACTTTCACAGTCTGTTCTATGTTAATGTTTCTAGTTTTGCTTCCCTTGCCTCGTCCTGCTTAATTACTCTCAGCTGTGCTCTCCTCCTGTGGCTCATTCCCCCTCGTTATCCCTCAGTGTATTTAAGCCCCATGTTTCTCTTTGTCAGTGTTGCGTCCTCCATCATAGCTGTGTGATTTTTCCCTGTGGCTCCTTGTGCTTAGTGATGGGCAGATGAAGCCCCATGAAGCACTGAAGCTTTTCATCCAATTGGTTCACCCCAACGCGAAGCTTCATGAAGCTTCATTTGCTCTAGCAGGACACCTACTGGACGTAAAAATAATAGCTGGCATGAATTTGAAGAGTGTGGCATTTTGCACACAGCCTGTAAATGTCAACAACAAAAGGAGTGTGTAAAACACCTATAGTGTAGTGATGGCAGTATACTGTGTATATTTATGCTGGCAGTATGGAAAATGATTATTTGCGGCAAAGTTCGAACCGCTTCATGAACCAGTCACGTGGTACAGCCGGGCAGCGAGGCTTCGGACGTCATCATTTTCAGCTCCTCCCATAAATGAAGCAAGCCTCGATACGCGCTTCGCGGAAACGCCCCCTCCATTACTCGACACACGCTCCGAAGCCTCGATACAGAACGTCCCATCACTACTTGTGCTTTAGTTTTTCCCAGTTTAGGTTATTTTGTATTGTTTTTCGTGTCCCACTCCACGCCAGCAATAAAGCTGTGTTTTTTGAGTTTAACTTTTGACTCTGTGAGTTTGCGTTTGGGTCCTTCTCCTGCCTGCCACACAGCCGAACTGTGACAACTTGTTTTTCCAACAAAACCCACAGATGCCTGATCGGATTGAGATCTTGGGAATTTGAAGGTCGGGTCAAGTCGATGTGAGCCGACATGACAGTTCAAAATCTCTCATGTTCCTCAAACTGCTTCTGAACATTTTTTACCGTGTCACAGAGTGCATTATCCTGCTAATGGCCACTGCCATCAGTAAATACTGTTGCCAAGAAGGGATATATGTCATCTGCACCAATGTTTAGATCCATTTTTAATGTCCAAGTAACATCCACACGAATACTAGCACTGGCTCTTCTTTCCAAAGTACAAACCTTGCGGCCATCTCTCCTCTAGGCAAAAAACAGGCATGCACACTCCACGGTGCCAACTGCAGGTACTTTCAACAGTAGACACACACTGTGTGTTTTGACAACTTTCTATCATAGCCATCATTACAATTTTCTGCAGTTTGTACTACAATAGCTTTTTTTTTTTTTTTTTTTTTTTGTGCGATCACTATGGGCTCCCTGGAGCAGTTTCACCACGTGTGCCTCCATAGACAACCTTTGGTAGTTACTAACCACTACATGCCAGAAATCCTAACAAGACTTGCTGTTTTTGAGATGCTCTGACTCAGTTTTCTTGGCATCACAAATTAGCCCTTGTCAAAATTCAGAGATCTTCAGACTTGCCCATTTTTCCTCCTTCCAACACATCGGCTTGACGAACTGTACGCGCGCTGCCCAATATATCCAGCCCCGACAGATGTCATTGTAAGGAGATAATCAGTGTTATTCACTTCACCTGTCAGTGGTTTTAGTGTTGAGGCTAATCAGTGTATAATTACCAAGAACATACGGCACATTCATTAGTGGTTTAAAACTGTAAAATCAGGTATACTTGCATCAGTTAAATCCCTCTTTGCTTCGTACTTGAGAATGCAGGGTCACTCTGAAAGTGTGTGCACCAGCCTTACCAAGACTAATTCTTATATGGGACGTTTATTGAACTTGGCGTTTTCAGTAATTCTAGTGCTGATGGTTTTCATGTTTGCCCGCACTTTTCTCTAAAGAGCAGACTGAAGGGGTCTAAAGATGAAATGCTGTTGGACATGATTAACAAACAGCAGACTAGTGTAAATGTCTGCAGCTATAGACACTGGATGACCGGCTGTAATTGATTACAGCCAGTGTGATGCAACAAGGCACATTACTATGCTAATCCAGCCAGCCCCAGTGATAGCAGTGTGGTGTGTTGTGAGTGAGCGAGAGGGAAAAGAGACAATCAAGAGAGTGTGAGACTGAAAGGGATAGAGAGCGAGTGAATGGCTGTGTGTCAGTGTGATCGCAGTGTGTTTGTGTGCACGCCTGTCTGTCCCATTGAGATGCCCGAAAACACAAAAGCAGCAGCCAGCCTGGTCTCCTCTGCTCTCACAACATTGCTTGTCATCATGATGACATTTGAAAAAATCCTCATAGAGGACAAAAGACTAAACAGTGAGTGGGTGGATTTGTCTACGGCTAACCTCCAGCTGTCGGGGTGAGAGAGCACACTAGAAACAATGTAAATCGAAGCCCTGCGAATATGTAATCTGGCCATTAGCCGCTTTCAGTATTAGCATTAGCATTTCAAGGTGAGAGCTGGAATAATCAGGCTGCTTTAAATACGGCCAAAAAAAGACTACAGATGTGAGTTGGCATTGCGGTGACTTGTTTTCACACTTGCTGCAGTTATGGTCTCTCCTCCAGATTAGCACCTGCCCTCTCAACAGTGGGTGTTCAAGCAAGTGCTAATCTGTTAGAGCTAGCTCTGCACTGTGAATGTATTTTTGCGTCACCACACTTTTAGTGCCATTGATCAGCATGGTTCCATCTTGAGTCACTCCACCAGACATGCACATGGATTTTATCGTATTTAGTGAATCTGAATAGGTTTGATAGCTTAGTGTTTATGTATACAATGATGTGTTTTTTTTATAGCATAACAGCATGTCTGAGACAGTCTGCATGAAACCCAGTTTTGAGATATATTTGTGGTTCCTTCCAATAAGGTTACATTTATAATGTGTCTTTTAGATGAATCTAGTTTTCCTTATAATGTAACACTGTTCATGTTTAAAAAAAGATGCACTACATTTTGCCAGCAACAGTAGCAGCACAACCACCAGCAGCACCAGCAGCAGTTGTTTATAGACTAGTCTAAAATAAAGGCTAGAGGGAAATAATGCAGAAACCTGGAAACACCACAGAAATGTGCTTGGCACCAACGATGTTGGCAAAATAAATAAAAAGCAAAACATGCAGAAAAAGAAAAAAATGTCTTGAGGATTACCACTTTGTCTACACCACCATCCATTTTGGCAGGTAACCAGCCATCGCTGCATGCTCCTTTCTCTTCCAAAAGGCTAGTTGGCTGGTGTCTTACACATGACTAATCAGTTCTGGTGCAATCATGACACAGTGGCTGTTGTACAAGAACAAAGAAAAGTTCCCTTTCTCCTTTGTTATCTGAAGCATGACCGTCTGAGTCATGATTTACATGTACGTCCCACACAAACAACTCTGCACGCACACGCATAAACCAAATCCTCTTGGATTACTTCTGCAGTTCTTTTTCACCCCCGAGAACAATTCTAGTACATTTTCCATGAGGAAAATGCAGTATCTGAGGGACACATGATGATTTTAGAGCAGAGACATAATTTCATTTCACCAAAGGACTCCCATGATGCATGAATCCAATGAGGATTGACAGTACATTTATAACTGCAACGTGTGGCTATGCTGGCCTTCAAAGGAATCATCCTCAAATGTCATAACGACTTTTCTACTTGAATCTCATTGAAATGGAGTGCTAAAAATGTTGAAACTTCCTCTTTCCATTTAGGAAAGCAGACACCTTCATGTCTTTTCTACAGTGGAACACACACAGAGCTTATAGCTTACACCATAAAGGCATCAACATTACTGATACCATATCACCCAAATGATTAAGCACTGCTCAAGAATAATTACTCCAGATGTACACCAGTCTCTTAAGAGACATGACAGTTCATTTTACAATGAAATTCAATTGAATATTTCTAATTGAAAATATCACACAGAAAAGTGAAGCCAAGTCATGAGTAAGAGGAAAACCTGGGGGGCTTATTAAAACTACTCCACACTTTTTTTAAGGATCTGAATGTCTCCTTAGCTCTTCAGAATAACAGCGAATATAAAGCTGAACATGCACTTGTCAGCTAATTGAGCACTTTACATTACACGATCCTAGCACAAAAGTTCACCTCGAATACATTTATACAGTTATTTGAAAAGGATATGATAATATTTTTCCTTTACAAATTATAGCTGGGTTCAAGTTGTAAAACATTTGATGACTGTTTCATTTTAATTTTTCTTTATCTGCTTAATGTATATGTTTCATATGTTTAAACTGCTGGAGTAAATGAGGCAAAATCAAACTCTGATTTTTAACACAGCTGTGGCAGCATAATCACAGTGGGATCAGTGATATTCGCTCACCATATAATAATGAGCAGGAGTTACAGCAGTAGTTACTGAGTGCAGCACTTCACTCATTTTAAAGAACACTGAAAGCTATTCATTGTGAAAGTTAGTTGGTATTGAGTCAAATTAGTGCACTCGTGCTTTGAAGCCCAACACTTTTATGGGAGGTTACACACACAAAATTCATTATGGCTAATTGCTGCAAAAGTAGCTAATGCTGTCAAATGAGTGCTTTATTTTCAAGGAGGTCTTGATGTCACAGGAAATATATTAAACAAGATCATAACATTATGATTTATACTTGACACTTTTTTAATCAACTGCCTTGTACAGAATTATTTATTGTCTGCGCATATGGCCACGTCTACTACGCTCCATCGGAAATAAAATTCAAGTCACTGTTGAGGAATCAAAAGAGATTCATATCCCTGTGGTACTCTGGGCCACCTTCTTATGTGCTGTGCCAGGACTTTGCAGCCCCAAAACCCCCTGAAGGCTGCCTAATGAATACTTTCTTGAGCTTCTGTTTACATTTCCCAACCTGGTGGTTTTCTTGACATCTATAATTATGTGCTGAACCGGGTCTTCCCTTTTGGCCCAGTTGGTTCTCGGCAACCCCCTGTTCCCACCCACTGACAAGCACTTGATTTAGAGTCCACTGTGGTGATAGTGATTTATGCCTCAGCTGATGATAGGTGTGCACATATTGTTTTGTCGATATAGCTAAGACAGCTCAAGGTCATTGAGCGGTTAGTATTCAATCACCACATCTTCCCAAGAAAGTGAGACTGTCACCACGTATCCCAATTGATTCAGTCAGATCATAGGAGATTGTTACCCCATGCTGCCACACGCAAAATTCAAAGTTTACATTCATCTGAGCCTCAGAAAGGGGACGCTGTGCCAGTGAAATATCAGGCTAGAATGCAATCATCTACTCTAGGCCATTTCTGAGTCACAGCGCAATGTACCACACTTCATTAGCCAGGATATTTTGAGCTCACTGATTAAGAAAGATGTAACTAATGTTTCAGGGGGAAAACTTGGCAGTGGCTCTTATGACAAAGTAGTGTCTTGCGCAGCAGATTTTGGTATAACACACTCTCTGCTTACCAAGTTTCTTGTTAAGTTATGGCCTCTCTGATTATAACTGTCAAGTTCAGAGATATTCACATACTTCTCCCTAATCATGTATTTTCCTTCTCATTGTGTCTCTCCGACTTAGCAATCACCCCTTTAGATTCATACAAAGTGTAGAAATGTGATGAACTGGTATATAGGGAACTATATTATGTCATGAACATGTGTCAGTGTAATATCGCTTTAAAAATTGGTCGAGAAATCCTTAAATTATAGAGTGACCATCTCATGTTTGTAGGAATGGCACCAAAACATTGATAAAATCATCAGCTATTAAAAATCTGTGTTGTGAAATTTTCAGTGTGTTCCACGGCCTTGGCTGTTGGAGTCCCCCGCTGTTGTCTTGGGGAAGTTGCAAGCTACGACTATCATCTACTAAGACTGCCATGTATTCAGTGCCTTCTTCCACCGCTGATCCTGTATATGGGTCCGTGCAGATCATTAAAATGATCACAAAGATGTGCAGAAAGCATAAAAACACAAATATAAAGCTCATTTTTGGCAACAAAAAACAAACTGCTGGTTCATTAATGACAGACTGAGTGACTGGTAACTCTGACTGTAAGTTTTAGAAATATGGGCTGATGTCTTAAAAGCACATCAAACAGGCCAGTGGATTAATGAGACAGGTCACCAGATTTAGGACACATGAAACACGTGACCAAAAAAAAAGGCATTAAAATTCAACACGCAGCACACAGATATGCCAACTTCCACCTCCTTCACTTTTCAAATGAAAAATGCAGCATGTAAAGTGGTGAAAATACATCAAGTATAACATCTGGACCTGAATCTTTCAGTTCTGTTGTAGGTCACCATGGTTCACTCACCTGCTCTCCAGGGCCACATTGCTGCCCAGGACCCAGCTGTCCTGCAGCTGGACGCATTCCGCCGTACTCTGCAAGTCAGCCGCCAGGCCGGCTGTGGGTGGTGGACTTGGGCTCCTTTGATTGGCCAGTGAGCTGCGGCTCAGGGAAGTGATGGAGGGGTGTTGCCTGTGTGGGGGTGGAGCTGGTGGCAGAGGAGGTGGAGCTTGCTGACTTGACAGATGGTCACCTGGAGGGGAGGAGAGAGAAAAACAGGCATCAGCATAGGAGTTTAAGAATCCCTAATAGTGGGAAAATCGAAATAATAAATAATTAATTTTGCTGATTAAAATTACACCCAGACTGAAGCGACGCGACTGCGAAGAGAGAGCAGATGGGTAAGATTATGCATTTGCCTTATATGCGAGCTATGACAGCACAGTGCCACTTAACAGACCCAGAAAGGTAAATACAACCGAGAGCAAGACATTAAAATGAGATGCAACCACTGCAAAAAAACAGGAAATAAGAAGTGCTTTTATGGCGATACACATAATAATTGTCACAAAACGCCACATGGCTGACAGTTGGGTTCTCTTAAACAGAAGGTCACTTAGAGAGGCAGCTGTTCTTTTATGGGCGCTTAACGCAATGTTTCATGTTTGATTACAGCCAGAGAAGACTCTCAAATAACTAATGACCAGAACATCCATTAGAGCTCTGAGAGAACAGGTTTTCCAATTTCACACAAAGCTGTGTAATTGGCCCCCAGAATGGCATGTGGTGATTATCTATCCATCTTCCCTGTTTAAAAGGTAAAAACCCACAGTGCTGACAATTCTGATTTGCTCCAATGAGCCCCAAATGGGTATCGTCTTTCTTGCCTTACAGAGAGCCTGAAGAATATTGAAAAAGTCGGGAGTTGTGTTTTTTGTTTTTTTTTAGGAGCTCCTGTTGTTTTTGCACTGACAGCATGATTTTTTATGAAGCCTAGAAGCCTATGAGTTTAAATTTACAGCACATGAACACTGATTTTCAGTGTATGATTTAACCTTTGCTTACTCAACAATGTACACAAGGATCAAAATCTGCGCTGTTGGCTGCAAGGAACAGCTTCATTGAAAGGACTCAAGTCATCATTTTGAAAGGATCCTTTAATGACCAAGCAATTTGCATCCTTGTCTATGTGCTTTCACTTTTCAGTGTGCAACCCTATGCATAAAACAACCTATTCAGTTCTGGCAAATGAGCCATTTAGTTCCATATAGCTCAGAGGAAACATGAAAGCCATTCACAGCAAGGAAAAATCTTCAAGTAAGTAAAAAAAGGGAAAAAAAACGTTGGGCTTTTTTTACATGCAGTAGCAACGTGCACCTACATACACACATACACATGGCTTTTTAATATTATAATTTCCAAGAACATCACTTTCATCTTTAGACACACAAACGAGGAGATAGGTCTTCACATAGACAGCTAGACACAAAGTTACACAGATGGACGTGACAGAGCAGAATCAGTAGTGACAAGAGTCCACAATGCTGGTTCAGAAGGCCAATCAAAATTTAATTAATTCCTGACTGCAATTACATAGCATCAGCATGTGGCTGTAAAGTCCATAAAAGCAAATCATCAGACGCAGATGAAGGTTGGTTTTTTTCTCCTTTTTGTGGCCCATGATTAGAGTTTTATCAAATCCAATCAAACACAAGCCTCTCATCACCTGACATCACCACATTCAAAGTCAGTTCTGAACGCTAATTGCCTAAGATCAGCTACAGTATGAGTATTTTAAAAAATATATGGTTGACATGACTTAGTAATAACGAAAAACACAGCAGCCCACTCATCTCCCAGGCTAGACTATGGGCCCTATTAGAAAAGTGCTAAGTAGGCTAATAGAAATGTGGATTATCTATCAACACTGGCTGGTTTTACTTCACCTTTGGGTCTAATTCCACTGTATGAGCCTGCAGCACCCGTGAGCTCCACTTTCCAGCAGAAGCACTTTCATGTAATCAGCATGCACCAGTGTACCAGTGAAATGTCAATGAGCAGGAAAGGAGAATGCAGCTGAGGGGACAATCAAGACGATAACACAAGGAAGTATCTAACGTGGAAGCAAGTGAAATGTTTACAGCAAGAAAGTATTATTTTAAAAAGCAAAACGTAGGCACATTACTTTATAGGGACTACAAAAGGATTTTAACAAAGCTGAATATAATCTCCAACCAATCAAATGAAATATTTCACTAAAATCAGTCCGTAAAAACAATCTGTCCTACCGTTACACATCATAAATACTGCACATGGGAGATCTGAACAAATCTTTATTTTAATGCCTTAATTACTCTTGTTTATTTTGCAACTTACCCTGAGAGTTTGAAAATGGAACTTACTTCAAACCCATAAAAATGTGGTACGCAGCGCAGGTGGATTATGGTTTTTGGGAGCAGTGCCACCACAGTAAGCAAAAAGATGAGCCTGAACACTTCCTCTGTCATCAGTTTGATTACTCCTGAATCAATTTCTGATGATTCAACATGTTAAAGGCATGCCTGAACTATAACATGAAAATAAGCTGTTTCATTTTTATTTTTAAATCTCAGAGCACATGCTAAGCAAAGTGCTCAGTAAACACAAAATTCCCCAAACCTTCAAAGGAGTAGGATTTGTCATGCAGAATTTGAATGTATAATCCCACAGTGAACTAAGAGAACATAAAACCCCATGAACTACATTAAGCTGCATCCTATGCAGTGCTTTACAAACTGCTACAAGGCTGCTGTGCCACAATCCACTGAGGTGCCTGTTACAAAGACAGATGTAGCAGGCACTGAACAAAAAACAATGGTTTACCTAAACAGAAAGTGCCAAAAACTGTCTCAAAATGTGGTAAATATACCAGATTCTCGATGTCACACCGAGGGAGAAGCGACAGCCTTGGGAAGCTTGATGAAATGGCGTCTCTCTATATCAGCACATACACAGTATAAATCTAGGGAGTAACCCTATTGACCACCTAACTCTTTGAAGAATTGCACTGAGATATATCACAGCGTTATGCTCTTTTAAGTGTTTATATCTGAAACACAACTATGTGTGGACTTTAATTATGCAACATATGTCATCCCCTTAATCTTTGTCTGGTTAAGATCAAATGGTGAGCTTCTAAGTGAGACTTGTCTGTATTTTATTATAAGAATCAACATTTTAATAGCATGCTACATTTCATATATCGAGCCTTTCAAGTCAGAACATTCTGAAATCCTAGGCTGTATGTATAGGTCATAACAACACATACTTTTTTTTTCACGTGATCAATTTCGCTGCACACAGTAGGTGTTCTTATATCGGAGTAGTATGAGGTGCAATGGTTTCTGGTCTCTAATTTGAGATGTGAGTTTGAATCCAATTTCACTCAGGACATGGTCTGAGACACCCTCTCTCCTTCTGATTCCATGTTAACCAATGAGGAAAAAGTGGTAGCAGGAGAGTAGCAGTCCACTGCACATTCTCTGTGAACTTCACTGTCAGATTTGAAGGCTTGAAAAGCAAACCATGCTAAATTATGGGCTTATGGTGCCATAGCAATTTCATTTACATTATCCACGGCCTAGCAGATGTTGGACTGTGTGTTTAAAAAAAAAAAAGAAGAAGCAAACTAAAACAATGACCCTTTAAGAAACCTGGCATTGTCTTCCATCAAGACACAGAGGGAATTAAGATGCCCTTTAATGTGAAGACTTAGTGACTAGAAAGGCAGATGAAACAGCTGTGTGGTTTATGGGGCTTTGCTTTGAAATCAGATCAAGACGGATGCCTCCTTTGCATAATTCCTCAACTTCAGCTTGTCATCATCTCCATCAGCAACATGGTTTAAAAGGACCTTTGTGATTAATACTGCATGCAAGTGCTGAAATGACAGACTCATTCTCATCTTAATGACGCTTGCGGTATCAAATGTAGATTTATGAAGCCCCTGCATATTTGCATAAACACCACCGAGGGTGGATCTTTGTTTTTAATTTCTTTTAATACTCTGTTTTTAGAAGTTTGTGATCTGAAGACTTTCCTACTGCAGTGTGTTTACAAGAGAAAAGTGCACTGAGTGGTATTAGTGAACCAGAAAAGTCTAGGACGACACCCCTACACAGTTTTTATAGAAGACATTTTTTGCTCGGTAAGCAGACAACCTAAAACAGCTTAGATGTGTCTGTTCACAGATTTGGTCCATTCTGAATAACTGTAACAGAGGCTATCACTGTCAGTAAGCTGAGTTAAGCTATCACTACATTTTCTAGAATCTGTTTCATACTCCTTCTTGATACTGGGGCATTTAGACCAATTAGGTTTCTATGATGTTCATCCTTTGAAAATATTTTTTTTTGATTAAAGCATTGACAAGCCTGGAATACAGCGCATAATGTTCCAACACTGAGTTGGGACACAATTAAAAGCCGTTTTGCACCCACTAAGCTTGGCAGCCTTAGTGAAAGCCTTTTCATATTCATTGTATAAGTACTGCAAAAGGTCTTGTGCCATTTTACTCTCCATTAAGAGACTGATGCAACTGCTAATGGAATTGAAAGGGCATTTGCTTTGACTGGCTCGCCCTTCTCCAATAGGAAAATTGCAGTATGTGTGCATCACAAGAATTCCATCAAAACAGATCACAGATAACTTATGGAGGCCGTAGCTTTCCTATTACTGCTTAAGGTATTCTGCTTACTTTTTATATACGCACAGAGGAATATTTACAATTACAGAAAAAATGCAAAAAGAAACAGTGAAAAAAAGAGAGACATGAAAATAAAATGCAGAACCTTCACTCTGCTTGATTGAAATTCAGAAAACATACTGTTAAAAATGGGAGATCAGTTAAAAAAAATCCCAGATTGACTTTTATGTGAAATGAATAATAAATGGACTCTATGATAAAACAAGCCATCTAGACTAGGTAGGATGTTCAAAATCAATACATTCTTTCTCATCAATGGCTACATTTCTTTTCACCTCAGCTGTTGAAGACAGCAGTATTCTTTAGTAGTGAAAAAAGACAGCAGCTTTTCACTGAGAAGCCCTGAAGGTGGAGTGAGGGTGGTGTTTCGTAATGGGGAGGGGCTGGGGGGTTGGGGGGCAGTACCCAGTGGAATTTGGAACCATTAGAACAACCTTGCCCTAGGTGAGTTTTGGGGATTTACTCTGCAAAGAGAGTTGGCAATTTTCAGGGACTGGGGGTTTTGAGGGAAAAAAAAGAAGAAGAAGAAGAAGAAGAAGAAGAAGCAGCAGCAGCTGTGTGAATTCCATCATATTTCCTGCCAGAGTACCTTCAGCACTTTTGCAGCCTTGCCCACTCTTCTCCTGACTTTCTGTCTGATCAAAGACAGAAATTTCTTTTAAGCCATTTCTTAGCAGGGGAATCGGGATGTAACCAATATTTCAGGGATTACATAATTATTGCATTATAGAAACAGACATTCCATTTACCCACACATAATGTGCTCCTACACAGCCATATAGGCATTCATCAGCTCACATTGTGCTTAAAATCTCTGCCATTTATTTCTAACGTATGATTTGTAAATACACTTAGAAAGTTGATTCCATCGGAGAGCAGTGAATGCGAGCAGCTTCACATTACTGTTTTTCCATCTCTCCTCTTCTCTCTCCCTCTCTCTCCTGCAGACATTGCTACAGATGGCAGATCATCATACAGATGATGACTGCTTAGCAGTTCTTTCTGACAGCTCTCCGATTACATAGTAATTACACTCCTTCTCAAAAGCTGCTTTGACAATTAGCCTGCTGACAAAACACTTGGTTGTATTTATTCATGTGTGGACAGCTTCGGCTTCCTTGTTTGTCCAGAGAGATCGTGTTCGCACCTAGATAAAATGCTACAGTTTCTAAGTTCAGCGCAGGCAGCACAGTTTTAAGCACTGACATTGCACGCACCACTGTGTTTTCTTGCACCTAAAGAAACCAGGAACAGTCCACAGGGAAGTGTGCCAGTTCTCACTTTTCTAACATTTATACTTGATCTAAAGAAGCACTCGAAATTGAAACAAGAAGAAATAAATCTTTTAATAATCAACCAAAGTGGAGCTGCACTATTTGGTAACTAGCTATCAATACAAGGGATTATATGTAAACACATATAATGTAACACATTACATGATCAGTGTTACTAGGATTCAAATTTTAGTAGCAGCATCATGACAAAATAAAGCAGTGAGTCATCAGCTGAGATGATGGAAGTCTACACATATCTCACAGCCATTTTTAGAATGCTTTAAAATGTCTGAAGTTTACTAGTCGGCAATTCTCTGTGGATTAATCACAAGAAATGATCATCTAATTTATTGATATAAAACAATTCATTTGCTTTAAGAGTATCAGTCAGTCAGTTAGATTTCTCGAAACATTCAGACATTAAAGATCATATTTCCCAGTCTCGAATATACAGCATAAATTTGCAACCATCACGATAGCCGCAAATTCTTGATCTGTTTGTTTACATCTTTAACATGCTATTGACAGTAACTGCAGCAGTCTGTCATTTCCTATCACTGCATCTTCCTGTTTGATTTTGAAAGAAGAGTGGGAGCACAGTTAACTACAATATAACAAGCTGTACAATATAAACAAATCACCAGCTTGTAAGACATCAGGACTCTGGAGAGACTTGCTTTTCTCAGAATGTGTTTAAGTCCAGTGCTTTTGCTGGAAATCTCTTTTTTCAAAGGTTCCTGTGGAATTATTTTGAAAAGAAGTTGCCAGTTTCTGAGTTTCCCCTATAAGTGTTTGGCCTTGAGAGTAGTGATTCACTCTATCTAAATTACCATGGTGGGTTGAATGGCTTGAGCCTTCAGTAAGAGGCAGCAATGACTGCCTGACGGAGCCAACATGAAACTTTAGCTGGGGTGGTCCTAGGCACCGCAGAAAAGCTTTTGAACATTCAGAAGATTGCTGGAGAACATTAAGCAACTTTTTTTTTTTTTACTGCACCAAGCTTCTCAGCATTAGCAACAAAACAATGTTATCCATTTCTGCTGAAATGTGACTCACTTCCCTGAATGAAGCAATATAGATCTGAATGAGTAATTACAGAAAAAAAAGTTGTCTGCATGATCTTACGGGTCATAAAATATGACGTGTATTCTGAGAACTATTCATGTGCCTCCTCATTCATTTACAGCTCGCTTCTCCAATCACTTGAGAAAATGGTTGCAGGAAAAAAAACAAACCACTCTTGGTTGTAGTGGCACAGTCATTTCCAATGGTTGCTATAATTGCATTTCCTGTGCAAATCGCTCAGTTTGTGGGGAAATAAGACAAAGGACAGAGTATTCATCTAAAAATGAGAAAGCCTATCTTTTCCTGATTAATTGTTGGCATATTGTTCTCAATTGGATGCACTCCACTTGCAAGAGATGACTAATTTTCATCTTCATTGTGAGGAAATTTGAGAAGAAGGAGATTTATAATGTGTATCTTTCACACCACAATGAATAAACAAATAGGATGATCTTTTCTAGATGTTGATATTTTATAGTGAGCAAAAATTTCAAGCAGGGCTCTGTAATATTTTGGTATTTTACACCATTACCATTAAGATAGTAACTATATGCATTCAGGGGAGGCCCAGACAAGAATAAAGTGTTATAAATGACACTGTAACAGTGGAATACAATGAAATGTAAAAGAGGCTGCATAAAATAAAGATGAAACTGTTCCTTCTGGTTAGGAATAGAGCAAACTGCATGTTTGAGCCAACCAAGTCTCTTTATCAAATGCACTACAATGAACAAACAGTACATGTTTGCTTTTATATCTCCCCCTTACCTGTCACCTTCCAACTATCCCACATATAATTCACTAGGCCAACATTTCTTGCAGTGTCTGGCTTGAGAGCTGGAGCTACAGCAGAAAGGCTGAAAATCCCTCTGCTTTCCAAAGAGCTTTCCTGAGGCCAAGGCTATGAATTGATACCCCACTGTTGCATTACTCTTGGCCACAGAGCAGAGCGCGGGACAAGAATAATAATAGGACAAATCAGTGGTTTATTCTTATAGTATTCACAGACTTGTGCCTTCTAGTGGTGGGGAGGGTCGTGTTACAGATGTCAATATCCTCCATGGGCATAGGTGATAAACTTTATGTGTGCTAGCATGTGTTAGGCAGTACAGTCTATACACATGTGCGCACACAGGCATGCAGACACACTTTAAAGCCCACTGAGAAAAGCCTTCTAGCACTACTGATGTTTTGGAATTTTACTTCAGAACACCCTCTGCTTCTCTCTGCAAGAGGAACTAAGATGTAACCCGCTTACCCTCTGAGACTTGGTGCATGCTCAATCAGCAACATGATATGGCCCACGGCTCTGCGCTGAGGTCACTGCTGGAGTTGAGAAGACTGATCATGCATAAGGTAGCAACACAGTGTTTTCTCCACTAATGTGCCAGGCTAGACATGCAGCTTCTACAGCTCCAATTCAGCTGCATAGTCTGAGCTCCACCGTGAGGAATCTGGGATCCTCCTAAAACTCTTTGTGCTCAGCACTGACATGGAAAGTGCAAGTTTTTTTGTTTTGTTTTTTGTTAGACACAAAACACAAGTGTGAAATAATGTGACTTATCAAACAATTTTGGTCATCCTATGAAGCAGAACGCTGCTCTGATCTGAGGACTAATCCAATCTAATCAAGACGGCTACTTTGGTACAACCCCAGTTGGAGGCAAAGTCTCTTGAGTGGCCCAGCATCACAATTCATTAGTGAAACTGGCCTTTAAAGTTTAATCTGGCGTGCGGTCGTTCTTAATTTTCAACCTCATCCCCTTTCCATTTCAGAGTGGCTCTCACACATGTCCACATCCTGTTAATCAATAATAAAAGTAATCAGGGAAGTCAGATGTACTGTCCTTCAAAATCTCTCTAATGCTCCTTTGCTTGACATCAGCAGACAGGGCTGTCTGCGTTCCAGTCTTCATTCACCTTAGAAAATACCACCCTAAGCCTCATCTGTCATGTATTGGCTGCAGCCTAACATTTCACTTTGTTTGGCAGACATTGATTTTTACCTTCAAGGTGTTGTCAAGGAGGCATCCAACTCATACATACCTCCTCTGCTGTCTCTCCAGAGGCTGCTTTAGAAGGAACTGCAGGAGCACACACACACACACAAAGGAAAGCTCACGGAAATGACTACAAGGTAGCCTAAAATATTGCCAAATTTCTTGAATAAGGACACTAGAAGGGATGAAATGTGTGGGTGATAAGCCGAGGCTTATCAAAGCAGCATTTCTCAGAGCCTATTTTTGTTGTTCGTGTACTGTAATAGGCTTGGCAGCAAGTAATCCAGACTGAAGTATATATTACAAATACACATAGAGTTCCAAAATGATTGTTGATGTGTATCAAAGCACATCAGATGTACAAGTGCAGCCCCATTGTGGTTTTTTACGTGCTCTCCATGCCAACTCATTCAGCCAAAAAAAAACAACCCAACCATAAAACAGAAGTAGTCAAAACATTTGGTCACTAAAATGCCTTGAACCTACTTCAGTCGATGTAACCAGTCCCCCATCCATGTTAATATTGTTTTCCACGATAGCAAGATAACCACCATTTATCAACTGCCATCTCACCACAGCCTCCATCCCACTTTCTACACGCACACACAAATACACACATTTGCAGCCTAGTTGAGCAACACTTTATATTCATTAAGTGTCAAAATCTTATAACAAATAGTTGCTTTAAAAGAGCAACAGTATATTTCGTTTAGGAATTATTTGGCACCAATAAGAAATGATCTATGAAGCAAGCTTAAAGGTAACATCCTTCTGCAGTTTATTAATAATACAAACAGCAAAAGTAATTAAGATAGCCCAGATTTACTGAGAATTTCACCAAAGTCTACAACTTTTAATCATCATCCCTGCTTCAAAAAATGCAGAGGAAATAATACACAAACTAAAACTTACATGTCAGCTCTGGAAATTTCACCCACTCACTTACAAGGTTGACCACTCTATCAGCTCCTTCATGTCTCATTAAACACTTGTTTGCTTGGAGGTGCATAAGTTTACTCACAGTTATTTTCTAGCCACTCCTCTTGCATGCATTTCTGGCTCTCACTGGGTACAACTGACAAGAAAGCAGCTTCAAAGATCCATATCTAAAGAGGCATTCTAACTAGGGCTGAACGATATATCGCATTTGCGATAATATCGCGACATGATCAAGTGCAATTTTCTAACCGCAAAGACTGCGATTATACTGCGATTATATTATACAATTCATGGGCTGCATCCTCCTGAGGCCGCATTTGTAGACCGATTACGTCACAGCGACGCGCCGAAGGCTGTCCAAATTACTACCATATCCCAGAATTCATAGCGCGGCCCAGCCAAACTCCAGTTTCCAGCAATGGCGGCCGCTACTAAGTTTTAAAATTACTCATACTAATCTTTCTGGGTCACAAAATAAACTTTTAACATATTTTCAGGCGAGAAAGTAGTTGTGTAAACATCAAATATCTGCTCGGTTTATCAAGATATCCCATATTTGCAAAAGTGCTTCGACGTTTTCAGAGGCGTCTGCTACCCACCAGCTCGACAGCTAGCCGGGAGCTCGAGGGTTACTGATGCGGCCGAGAACGGCACAACTCCCGGCACATCATTTTCAGATCACCGCGGAGTTTCGCTGCTCGGGTTAAACGTAATATATAAGTCACTTAGACAACCTAAAAATGTTATTGTTGGGCTTTTTTCAGTGTTTTGTTTGTTCGTGAGTAAATCGGTTTGGCTGAGATTAAAGTTATTAGATTAGATAAAATAAAACTTTATTAATCCCCCGGGTGGGTTCCTCCTTGGTTTTCACACAGCTGACTAAACGTCAAACAGAAAACTTATTAAACAGAAGTATGAGACAGTCGAGAATTTACACCAGTGTCTGGTTATATTTTAGATAGCAAGAAGCAGACGGCCGAGTTTATTAAACTCCACCGAGACAGCGGTGACGCTAATCAGAACTAGACCGTCCAATTTCACGCCTTTAAACTTTAAAGGCGTGTTTGTGTGTTGTTTATACAATTGCTATTATGTTTGCACTTTATGTGTAATGTTACTGACTGCAGAGATCAGTAAGATGTGTGTATTTTTTATTTATTAGTTTTATTTATTTAATATTATTTTTTAATTGAATGACTGTCTAGTAGTTCACAGATGTCGAAAAACTGAGTGTGGTAAAGCCACTGATTTTTTTTATGTATATTTCTGCAATCTGCACATTGTACTGACTTTCATTTTAATGTTTACACCAGGGTTCCTTGTCAGCACTTTATGCTCAGATGTTTGTAAGCTAAAAATAAACTATTGTGTATGTTCAAATATACTGTTGTGATTGAAGAAGTTAAATAAAAATGTCAGTCATCAATTCATGCATCACCTCATGTCATCATAACAGAGGTCTGTCTTCCAGGAAAGAACAGTTTAAAATTAATGTAATATAGTATTGGCCATACTATATGATGTATTGCTTGTCTTTGTTTAATAATACAGAAGACAAATACCTTAAAAAATAATCGCATATCGCATCGCAATCGCAATATTGGGGCAAAAAATCGCAATTAGATTATTTTCCATAATCGTTCAGCCCTAATTCTAACAAACAAACGCGAGGGTATAGTTCCTGCAAGTGACATGTTTGCGAATGACACACCTCTGATGAGGCTGTCTATAAGTATTTACATTGAATGTTGGGTTAATTTTAGCATGCTAGCATTCTGGGGCAATGATAATATGTTAGTATTTAGCAGTTTTGATGCTTCAAAAATAATTAGAATGCACATACACTGCTTGTTTGAGTCCATTAGAATACAAGTCAATCGTTCATACTGTTTATGCGCTTTCTGAATATTATGAATATATGAATATTTATTTGATTGCAGTTAGACATTATTTGGGCAATTTTAGGCCATTTTAATATTTACCATGTTTACAAGTTCATAGCTTAGGTTAGCATGTTATCACGAAAATATAAAAATGGCATGTGTTTTAAATTTGAGAGCAAAAACAAAAAAGAAAAATATTATAAGGCAAATGAAATATAAAACAATGAATCTATTAGTTGTTGAGACAGTCTTGGTTGCAGGTTTTGGGTGAAACCAAAAACTATTAATGTCAAAACCTTTGTGGTATTAAATGAGAAAAGACAAGGCCACCACAGTCATGTTGCCATCCCCTAGGATCAAAAATGATTATATAAATGTTGTTCAACAGTTTCTGGAAAGCACTGGACTAGTAGACACCAATGTAAGCATGACTATTTTGCAGAAAAAGCGTCACCATCCTAGTAAAAAGGTTCACATTTATGGAACAGAGTATGCGTTAAAAATGACGTCTATTACCAGTAAAAAAAAAACTACTGCTTCTGCACTAAAGATAAATAAGAAGTAAGATGTAAATCTGATTTAATAATCCCAAAAATCCATTCTTCTTTTCTTTCCAGGTTCATTCATGTACATTTTGATGTAGTATAGCAGAAGTCCCCATCATAACACAGTGTAAGAGTGTCTTTCTCTAAAAGGGCACGACTAAGGTTTGGCTGTGAATCTCTCAGCCTGCTTAAATCTCTCTAACAGCATGCATCATAAAGCTGCTCTGTTTTTAAAAGCATGTGATAAATATTCTGAATATTTATGAAAATGAAAGAGACCAGGAAGAACAACGTCTTCATTCAGATGCACAGCAGACTGATAAATGTTTCTTACAGCTGACTGATTTATATATTAGAAATCTTCTCCAAAAAGGTCAGAAGTTCAGTTTCTGCAGCAGCTAAATCTTTTCGCTGTGCAAGTTGCTGAATTGTTTTATGCCTCCTTATTGTGACTCACTCTGGAAGAACATCAACTAAATGTTTGATATGAAAAATGTATACTTTACTGCAGCAAACAGCATAAGTGGAAAACATATCATTTAGACTAATGGTGGCAAATGCAATCATTGCCCTTTAACGGCTTTGATGAGTGTATGCATAGAACACCCCTAAACCTAATGATAAAACTTTTGACTGCAAAAATGAAACCACATCTGCAGCTTAAGGATCTTTTCCTAAACGATAATAGCTGTGATATATTTAGACAAGTTCACGCAGACACATATGTGTGATCTGTGTTTCTCAATGTGACAATGTGTGTGAGTGGGCAAATGATGTTAACACGGTGAGAGCAACGGAGCAACACTGAGCAGGTAGCAGTGGTGTGTCGACAGCATCCATGCTTCCCTGTGCACACTCTCTATTTAGCCCCTTCATAACGACTCCACAGAGCTGTGCATGTCTTCAATTTGGTTCCTGTACTTGTAAACTATGCAATTTGCGTTTCATGCCACAGCAGGCATCAATTAGCACTTCTCTCACGCCTCTCCATCTGAACTGCATCAAATTTGGTTGTGTGCTGCTTGGAACATGATGTGAATTTGTCATGACTCAACTGAAAGGGAGGAAATGTTCAACACTGGGGAGCTCGCTTATTGCTCACCTTGGGCTTTTAAATCAAGACTGAATAGCAGATATTGTGCTTCATGATTGCAGACTGAAAAGGTATTCATCACTATTGCTGAATTATGCGTGGGGAAAAAAAGAAACAAAATGATTGTAAGGAAATAAAATACAGTTTGTGTGGGATGCACCTGGATTTCTTTTAAATTGCACGGCAAGTAAAGCAAACCTTTCTTGGACAGTTGTCACAGCACTGAAATTCAATAATTATCCTCGAATTGTTGCTGTTGTTAAAACTCTTTTGAAAAGGAAAATAAAATTTGCTGAAATCAGATACCTCCAAAGGCTTCAAAAGATCAAGCCTATTGATAGACAGGGAAAACTGAGCAATAGTGATTTTTTTTAGGTTTGTCAAATTTTACCGCAGAGTATGTTTTAGTAGCTAGTAACCAAAAGTGTCAAAGTGGGAAGCTGTAAGGAGATCTGAGTTGATATTTGGATGCACAAGATGGTAGCACTCATCAAAGTTATATGTCTCATCTTTAATAAACCACATTTACAGATTAAGGTCTTTCTATAAATTTCTTATCTTTAACCATATCCCTATCATATAGTGCCTAAAGATCTGAAAACAGTTGTGATGCTGTAAAATTGATTAAATTGAATCTATGCAGTAGCTCAGGTAAAAGACAGTTTTGGAATTGGTGTTGATGGAAAAATAAATTTCTCTCTGCAGTCCATTGTTTCTGTTGAAACATCAGCTTTAAACTGCACCGGCCTGCCTCGCAACAGCTCATCCAGCAGAGCGTGCATGACTGTGGAACGTCTCTGTGGTGGAAGACACAGATCGTCCTTCAGATTAGGCTTAATCATGTTTGCTTTGCCTCAATTAGATAAGGGAGGTGCGCCATCAACACACGAGCTTTCTCATGCCTCCTCCAACGGTCCCTGTGCTTTTCCTCCCGCTCACCAAATGGCAGCAGTAGGAGGCAAAGGATGGTCCACATTCACACCTGGCTGAATCATTTCACACTGGAATACATCCATCAGAATAAAGATCATAAAAGCCAAGACAAGACTGACAATGGAAACTGAGAAGTGAAATCTCAGAGAAACGGCAGTAGCAGCAACATATGCTTTAGTATGACCATAAGTTGTCAATCTATTAAAAATATAGCAGCTAGTTTAATATTCTTGCAAGAAATAATATTGTATGATAATACTGTATGTGCTTTACTCTTGTTCAGACTGAAGTGTACTGTAGTGTATTGATACACTAGAAAGCGCATCGTTTACACCACAGTCTGGACTCACTTGTTTTATATATCAAGTTTCAACCATAATCCACAATGGACTGCTGCAAATTGCCATTTGTTTCCTTTCTATTCAACTTGTTTGATCTCTGCAGCATATTATGATGCTATATCATGACAGTAGAATCCATTCTAATGGAAAGAAAAATTCTTGTTCAAGAAGCATACTGCAGTTTGAAAAGGTTCAACAACATAGGCAGCAACTCAACATGCAGCGCTCATAGTCCAGAGATACACTTCACTGCCAATCCGTAACGCTGGACATCATCTGATAACACATTTAATCCCACAAGACGATCCTTTCTCACTGTCTGTGCAAAAATCATGTCAAGATGGGGCGTTTAACATCACATTATGATAATTTATCACACAGAGTAAATTTTCAATTCAATAAATGAGGAAAAAAAAAATCAGATCCAATCTCTGCTTGATTTAAAACCTCAACGTGTTCCAGATATGCACAAATAATGTCAGACAATGAATTTTGACCTCATCCTGATGTTTATTCAAGGCACTGTCAATAATGTAATCCCTATGATTTAGTTCAAAATCAAATCTGCCACATTCAGGTGAAGGCCTTTTTCCTCCTACATATTCATAGCAGCAATATTGACTAAATGTCTTGTCTGGCTAAATACACAATGGGAAGTGTGATACTAGAGGATCAGTTTGTGTGAATATAAGCACAAGAGAAATGCATACAGGAGATTCTGGGATTACCTCTCAAAGCTAATATGCTATCCCAATCTCTTCAGTCAGGTCTGGACAGGATTTACTGTAGCAAATGTTTAGGCAGAGAAGATAATAACAGCGGACAAACTACTATTACTGCATGAATTAGAAAGAATCAGAAGCTTTCCAGCAATGCCTAGCGTCAAAAACAACAGCCTCTGCTCTCAAAACTTCATGCTGTAAATCATACTTGTAGTGAGTTCACCTGCGGCTACAGTAGCCCTCAGAGGTCAATAACTATGGCAAGGCACATTTACCCAGAGTCTTTGTGTTCCCGGAGTGACAATAGAATCTCATTGTCAGGTGTTTAGTCAGATAAGGTCGCACACCCGCAGGGATTAGTGTCTGCTTTTCATCAATGTAATGCTTTAAAAACAGGTTTAGCAAACGTGCGGTGGATCAACCAATTTAAATGCTAAACCTCTTTCTCTCTCAGAAGATTGGGGCCAGGGGCTAAACACATACAGATAAACAAATCAACTTAGCTATAAAGACTTACAGCAAGGGAAACAAATGAATGACCCTCACACCTTTATTTGTAGACAGACTACTGGGGAAATGGTGATATAGCCCGCAAAGTGTTGTGGTGATACTTGCAGTGTCAAGTTCCTCAGTTGGATAGAGCCATCCTGAGGCACTGTATTCACAGCTAAACATGCAAACAGTGCTTCAGTACTTTGAAATAACAGCAGCGGGAGGTAATTCTTAAATGTCACTGCTTCTGGTTTAACATAACTCGGTTGTTGCTATGTATATGTACAGTAAATATATGCAACACCACTGCTCAGATGCTACCCACAGCAGTAGTTGAATTAGAAACTGGCTGGATCATGCTGGGAAGTGACATTACTCTTTGAGAGCAGCATAATGATCACTATCAATCTCTTTATTGTCAAGTCACATTAGTGAAATATCAGGGAGGAGTACTGGACAGGGGAAGGAGACCGCCGAGAGACATCCTGTACCATGGCGGCATGGCAGTGCATTAATCACAGCGGCGGGACCCTCTCTGTGTCCAAGCTGAAAACTGTCAGGGTAAACACTTCAACCAATAGAGACGGTAGTGTAACACTGGGAGAATATTCCTTGCTGGTGTCCCAACACATTGGCAGAGAACGCCATCTTTTGCTTTGCAACACATAACTGTCACAGATTTCTCATTTCAGATTCACATTTTTCTCTTAGGCCATCTCAAAATGTCGCTTCTGCTATCGCCACTCATCTTTTTGAAGAAATACAGAGCCGGGCAGGGAGACAAAACGGTCATCATTTCATAATCAGCCAGGCTCAACAATGATTTCCTGCTGTAGATATTCAGCTCAGTCATACTGAATGTAATAACAAGCAGGAAAGATGCTGTATTTTAAAACTATAATACCACATCTGACATGCACCATGAAACAGCTGGATGAACGCTTCATGACTTTCAAAGCCTATATGGAGAGCAATCCTGGAGAACTCGCAACGATTTCATCCATTAACTCCATCAATCTGAGTTTGCTCCATCAATTCCAGTTAGTGTCGACTGTCTCTGGCAGAGAGCTGCCACAAGTGCCCCGGCTAAAAGAAAAAAATAAGGAGGTGAAACTTTGCGTCTAGTATAGCAGCACACATGTCATAGTCAAGTGGTTTATAAAACCACCCTTTCCCAACTCCACTACTGCCATCTAAATAATGAACACTCTGCCACTTGCAGTAATCCTCCAGCAGCCATTCCCAGAAATAGAACAAAGTCAGACAGAGCACTCATTCCCTCCCTTTCACTTTTCAAAACAAATACTGCTGATTCCTGAAAAACCCCTTCAAGATGCTACCACTCAAAACGTACAGCATGTTAATGATGCGCAGCACATTCGCAAACGACAAATTTTGTGAACTTTTGTTGCAGTGATTCGACATTCTTGGCCACATCTAGGTCGTGACTTCAAAGTTTTGCTTAGTCTCCATTTGAAGGCAACATCAAAGCATGGGTAAGCCAATGATTTCAAAAGGCATCAAGAGCTAACCAGAAAGGTACAGTAACTGTGAAGGGCACCTTTGGGCTTCCTATGATGGATGATAAGAAAGAGAAAAGACAGAGAAGAGAGGAGAGATGCAGGGCGGGGAGAGGTAGGAGAAACGGGTGAAAAGAGAAATTACTGGGGAGAGAGGTGAGCTTATATGAAAAGTATCCTTAATTAGATGTAATGTTTGCCCTCTTCCACAAACTCCTTCATGTGGTGCCAGGAAAAAAAAAGAGACCAAAGCTGATGAGTCTGGGGAGAAATATCTGCCTAAGTGGCCTTTTATTAAGGGATAAAAAGCTACTCTTTGCCTCTGTTCCCATCCACTGCCCCTGATTAAGAAAGAAGTAAAGGCGGATAATAGGAGGGGCCACGGATTTCTGACATGTCCTATTGTATCCAGATGTGACAACAGCCTGGCATTTGGCAGGTGAGACAACCTAACCTTTATCTGTCATCTTCACTTAAAAGGAGACGATTCCGTTGCAGGAATTCTAGAAAATATCAGTGTTTCTGTATAACATCATATCTAGCCTGAGGAATCCTCACAAAATCAATATTAAACACAACAACCACTTGTTGTAATCAATATTTTCACTACTCGTTCTCACTCCCATTGGAAGTGCGTTGGCACAAAAGTCAGAAAAATTTAGTTCGAGTGGCAAAATATATTGGCACTCAAAATATCCCAATATCCCAAGGCATCATTATGAAAATTAACACTTAAATTGGCTATGACAGTGAATAGTGATGATCTAAATAGGTATTATGATTATGCTCCTTTTATCTAAAAATGTGTCTGACTTTGGCACTTGCAGCAGCCTTGATTGATCAAGTGACATGCTAATGAAAGCTCTGAGACTGAGAGAGATTAGATGGCTGCCAAGTTTTGACCCTGGATGTGAAAACATCGCGGGCTAGGGATGCTCTCATAAAGCTGCTAAATAGCTTATTTCACCTCCAGCTCTGTTAGCCACCCACTGGTATCACCATGTGGATAATGATACCCGTAAATGTCCACAGTAAACAGCTGACGAACTGTGGCTCCAGACTTTTCCCATCGCCATTACATGAGGCAAGGACCATCATTATCCTATGAATTCTGGTCACTACAGCAAGACAGCCACAAATGTGCTTATAGGTGTTATGAACAACTCATTAGCACAGACTAGATGGTGGTAAAATTCAATAACAGCGTAACATGCTGAACTTTTATTATCCAGGAAAGTTGGCTGCACCCTGCCAAGTGTATAAGCCTGGAGCAAACTCACAGAATTTAAAAAGGTCAAATATGAAGATAAAGAATACCAAACACAAACAACACTTTCACAGGCAGTCAGAACCCTGTAGTTTTGCCCACCTGTCAGTTCAACTCTACAATTTACACACGGGGGAGAACTATCTGCCTTTTTTTTGCCACCATGACATATTTTCTTGACACTGTAGAGTTTGCACTGCACAAATTCCTTACTTTCTTACTTTACCGGAGTATCCATATTATGACATTTTATGCTGTACTTCTCACACTGCTACAACTATGGTACTCTTAGCATGACTCAAGACCAGAAGCTTAAATTTAATATTCATTTCATTGTTTAACAGCGAACATGCACATTTTATTCGTTGCACTCCATATAGTTAAAACCTCATTTGTACTTACTAAAAACAGCCACGTCAAAACTTATAATGTCGTTTGATCATTTTAATATTAGTTATATAGTTTTAATTACACAGTTTCTGCATTAAACTGAAAAAAGAACACGTTCATTTTTAGATAATATCACACATGAAAATACTGCAGCTTTCTTAACAACAGAATTCAGTGTTTGATCCAAATTTCAAGTCTGTAACTTAAAGTTGTCTATTGTGTTTCTGTTATTGACACTGGCATTTAAACACCTACTGCATGTTAATTTTCAAATCCGTATGATCCATGAATGCAATTCCATCTGCCAGAACATTTATTTTCACTTCATTTTTCAGTCATCGAATGTGAGCGGCGGTGTGAGTTCAGCCTGGCTGTTTGACACAGTGAACAACAATCATCTAATCCAAAGTTTAGTTTTTCACCAGCACATTTCAGCGCTGTTAATACGACAGTGTTCAAATTATTAGACTCAGTAGTGACTCTTTATTTTCTTATTATTGTAAATGCTATATTAAATTTAACATTTAGGTTACTGCAATTAAATTTAAAAATTTAATTAAAATTTCCCAACAGACACTGGCTAAAGCTTTCAGGTGTGCTGATTTCTCATCCACATTATTTGACTGAGTTTTAATTAAAAACAAGGGTTCACTCTCTCCCACATGACACCACTCTGAACAATTTCACACTCACATGCTTTCCAAAAACCTTATTAAGATCATTTTAGATGTGGAAATGAAGATAATGCACGGGACAAAAAAGCTTTGTCTCTTGAAGAATCAGGTCCAGGTGCTGTTCTAATTTTTAATTGATTAACCTACCTCACAATCTAATGAATCTATGTATATGCAGAGTGGACAGCTGTACTTTATATAGCATATATCCATTGGAATATGCATACTTTACTTTATTCCAGAGAAATGCTCTGGAATATAAGTTTTTGCATCATTTTGATTAAATACACAAGTCAGGTTTATTTTAGTTTTAGGTAAAAAAGGTAAACTCACTATAATTCACTGACTAAATTAAGACTTTAGCAAATGTAAGTAAATAAAAAGTTACATTTTTTAGCGATTCTTAGTTTAACGTTTAAGGCAAGTGATGCTGTTTTCACCCTGGTTTTAAGGTGAACCACACATAAATTCAGAGATAGGCATGGAGAAATTGTGCGCTGTCCAAGAACAAAGTCCTCATTCAGATATTGCATAAATTAAACAACAGTTCATCCTTTCATTGCATAAATTATAGAACAGTTCATCTAGAAACCACGCCATAATGCACAACAGCCTTTGTTGGCTAAGGCTCTCACTGGCCCTGAGCGTCCTGACGTGTGTTTGCCAGTAAGACTAAGAGGAGAATGAGACTGGCAGAGCTGACTGGTGAAACATGAGATAAGAAAATTAAAACAAAATTGCTCAGACCTCACTGTTGATGCAAGTGCCGAGCAGCTGTCGTCCACTGAGAACAACCATGAATCAAAAGCAAGCCTGCAGGAAGTACTGATAGTCCATCCGTGCTCTATTATTTGATACTAAAGTTATCGTTCATATTCTGAAAGCACATGCATGCTGCCGTTCAAACTTTACCCCTTTTTTAGCATTTCCGACTCAGCGTGTGCAGAGGTAAATTTTCCATCTTCTCCAGAGACACTTCTCCACTCTTTCAATGTAATTACCACTGACATATATTAAGATGGCTGTATCACAATATACCAACCTCCTCAGCACCATGTCCACCCCCTCAATTACTCCAACACACAGCTGCACAGGCAAATAGGACCGAAATCCAGCTATAGCAAAAACAATATCACCAAGAGACTGCTGCTTCGAAATTACAAACCTAATGAATGTTAAGATAAGCACAAAAAAAAAAAAGGATGCAAGCAATTATTTTTCACTCATTCCAGCAGCTAAAAAATATATATGTATTCACCTTCCTCCAGAACTCACCTCATGGCCCAGAGAATAATTCGTAGTGATGCCTCATAAGATGCATTGCCTGCAGAGGAAAGCCTCATTGCATTTACCTGCTCACATTTCCCTGTCACCTGTAAATGTATGTGGGACTGCCACTGTATGACCCTTTGCAGTACTCAGACTTATTCCTCTGTTGATGCATCTGCTCTGCTTACATTGGCTACCACTCGCTACACACCAATTACTCTTTGTCTTTGTAGCTATTGGTCTGCTAAGCACTTCAATCCATCTCTGTCTCCGAGGCCATGACGTCAACCCGAAATGATTAATCAAAGGCAAGTCAACACCCAAAAAGCAACACCTATGTCCCCTGTTTGCGTACATTACCCATAATACTTCATGGGTATCATGTGAATACGGAATGGGAAACGAATTACGAGACCAGCAGTTTCTTTTAAAGCATATGATATCTAATTGTTCTTACACTGTTTATAAAGCTCAGGGCGATATTTTCTCATATTGCATTTCATACAATATTAAGGTTCCATTTCCCCCATTTCTTGCACATAATAAAGTGCTAGTACTAATGACTTGAGAGAAACAATAATCCCTTTACCATATGTGCTTATGCGAAAGAGCAATGCACCACAAAAATGCTTCCAGGTTACCAAGAAGCAACCTGAACCTGCTGAATGCGCCTTATCTTATTCTATAGTGCAAATATTTCCAAGCCTGTGGACATGATTTTTACCAGAGTGCTATCATCAATTTACACGTGTTAGGATGCAGTACCATTTTAAACACACGCCACCCCCACATGAAAAAGATCTATGAGGGGATTGGGGGAAAAAAAGAAGAATACAATAGGCTGTAGATTCCTACAGTAACAATAAGGCCCATCCAAAGAAAAGATCTGCTTCTGCACAGCCCTTGCAATGCATTAAACATTATTTTGCCACATCCAAGTTGTTGACAGATGGAATTCATGTTCAACTCTAGATTTGTCAGCACAGATGTCCAGGAACAAACAGCAATAATGAAATACAGTAAAAAGAAACAGAAATGCAGAACAGATTCGATTTTGGATTATTTGAATATGTTTATTCCAATAAAAAGAACTTGCTGTGTTACCTTGAAGAATCTCTGTAGCAATTTCCCACTGAGGCTTTACTGTATCAAGGTCCACTTCTCAGGATGCGATGATGCTGCTTGTATTGGATTTACAAACGCTCTGGATCTCTCCTCTTCCCACTGCTGCTAAGCGAGCCACACACTGCACGAGAACACTATCACACTGACACATGGATGGCACTCAAGCGATGTCAAAAGGGTTAAAACCTAGTGGACCGGAAAGTCACACCAGCATCGTTCTAGTTGCCAGCCACCGCTGCCGCACTCTCCAGCAGCTCTTCACCACCTCCCCCTTCTCTTTTCCTTTTTTTTTTTTTTTTTTTAAAACTCAACCTATCTCATGGACTTCTCCCCCTCCTTATGCGAGATGGTAGACGAGAGCGCTGGGCGATTTGCACCACTCTATCATGGATCGTGTTACGCTGTCTGGCTGTAGCGGCGGTCACAGACGATAGGCTGAGGAGCTTTGCGTGTGTGTTTACCCCTCCGAAGAAACAGCGGCATAAGAGAAGCGGGAGGGAGAGGTGGGATACCACCCTAAAACAAAAAAAAAAGAAAGAAAAAAAAATGGAGCGGTTTCCAGAAAAGATTATCGAGCTAAGTGACAGGCTTTGACAGAAAACCTGGATGTGAATTCATGAGGGAGAGTGCCACTGAGGTACGGCATGCAGACCTTAAAGTGCCACTTTTAAATGGCTCTCTTTCACTTTGACATCATTTGGTTATCACATTCTAACACGAGCTATGATTCATCTTCGCTTTGCTGACCTACATATTGGATACCCTTTGTCTGGCATATTAATTTATTCTTTTATGATATCTTATGCTTAATTATAGCATATACAGTGGTATAAATGTGATCCTTACAGCTGCAGACAGGAGCAACAGCCGCATTTGCCATTGGAAATGTTCATATTATGTGCTCTGAAATTTGTAGTTTACAACACTGACAATCAAAAATAATTCATTAATGCCACACTTTTATACGATCTGTCAACAATGGGATGAGAAGCTGTCTTGTTTTGACCCATTCCTATTCATTATGTTACCAGGGTTGTTCGTTTACTTTTGACAGCCTGTTGAAAAAGAAATCTGTGTTTGTTCTGATATAAGACATACTTTCAAAAACTGTACTTATCAAAAGAAAACAGTTTATTTCCATAGTCCACTGTGAACTGGAAATGGCTTTGTTCTAATTAGCTTTCTTAAGTTGTTTTCTTCAAATGTAATCTAACAAAGCGAACTGTAAACCCAAGTAAACACATCACTATGTTCATTTGATAGACGCTGCTATATTTATTGTCGTTATGTTGTACTTCTAATTTTATACAATTTTCTGTTTTTGCACTTGAGTTGATTAGCATCCTGGTTTTGATTTGATTTGCTCCGGCAAATGACACAAATCTATAGTGATTTATATAATATCACCCAAGAATGTGGCTTTTTTATTACTCATATTTCCACCGTGCATATTTCGTCAAACTCGGCCCCCTATTAGGAATTTAGGAAATTGTCTAGACATCGTTTATCTAAAGCCTAACACATTTCTCAGTTTTAAATTTTATCCAAAGCCAACTAACATCTAGAAGAGAGATGCTATAGACGCTAAGTTTAGTTTAAAAGTCCAGAAATAATATCAACAGACAGGATAAGAATGAATTCTATGGTCAGCTTTACTTGACTTTGCTTCCTGGTGATAACAATACCTAGTCAGGTATTACAGCTATTCAGTGTTACACTTCAAAGTTGTTGAGGCAACAAGAGGAAGACGAGCTGAAAAAAAGAATGCCAACGTGTGCAAAGGCCAAGACAATATCAGTCGTAGTCAATTGTATGTCTCAAGTTCTAAAAACCTCTCTTTCCAATAATAGAAGGTGTCTTTCTTTAGACCCTTGTTAGCTTCAGAAACTTCACATCTTCAGCTCATAACAGGCTTTGTGTTTGCTCTAAAGCCCACAGTAGAACAGCCTGCCTGCCATCATTAGGGTTATTTCTTAAAACACTGGAAAGATCTTTGAGAGCTATAGATAAAATCTGTGAGTGCCCATGTAATTACAGTGTATGTGGATCAATAAATGGTTTAATACAGTATTGGCTTTGAAGATACCCTTAACACAATCTGCAAAAAAACAAAAAAAAAAACAACCTTTCTTTCATTTGAAGCATCAGAAAATAGTGACCTTTAAAGCTAAAGTAAAATGCCAGTAAATTGTCAAATTCATTATTATGTGTTCAGATACTATGAAAATGTGAAGATTTTATATAAAGTCATGTGTTTTAGGCTTAAAGGTGTGGGCTTGCTGGTGAATGCAATCCAGAGATCACCTTATTCAGCATGTGGTTGCAGTAAAACACACGGTGGAATCAGCTGTTTCCTTTTTTGGGTTATTACATTTTTTTCACTAAACAGTATTAGTGTCCACTTTAATATATAGGCACTGCTTGCAAAACAGTGTCTGAAATAGAAACTATAGTCATCATATTTACATAAAGGTTCAATTCTCATCACATATGCAAGAGATTATGCTAGATATAAAACCATGAGATTATTTTTCAACCTTCCCCTGCCTCCATGTACCTACAGTTTTTTTTTTTTTTTATCATAGCCTGTATGAGATGGATGCAGCTGCTGGTTTATGAAGTTCCATTTGATGGCTCATCTGAGCTTTTGGATGTCTCCAACATAGTTTTTTACATTTTTGGATGAAACAAAAGACACCGCTCACGTGGTTACAACGCATCCCACCCAAAATCACACCATGTTTCTCTCTGCATGGGGACATAAATTACAAAATGAAAATCATGTTGCATTACGTAGCAATTTAAACGACTGATTAAAAACATAAACTTATCAGAAAAGTGGTTATAGATAAATTAAGCAGTGGGTTTTTTTGTCCAAAGACTTCTTTGCAATTAGACTTTTTTGCAAGCAGATAAGTTGCCCCCTGTTGAACAGTGAGAAGAATGCATCTTTAAAGCACTTGGACTCGCATTCAGATCAAAAAGCCATTTACCTTTTGTAAAAGGGTCTGTGGTCTTTCTAATTCTACTTGCCCTCTCTCCTGTATATGTATCTGTTTTTAATACCAAAGCCTCTGTTTTAAATCTCTATAAAACATACTTGTTTAACTAAATAATGTGCAATGCATTTGTAAAAAATGCTGTTGCCTTTTCTACTTAGAAAACTACTTCTTCTGATAGGAGTCTAATAGGTCACACAGTGCTGAAGTGCATCATATCTTCTTGCACAATCAATTTGGCATTTCATGTTTTTTTAAATTATCATGTGGACGCAGCCGTCTGTAATAATCCACTTTAATGATCAACAACTAAAACAGCAAAGAACTGATAAGACTTCTTTGAAGGTGGACATCAAAAGTGATGCCTCTGGGGTTGAGAACAAGGGAGAGCTTATTTGACATTTTCCCACTGCAACCACACATTGACTCAAAGAATTTGGTCACGCCTGTGGGCTCAAGTAGGGAAATCTGTTTGGAGTTTGGTCTCCAGCTCTAGTAATCAACGAGTGCCCCAGTTCAGTACGGCTTGAGTGAAATTCATATTGAGTGGCCCATATTATATTCATCCTTCATCCTGAAGAAAAGGTATTTGAGACCTAGTGTAGGACAGACTATTTTAGGAAGGAAACATTTTTACATTAGTCACTTTAGAATACCTTGGATATGATGTCAATTTCCATTCTTTGGGGAATAACAAACCTCATTATAATTCCCACAGGATATGTCTTAGGCGGAGGGTAGAATTAAAACTAGACACAGTCACGTGGGTGAGTTAAAGCCTTATCCCATTGCAAGAAAAATGTTCAATTATCAGATTGAAAGTCTATTTTTAAAGATAGCCCACAATACAACCAATACACTGTGTAATATTTGTTTTACCGTGTTGCTGGTAATGGCCAAAAGAACACGAGGGTTCATTTGGACAAGAAATAAATATCAGTCTGTTCGAATACCTACCTTTTTTGACACTCAGCCATCAAAATGTATCCTCCTGCTGTCAAAGCAAGTTGACCCTAAAAGCCCCCTTGATACCAAACCATCTCCAGCCAAGCAGCTCATTTCCACTACAGCACCATGTGCAAACAAAAGGGGGCAGGAGAAGCAGGGGCGAAAAAGCAGTCACACAAAGATGCTGCAGTAAATTTTACCCAAGTAAACAATATGGGAAACGGGCCAGGATTTTCTTCACATAATATGCTTAATTCTGCAGCTTAAGGGGGAAAACGGACTCTTATTTCTACTAAAGAGCTGGTGCTAAATGGCAGCTATTCAGCCCAGTTTCAATTTTGACATGCTAAAGCTGTCTGAGGTACTCAGTTACTGGGGAGTGGGATGTGGACGGGGGTGGTAGATCTCTTTGCTCTCCTAGAGCACTATGGTTTCAGTCCAGCTGGCCTTTAGAATATGGATTATGTGGTGCCGTGGCCTGGCTCTCGCTCCATGGGGGGCTGGACAGGGTGCCCAGCTTCAGCGGACTCCCCACCGAGACCCCTGGGTGAGAGGACGCTGAAAGCCCTCTCGGTTCTCAAGGCTGGATCGTTGAGAACGTGGCGGTTGCTTCCCACACCAGCACCATACGTCAGTGTGACAGAAAACTCGAAAAAAAAGAAAAGAAAAGAAAAGAAAAAGAAGGAAAAAAATGACAGTGAAAAGGAAGATGGCGGGGAGAATGATGGGGGAGGGTGACTGGAGTGAGAAACATCGAGGAAGAAGCAGAAGCAACAACTGTTATTGTGGCAGAACTGCGACACTGCATTACTGCCAATCACAATGCCTGCTCTGCGAGGAGAAAAAAGGGGTGGGGAAAAAATAGAAGAAGAACCTTGGGAGTGCAGTGCAGTAGATTTACCTTTCAAAAAAGTCTGGGGCGATAATAAGTATCCAAATGACAGCTCTGTGCCACCGCATCCCAACTAAAGTTAACCAGAGGTCCTAATGTCGAGTGCCAGCAGCAGACACAAAGGTCTGAACAGTGGGGCGCCAAGGCAGCTAGCACAGCATGGCTAAATGGGGCAGGTGATTTCCCATCTCCTCCACTGCCCTCAAGGCACAGCCAATCACTGCTGGGGAAAAGTGCCGCACCAGCCTTCAAGCTAGGAAGCGAGTGAGTGGAAGGGCTAGAGAGGGAGCTGGAGTCTATCTGGGACCATGCATTATTCACATGCATTGCTACGGCACTAAGACCTCCACAAAGGAAAGGCCTCAGGTTCCATCAGTGCCGACTTGTTTCCAATCTATTATTGATGGCAACACTACACCATATACTTTTCCCTGATTTACTGGATTCTATCATTGTTTCTATAATAAAGGCTATTTCCAGTAAAGTCAGAACAAATGAGCACAATATTTCCAAGCATGGTGCCAGTGGGTGCTTCTAGTCACTGGGACCTTTCAGAATTGGCTTTAATTACACAAATCATGCCCAGTGTTATACCATTACAAAAACGAAAGATCTTTTGCATTGAAATGGGGAATGCACTTGCCCTAATATACACAGCAAAACCTGAAACATTTGTGTGAATCATCAATCATGTCAAGGTAGGTTACCATGCAAAATTAATTTCAGCATGGAGACCTCCAGTTAGACCTAAGTGAAATAAATGAGGTATCCAATTACCACATTATGATCACATGCAGCCGCTGTTAAAAAAAACATGCACCGACAAAGTTAAACACTAGCAGCTCACCAGTATTGAGTGGAGAATTCAAGCTCCCAAACTTTTTTGTTTATGAATTCTTTATTACTTTAAGTTTGCGACTGTTTCTGAGCCTGCTTACACAATGCTGTCAGCTATTTTTGCATTGTTAGACAGCAAGGGACGCAGACTGAAAAGGCACAATGCAGACAGTGTTATCAGTAAACTACTGGGTGACAGAAAATATTCATTCAAATTAACACTTGTCATATTATAAAATGGGTCAAGAACTTTTAAAGGAGCATTTTGATACTGAGATATTCTAGTAAGCAGAGATGAAATGGCACACGGTTTGTGTATTTTATTCTTGCATTGTATCAAAAAGCTAAATTATCCTTTATATTAAGATTTTATCAGAATATGTTAAAAAAGCTTCGGCCCTTTAATTCAGAGGCCGTCCACATTATTACCATGCACACATCAAAGATTTCCCCTAAATCTCTGCAGGAAACACAATCAATCTGCTCAGTATGCGAGGCTAGGACAGCAGGCCATCTCTCCCTTTGAGGATGTCGACGCATTTGACCGATGTGCAGTCGATCCTCCAGATTGTGGCTAATCATCATTACCGACTGCTGAAACAATGACTTTCCTTCAGCCCACTCAGCTTCAAGAAGGGCACAAGGGACCTGCCAGTTTTTCTTATGGTGGCTTAACACTTAAGTTGGGATTTAAGGAATTAGGGCAGACTTGGACACAACAAAATGTGCACTCTGATCATCCAACCAAGTCATCAACTATGGCCTGGCTCCCACTGCAAAATCTGCCTCATGAATTACACAAAATTCAACAGATACTGTATTTTTGGGGAAAGTGTAACAGTGCTGCAGATTCAGTTGAGGGAGTTTTATTTTAAACATTGTAGCCTGAAAACAAATGATGACTGCTGCATATCCCTAACAGGAAAAAAAAAGTATAAGACAATGGGAGGAAAATGAGGACAGATGCATAGAAGGCAGTAGTAGGGGAATTCTCTAAAATGAACAGTGGATTATGAAAAATGGCTTCTTCCTTACAATGCTTAAAGGTTAGGTCTCTATTACACAGAGAGCAAAATGTCAGCAGTATCCCCTGAAAGAGTGGACTGTGATATTAATGGAGAGTCCAGGGAATGGGCTTCCCCTGACTGAGTTTCCCCTCTACTAGACACATTATTCATGTAGTTGTCAGCCCACACCTGGTGCATATAACACTAACATCTACAAACTAAATGATGGAAAGAATATAGCCCACCCTGGTAGGCAGCCAGTGGTGAAATGAATGTTGTTCATGAAGTATAATGGAGAGTAAAAGTACTGCTACTAGATAATCTAAGGGCTCTTCACCCGCACAACTGAAGTTGTCGCCCAGGACATATTAGCATAATGTTCAATTTTGTAGCTAATACTATACTTTCATTTGGCACTTAGCTACCTCTGAGACTTGCATGGATGGGCAAAATTAAGCACAGGGTCTGTGGAAAAGCTACCCTCAAGAACTGTAGGCAGGCACCACACGCAATGGAGATAGCGCTTCATCTCCAGCGAATGCTGTAACAGCCTTGGAACTGAGTCACCACCCAAAATAAACTGTGGTATGAAATATTAAAGGAGGAAACGAGTTATCATTTGTTTGAACTCCTATGTACATTTTTTTCTTTATCTCTAGTCCTGACCACAGAAGCCCTTATCAAATTCCTCAAAGCAATTATCAAAGCATTTTCCGTGTAATCTAACCACATAACATTACTTAGGACATAAATGATAAAAAACTGTTGCGTTCTGTGGAAATGTGATAGACCCAGACAGAATGACATGATGATTTAATGTTACACAGCGAGTCATCAGTCACACAGCCACCACTTTATCTAAGATGCAAAATGGCTTCTGCATGAGGCACACTGTGGCACTGGATTATTTGTGAGTAATATTCTTTTGCCATGGTAAATATATTGTGTCATGCAGCAGAGGGTGGCAGAAAAATTCGCTCTCAAGCTGTTTTAATGAAGTCCCAAATGTCATCCTCATACTTCTTTCAAGAGCAAACTCCAAGAAACTCCTCTTGAAGCCTGACTGTCCCTCAGTGCATTTTCGAGTGATTTGAAAACAAGTCACTATTGTGAAAGGCAGTCTAAGAAGTACAAGAAAAAACAAAAAAACAACAACTGCTCCACAGAAAAGAGTAAGAGATGGGCAGTAAACTGGTGGTTTGGACTATTACAACCTTTATGACTGAAGACATTGTATGAATTGTGGAGGCGGCAGCGTGCTGTGATTAGGGATGTCTACAAATCTCTTTCATCATACAAAACTAGTTAAATGATAGAACGGTTTTGCCAATCCTGTGCCAAAAATTACTTTAATAATCACCATTTTATGATTCATTTGAAATTACCCATTACTGCTACATCTTTACAAAAAGACTACAAGAACAAGGGATTTCAGCGTAACATTAGAGAGAAAAATGTCAGTGTAATTTAGTGATTTTGGTAAGTGGAAGGGAAGCGCGTCAGAAGCCGAGTTTGAATTAGAACCAACACATTTTTTCTCAACAATACGGAGGAGAAGAGGAGGGTGGACAGCCAATTACTGGAATACTGTGTGTGTCATTTTGACACCACGCTTCGGTTTCTTCGCCAATGTATTAAATGTACCAGACATAAAGGCTACGCTGCAGTAATGATTGAAAGACTGAGCATTTTCGCATAAACAAACTAATACGGTGTCACTGTTTATTTTGACAACTTATGTCATCCTGCATTTAGTCACTGTTTGTACTGTGCAGTTTAAAATTAAGCTGAAACAACACACTAATGTGAAAGGATGTTTCATCTATGTTAAGATGCTATTCCACTTGACTAAGCATTTTTCGGCTGAAGTGTTTCTTCAATATTTCAAGGTGCTTTCTTCTATGAGTTGAAAAAAAAGTTGATAAAAAACAAGTGGCAGTATCAACTTTGCATGTTGGCAGCTCCGAATGGCAATTACTGCAAACTGAACACAAAAATCATGTAAATGAATTGTAAACAGTAAACTCAAGTTTGCCAATTTGGCCCGTCTACCAAAAGTGTGGGCGATGTGACAATTTTAGATCATGGGTAATCTCAATTTGGCATGCAATCGCTTTTTCAGAGAAATCATATCGATTATATCATTAAAAGGTGCTATATAGTGTTTAGGTAAATGTTTTCAAAATGTTTGTCCTGATGTCATTCAACTGTTTTTCCAATGAGGCTCTCAGCCCATGGAGAACCTCCAAGCTCAGTGTTTCAGACAATGGCTCATGCCATTGCATGCTAGGGCCGCTATTGACAGATGCAGTCAAAGCACTGTCCTCAGACCTAGAAGGTCCTGAGTCCAATCCCACCATCAGGCCAGGGTCTCTGTGGAGTTTGCATGTTCTCCCCGTGTTAGCATGGGTTCTCTCTAGCCTCCTCCCACGATCCAAAGACATGCAATTAGAGGGTTTTGGTTAACTGATGATTCTAAATTGTCCATAGGTGTGAATGTGAGTGCGAATGGTTGTCTGTCTCAATGATTTAGTCCTGCGAGAGACTGGCGACATGTACAGGGTGTACGCTGGTTCTCGCCCTAAGACATCTGGGATAGGCTCCACCCCCCTGTAACCCTAAATTGGATAAGTGGAAGAGAATGGATGGATGGATATACATAACAGCTCTATTTAAACAATATTTCTAGATGATTCCTATAGTTTTAGTTGCATTGTGTTTGGGTCAGTATACATAAACAGCATATATAATAGTATATATATAGCATAACTAACTAACTTCACAGTTAGTATGAAGTTAAATTCACTCATCTTAAACTTTTTGAACAGATCACAGCACCAATCTTTTAGGGTTTTTGCTAAATTGAAAGTATTTCCTCCCTTGGTCTGAAAGCACGAGGACATCATTGGCACATTGCCTTTGCAGATTACTTATCAATTCAATTCAGTGTACTTTATATATAGCTCCAAATCACAATAACAGTTGCCTCAAGGTGCTTTATAGTGTAAGGTAAAGACCCTACAATAATGCAGGAAAACTGAGAAAACAACAACAATCAGATGACCTCATCTGAGCAAGCGCTTTGGTGACAGTGGGAAGAAAAAACTTCCTTTCAGAACCAGGCTCAGGGAGGGACGGCCATCTTCTGCAACTGGCTGGGGGTGAGGGGGTATACTCCCATACCCGACTCCTACTGTCATTCTTATCAATAAAATGACACACACTTAGACAATAACTGCACTAGTCAGCATTTTCTATGTACTTTCCATTTGGTATGCTTTAGGGCACCCTTCTTTTCAGCATGTAAGGATAGAGGAGAATACTGGTAGGCACAGTACTGGTTATGATACTAACAAAAAAACAAAACAAAACAAAACAAAAAAATCAAAGAACAATCGCATCGAATTTTAGTATCAAATGTCATAACTATTATTCTGGTGACATTTGTAATTATGGACTTGCAATGAAAACAGGATGTTCTGAAACATAGTTTTTAAGTGAGGTTTTAGCCATGAGTCACAGTGATTTGATCTAAAAAGATTTTGACATTCTTTTGGCCAGGTCACCCACCCTTAGCACGGTCAAGCCTGCTCTGGATATAAACTCGGTTTATTGTTGAAAATGTACCAGTGAAAATGTACTAGTGGGTAGTACATTTTTTGGCAAAAGAAAATCCAGTTGTCGCCTCTATGGTGGGATAGCGTCTGACAAAATGTTCTGACATGGATCAAAATTTGTTAATTTAATAAAGTTACTTCTGATAATATCAGTGCCTTTGGGTGTAGATTAGGGTTGCTTAATTTTGATTGGAGGTGATGGTAGGCTTTATGTTATGCTTTCACTGATGTGCACCGTTTTATGTGACTAACTGTGTTAATTTAGGATTTAGTTTCCAGAATTTTTATATTTTTTATGTATTTGTTATATCTAAGGCTCACATCTGTAGTTTAAAAAATAGGAAAAATGTAGTAATGTATAAAAACAAACACAAAAAGTCTAGCATGGGTTAATTTACTTAAATGTAAGCATATTAAATAAATAAAAAAGTTAAACGAGACCTGAATGACTGAATACACAGCAGTATATCAGCTTTGGCAACAATCAGGACTGAGCATGTTGCAATATATTTTGACATATTTCCTTTGTAAAAATCACTCTTTAAACAATCACCCAGACTGTTCCTATCTGCAATGATTTTCCTTTAGAGCTGCCATGAAAAACTCTCCAGACAGCTCCTTCAGGTAATATAGAAAAAGACAATAGGTGGAAAATGCTCTAACCTATTTGCCAAATGGTCTGTCATCTAATGCCCTGGTGCTGTTCTATTGTCTAATCCTTCTGCTGAAGCCTCTAAAAGGATACATCGGTCTAATAAGATGAATGGGCTTTGACCCTGAAGCTGCTAAAAGCCAACCTGGCCAATTTATCTGAGTGACCTCTACTCTTGGCAGAGACGGGCCTCACCTCTTTTGGAAGCCTTCAGCAGGATCAATAGCACAGACGCAAAACAATCCAAAACAATGAGCGTCTAGAAGTTGGGACTCAACAGCTCATTGGCTTTTTATGAACCTGGATTATGTGCTTAAGATCAAAGACTAGCATTTGATCATTTCTCTGTATTATCAGTCTCTTTCTACCTTGCCGTATCTCTTTTGTGGTGATAACAAAACCAACAACAACTCCAATATCTAAAGAAAAGTCCTTGAAACAATGTAAATAATGCCATGATGGAGTTGTATTTCACCTAAAAGTCTGCCCTAATTCAATAATGTGTTCTCAAATTCAAATGGCTAATGTAAAACAAGATCAACACACAAAAAAGCTAGCTTTATATTGAATCACGACTAATTTAATTATACAAATATCAATCACACCTAGTTCAGGGCCAGGATTGGTACATTGTGAAGTTCATTTTGAGGGGAAATGAGATTTCGTCGGCTAAATTAAGGATTCTGTTTCATGTTCTGTTTGTTGGTGTTGGGTTGTGTTTAACCTAGATAAAAGGCCCAGCTTGGATGTTCAAGGCAAGATATGAAGAAGAGAGCCTTTTACATGAGAATATGTTTTCTTTCTTTGAGCATGAATCAGTTTACATGGTATACAGTATCAATCGTTGGCCTCAAATCTATATCTGCAAAGTGCTTAGGTTTGCATTGGTGATTAGATGAATTGAACCGAGAACAGTCTGTTACTTTAGTATCCTTCATAGCTCGGATACCTAATGCCTTTTCCCTGCCTCTGAAGTGACCACAGTTTCAGGATGCTTTGCTCTGGGCGCTTGGCCAGAAAGCTTTATGTATTCTGATACCATTCATTTTTAATCAGGACCAGAATATCCTTCCAAACCTCTGCAAGCTGCCTTTGGCTGCGCGACTTCAATTTTGTTATGTTTTAATTGATTTGGCAGTCCTCCTTATTGTTTATAGTGTAAGTTGACTGTTACTATTGCTAATATTCCAAGTGAGAACTATCGCACTACTCATTTGAATATTTCCTATTTTTCTCTCCTTTTCTTCCAGTTGCAAAATTATACTTTTTCCCACTATAGTATGGTGTGAAACTATTGTCTGTTCAGCACATTTCACTCAGCTCTCCAAGCCGACATACCTATCCTCATCTCTGCGTGGAGTGGAAGGATTTCTGAGAGCCGGGGTGGGGAATCTTCCTCTGTGGTATAATGAGTTTGACAATGAAAGTGACACTGTGTCCTCTTTGGACCTTGCCGTGTGATCAATCATAACAATGGCTCACCATTTCCTCCTCTGGATACTGACCTTTCTACCTTAAGGAAAGCAAGTGTGTGAATGTGTTATAGCGTGCATGTGTGTGTTGCTCTCGGTTTGAGTGTGCCATCACCTTCTTTCCAATCAGCCCTTTAAGTCCTACATATCCATTAGAATGTCCTTTAGCAGAGAGTCCTTTTTCCCGCAAAAAGCAAACATGCCCTGAAAAAAATGCACTACTGAGAGAATGCTGGTCTCGTTAATGCTGTCATCAGAACTATTTTGGGCAGGGATAACACACTTGGAAATGTTAGGGAAGTGACATCAGGCTTAATATATTAAAAATCCTACCACCTGAACAGCTTACAAGGTGATTGATGCTGTTACTCCAGTAAGCACAACTGCCAACGTTTTATGCAAATATCAACGACTGAGATTATTTTAGGCCGATTCTCTAATGGCTCAGTTCTCATAACAAGTGACAGAAAAGGGAATGATGTGTGGAGAGAGCTGTGAACATGGAGAGATAGGTGACCCTGCCTTCTGCCCTCATCTCCCAGATTAGCCATCAGGACATTTCATTAGTACTTTACTTTCTATATATTCTGCACTTGTGTTTCTAATTCTGTATGTGCTGCATATCCGCTTATATAAATCATCAAGATTAAATAATAACTATCAAACGCGTCTCATTATGCTTTAGCCACAAATGTCCCTTGTCAGCAATAAGGGGTCTAGACCAGATTTTATAGCCATTTTTATGCCACTTTTAATTGTCATTTTATCTGCACCACAGATGTACACAGTGTCTTTAATGTCTTTAAGACAGCATAAAAAACCTAATCAATACACTGCTTCAATTGGGAAAATGTTATACAGTAACTGATGTGAGCAAACCGTCAAGAAAAGGTTTTAGATTCAGATTGTAAAATGTGAACATTTCATACTGCTACTGGTATTTTTTCTGGAATCATTTTACAAGATTTGTACATTTAACTGTAAATAAATAATAAGGAAAAAACAAAATTCAGAGGCATATTTTTGCAAATTGGGCCCCATAAAAATTAAGGAAGCGTATAATAAACTAAAAAGTACTAAAAAGTTCTATAATATAAAAGTTTTGTCTCGGTTTTATTTATTATTTTCTTCGTCTCAGCACCGAGTACTACTACAGGTGTTTCTCTGAGGGTGCGCAGGGCTAGTATATAGCCTAAGTGGCAAAACCCAGGGCATAAAATATTTGTGAGCGCACAGCAATAATTTAAGGCAACTCAGACAAGCATATCAACATTTTTATCAGCTCATTTCTTTTTTTAAAAATGTGGTTGGACCACAAGAGGACAGTGTGCAAAGCAGTTTTAATAACACAAAAGACCACAAAGAATAAGGTTTGTAACATTCGCCCCCTGCCTGGAAACCCTCTATATTTATATATTTAAAATTCTTCTGTGCACAAGAAACAGCGCACAGCAGGCTATGGTCTGTGTACAAGTTTCCATCAAAAAATTTAGATTATTAACTCAGGCAAATATTACAGACTGTTTGATATAGTAAAGGTAAATTGAGATTGAAACCCTTTGATTTGCGCATTGTTTGAGCTAGATGAAACACTCACATGATGAAAACTCCCTGAAATCCTGACTGAAGTCAAAGTCTTTTAATGAAACATTTATTCATGTGTATAATAGACTCAAACACATTTCCACAACCAATGAAAAGATCCAGCGGTATAATTTGGAGTAAAAATGTGCTTTTAATTGCATGTGTCAAAAATAAAATTAGTGCCGCCCAACACAATTAGCACAAAACATTTCTGCATTTTTTTGTTACTTGGTCACTTAATTGGACTAGATAAGTGTGGTTTCCCTTTTAATTTTGCTACACTCCTGAGATTATTAACACCACTGCAGCCTTTAGCCTAAAGAAATGCTCCATAACACCAGGTTATGTGCTTGGAGGATATGTTCTAAGCAATTAGAAATATATATATATTCAGCGTGACACCTGCAAAGCAGAGGCATTTTTATATTCCAGTAAAACAACTACAACAGGAGAATAATAAGACTTTCAACTTTTTGATTGTGCGCCTCAGTATTGGATGATAAAGGACATAAAACCACTGCACCATGACAATAAATATAACAAATATTCCTGTGTCCCAAGATAGGGGAGAAAAAGGAGATCATAAAATAAGGAAGACATGAGACCAAATAAATTGGCAGGTTGATCTAGCCAAGGGACAACTTTTGAACACCCTGTGTTGATCCAGGAGAAGGAAGAAAATCCATTTTAGCCCATATGAAGAAAAAAAATAAACCCAGAGACCTGACTGTCCTCAAGGTTTGCTTTTGAAGTTATTTTTCTTTCTTTTGTACGTCTTTACATTGTGGTGGCTTTAATTTGCCAGCAACAAATTGGAAAATAACATTCTTCTTGATTACATACTTTACAAACAATCAGTAGCAAGTGTTTACCTATAGGTCTATTTTCTTCACTTCTTAGGAGAGCAAAGATAGATCGATGGATTCACACAAAAACACATTGATGGTCTCCAATTGCAGGAGACATACCAAACATACATGAAGCTACAAAACAAGACAAATGGATCAACGCACTAATCCCAGTTTCTTACAGTGATATTCACAGAGTCTAAATTGGTTTCCTGGCTATTTCCGTATTACACTGTAATGCAATCACTCAATTAGGTTGTGTGATGAAATGAAATGAGCCGTTTTCTCTCGAGGACAGTAAATAGTGGTCCTTGTAATTGACAACTGCGGAGTAATTCCTAATCTTAATAATATGTCCTGTAGTCTAACACATGCAAGTAATTAGATCGAGGCAAGCATGGGTTAAAACAGTGTCGTCTGTGACGCTCGGCTAAATTGAGGAGACGGAAGTCAAAGAAGCAAGTGCTGTTATTCGGAGACTGTGTGACAGAAAATAGATGTTGGACCAAGTAAATAGCTTTTTAAGTTGCAAACACATCTTCACAGGCCATGTAATGCTATAGTGTGATCAAAGATCAAGCCAAATACTGTCTGCCTAACAATTTTGCAGATAAGAGCTCCACTCGAAAATCTAAAATGTCTTAGTGGTGAAATAGTGGCTAACTCTGACATCAACAATGAGAATAAAAGCAAAGTGTACAGTTGCTCCCAAAAAAATCCACAGTCGGAGTTGGCATAGTTACGTCCAGCATTTGAGCTTGTTTTTCAAGTCTGTGAAAAAAATAAATAAATCTGTATCTGACTGTTATTTGGATAAAATATTTGAAAAAAAAAAATCACACTTTTTTGATTTTGTTACATAAATTAACTATTAAATCATAATTCTGGACTTTGAAGAGAGACTTTTTGTACATTTTGTCACATTGACATCACACAGTAACCAAAGTAACTAAAGAAAATAAAAAATCCCTTTTGCCAAACCATTGTTCACATTTTTAGGAATGGTTATTTTTAAGTAATATAAATAATACATTCGTCTTCGTATCGATGATGTTGGTGGAAAATATCTTTGAAGTATTATAGGGAGAGAGTGGTTTCAAGAAAATCTGCTTTTCCTTATTAATATGCAAATTTATACAACAAGGCACTCCAAAGTCTAATCAGATCATCTTCTCTGTGGGGGGATGTTGGGGTGTGAATACAAAATTTTTTTCACCATGTGTTGCTGTTGTATTAATGTGTTCACCAGAAAGTGTCTTCACACAAAACTACACTGACACGACAAAAGGACAGTCTCACACACGGCGTATCGTGGTGTTGAGGCATGGGACCGATTCCAGTCTCCACACTCATGGACGGACTCACAGACGCTTCCACTACGTGAAGGAGAGCTTGTGGATGTTCCACTGCCAAATCTTCACATGCATAAAGGCTCTTGTGCCCACTGTTTGACAGCATTATGTGCCCTTTTTTAAAGTCTATATTTGAACCCCACCGAGATATCAGTGATGTTTACCTATCACGGACTCTTAGGTATTGTAATAGCCGTGATAGGTTGAAATGTGCTGGAAGGTTTATCTGTGACAGCAGCTGGTGACTTCTTGTTGTGGTTATTTAATGCACGATTGCAGGCAATAGATATAGCAAAAGGTTTATGGGTTTTATGATTTTTTTAAATGTATATACACTGTAATGTCACAAACAAGGAGCAACCAACAGACATAAAAAAAAAAGAAGTCTTACAGCAGCAACCGTCAAACATGTTGGCGGAGAGGCTTTAAGTCATAAAACTGTGACGTAAATGAAGTCTTTGAGGGTTTAGTGATTAGGACTTAGTGCGGAGCTCGAGATTGAGCCGTGGTGTTGAAGACTAAATTGAAATTATTTGCAGTCAGTTTGTCGTTCGCTCGGACAAAGGTTCAAATGGCGATGACCTCTGCGCCGCAGCGGTGACCTCTCCTAGACTTTCCAATCTTCTCAAAAATAGAATCTAGAATCTTTTCACATGACTGATGAGCACAACCCCTGCTATGACACCTTGGCGTGTCATCACTGAATCCCACTTCCCCTGTCACCCCAAGCACTAACAATGTGAGCACTTAACTGGTGACAGTGCCGGCGAGCACGGAAGTGATGACAATAAATGATGGCAATCAAAGCATGTCTCCTCCTTTGACGAGGCACGAGATAAAGCTCAGACACCTTCCTAGCCCCATTAACAAGTGATGAAACTGTTTTCTCTGCCAGCTTTGGAGTGTTTTTCAAAACTATCACAGATGGCCAGGCCTTTTGACCCGCCCACTCCCCACCACTCGCCCCCCCCAAAATGAGAGAAAGAAACCCAAAACAAACTCTGATGTTATTTATTCTTTTTGTATTCGGCTTGTGCCACACTGAATTATGAAAGTGGTGAGGGAGGTTTTCTTCATGCTACGATCAATAGGCTGATTCTGCTGTCACAATACAAGGCGCATATCTGAGACAGGAGTTTGACAGATGGCGTGTCACCTTCGTCAGCGTGACGCCCTGCGTGCATGCAGGTTTGTGTGCGTGTGTGTGCAAATGTCTGCACTCTTGCTTGATTTTTCTAATCTTAGAGATAAAGTGTGAGAAACAAAGTGAGATATTCGAGTGTGCGTGCGTGCACGCGCGTGCACGAGACAGGAGAGGAAGAGGCGCAGAGTGAGAGAACATGAATACATGCACACAGGGAAGCATGTTAGAGGATGTCTGATACGCTTTCATACTCCCACCCAAAAAGCCTTTGGTGCTTGCTGTGCTACAGCACACTTTGCAGTGACTCCTCTACTGATTTAATTAACCTTTTGCTGGCACTGTTCACACAATAAATTTGTGAGCTACATTCAACTGTAAAATGTGTATGACTGCAATGTGGACCTGTGACTTGGACAAATTGAAATTCTTTTCTGCTACATCCACTAGTAAACAGTCCTTGATAACAGATGTCTGAAAAGACATACAAGGGAATGGAACATTCACAGTGTCCATCCTCCATGAAAGCATCAAAGCAAAACACTTTTCCATGAAAACTACTCTGGACAGAAGGTTGAGGTCAGAGCAAAAGATGCTCCTTTAACCAGCAGTGACAGGCATCACAGTGGAAGTTGCTTTTTCCTAAGCAGGGGTCAGCAGGCATTAAGCCCCTCCTACTTAACAATAAACCCTATATGTAAGAGTTTATACAGCCAGGAGAGCTGTCATGAGGTACTGCAGTTCTGTAGCTGCAGTACCTAACAAGTAAGTGCGAGCTTTTTCACACCCTATTAGGAATACAACTCAACTGGGCCATGCCGTTTCTGTTTCAGGCAGTCATTCATGTTTTATGAGGGGTACAATATTGATTTTGAAGCCTGCACTTCAACATTAAGGTGAAAAAAAAACACTCTCCATGGTTGTTTTCATTTTTTACTCAGTAGCTGTATATTGATGTAATGGTCCTAAATAAATTTAACTATTTACATCACAGCAGCAGTTAAACTATACTATTACAATTTCATATTAAACATAAAAAATGCATTACCGTAAAGTAGTAGCAAGTGCCCCAATAAGAACAGTGTCTAGTCAGCTTTGAAGAAAACTTCAGCTTTGTTTACAAATTTGTTCATTTATTGAAATGGGAATATTTTCTGTATATTTTTTAATAATATGTGTTGTTCTAAATGTGTGTTACTAAAACTGGCAGGAAAGCAGTGGAGCAAAAATGGCTGCTTGTTCATTTTTGAGGTGTGAAATTTAATTAATCTCAAAGCTTAATGGCTTATAAAATTACATTCATTTTTTTTTTTAAATTCTGTAAAGAAAACCTGACATTAACAGAAAAAAATGCATAGTTAGTCCAAATATCTATTTTCATTTCTTAAAGTTATTTAAACAAATTCCTCCCACTTCAGTGAAAAGTGCTTGAGTGGGATTGAAAAACCCCAGGATATGAAGTGACCCACATTCTGGGCCATGCAAACAGAGTTTCTATATCCTATAAATGAATACATTCCAGAAAAGGTGGCACCTTAGCATATAAAGACGACACCAAATAAAACAATCTTTCTGATATTTTTTCATGTGCATTTAGTGTTTGAAAAAGAAGCTTAGAAAATACAGCGTCATTATACCTGACTATTAATCTGAGTTAAATTATATAAAAATTTAACGCAACTCTTCTCACTTTATTCCAATAATTGTTCTGTCTCTGAATGCATTTGACATTATTCAAGAGAAATTATTTTTTATTTCCATGCAGCATTGTTGCTGTAGAAAATTTGACTGTAATCTCCTATTTGTAGAAACTAAAAATAAATAGATAAATAAATAAAATCAGAATTCTTTCAAACATTTCTTTTAATATCCATTTGCCACTCGGAGCGCCGGTACACTCCCCACAGACATGGATTCCTAACTCTTCATGGCTGGTAGATGTCACAGCACTAATGTTACATGAGACAGTAAGTGAGCAACTAAGTAAGTGTGTGTCTGCGTGTTTATATGTGTGTGCAAATATATGATGTGTATTTATCCATAGCAAACTTATCACTGTCACATATAGGGGATGATAGTAAATAATTTCTGCATGATGAGAGGGAGCATATATTTAGAGAGTATCACTGTAGGCTTGCAAATATTTAAAAAGCCAAAGTGTTATTGATTATTGTTGCTTTTATTTTAATTACATTTTTTCCAATGCCATGTTATGTGTAAAAAGCATGATATGGCGCATACCATTCATATAGAGGACAAAACAATGGTGCAATCCATTAGGAAATGTAAGGATGGCTCATTATCACATGGCTATTCATACAGCTACAAGACCAATAAGACAAACACTTTAATCAATCAGTTTTGTTTTCCAGGGATTCTATCAGTTGCTCTGGATTATCTTAAGTGTAAAATCAATGCAAGCTATTTAACAGTTTTCCCCTCTTTCCCCCTCTTTCTTTTCAATAAAATTCCACCAATGAACAGTTATAATACAATTAGGGGCTTCGCATGAAAGAATTAGACAAGAAAATGTAATAAAAGCTGTACGTTGATATTATTAAAAGGAGATGATTATAAAAATGGATAATCATGAGCATAATGTCAACAGACTTGAACTCAGATGATTCACAGTCTCAGTCGTCTCTTTTGAAAAATAAAGTTCAGCAAAGGTCATTTTTATTTGCAAAAATGCAAATGCATCACTTCACAAAACAACTGCTCTTATTCAGTCTGTGGTCTCCAGTTGACCATCGAAAGCTGTACACTGTCCACTTATGACCACTTTTGGTCCATCTTTGAAAGGTGGAGCTCTTTCTCGTAGAGGTTAACATTTGCAGATGACGCTCTCTGTTAATGTGCTGAGGGCTCGGTACTTGTCTGTGTCGAACACTCTATAGAACAGAGCGAATTAGAATGAAATATTGAGTTCATTTATGAATAAGTGGGGCTGAACGGCCCCTTGTCGGAGCTTCAGCATGCATATTCAGTTGATGGAAACCTTTGGATGGGTCATTTCTCTTAGCTGCTTCATTAAATAGTGAAAGTCAAAAGTGCAATGCTCCTGACGAAAAAAGGACCAAGATCTACAGAGATGGAACACTGGCCAGGTTTTCCTTTGCTCTGGTTCAAACCCTAGATAATGATAGTGAGTGTGTGTGTGTGTGTGTGTGTGTGTGTGTGTGTGTGTGTGTGTGTGTGTGTGCATGTGTGTGTGCATGTGTGTGTAGCTTATTTGAACAAACAGGGGGTAGATTTTTCAATAATACCATTAAATTATGTTCTTAGGTGATTTTGAGTTTTGTAACATTTTTTGAAAAAATGTATGGCAAAGCAGATAAAGAGATAAAGTGTTTATTTTCCCTGCGAAACTAATTGAGACAATAGTGAGTTTAAGTTTCAGTGGGGTGTTGTGCTAGAGCCAATCAGCAGCAGCTTCTTGAGGAGTTTCCAAAAGAAACTCCAGAGGAGGTATGCCAAAGGGGCGTACCGCGGCGTTTGTATAAGTGTGTGTGTGTGTGTGTGTTCGCACAGTTAAAATGGTGGAGGCCAGGTGCAATCAAAGCTAGACAGAGAGCATATTGAAGAAATGACTGTTGATATAGTTTCACTCTTGGCGTATTCACCATCAAATATGACTGGAATCGAGCACTAAGGAGGTGAAGGCCATGTTTACAGGCACCTCTGTGGTTAGAGCGGAGCTTTTAGTGACTCATAAATGCATGCAGCGTATTGGGCCAAAGTAAAGGCCAGATTCAGGAACAAACACACGGACTTGAATTCTGATGGTATTTTGAAAAGGTAAAATACTTATTCAGCCCCCTCCCCCGGAGACAAGCTTTCTATGATGAATACTGCCATTAAGAAAATGACTTGTCTCAAATGTCAGACTGTAGCCAATGTTTTTAGATAAAAATTGATAGCACATGAACACAAGACATTTTCCTTTCTACCCTCTCTTTAATGTTCTTGCCAGTAAAGTGTAATCAACTCTAATTATTTAAACTGCCTGCCACTCTTTGAGACCACTGGTTTCTTAAAATAATTAGAGTTTTACATTGCATGTGTTATAATGGCGATGGCTCACACTTTAATGGTGATGAATGATGTGCAATGTCATGAGCACTTTCAGTCATCAACTTCAGAAGGAAAATTTTGAAGCTCTACACCAAAACATATGCTGCTGAGATGATAAAGTTAATGACAGGCTGACTTTGAGCGTAGACAGAAGAGACGCAATGCATTTCAATAAAAGAAAATGATGGATGACAGAAGAAGAAAAACTGGTGAAAAAAGCACTGGATGTCATTTTGCAACAGATTTGATCAAAATGATGTTCCGAAGTGCAAACTAACCTTTCAGTGAGCAATAATAAAAAACAAGCATAACAACAGTAAAATGTGAAAAGAGTGGATCGACATAAATGAGTTTAACAACAACACAGCAATATAGCCATCTTACATGTATTGCCTCCATTTGACGCAACAAAGATTTGCCCTCTTCAAACACAGAACCTCAATCCTCCATCTCAGGTTTCCAGCATGATCAAATTTGCACTTCAAACCATTGTGCCCATTTAATCAGCCATTATGCATGCCCAGTCAACCACTGCAGAATTTCTAAGCAAAATCTCAGACTGAGGCACACAAAGCTATCTTTGATTTAACGCTAGCCCATGGGGAAACTTTATCAAACTCCTTTGCTTCCTGTGGAGCAGGACCAGGTGACTAGCAACTACTCAATCTGAAGGCCCGATTCCTTTCCGCATGCGGCAAGGAATCACGCCTTTGATCCAAACAAAGACAGCTGCAAATGCCTCTCAAGATACCAGTCCCACCAATCGCGTTTTCACATTGTTCCACCAATCAGAGCCTTGTCTCCAGCACCCACCATAATCCAACCTACTGCTGCTCTTTATACAGAGTGATTTCTCCCCCTTTGAAAAGCAATGAGGGTAAGGGCTACAAACAAATAAGCATTTTAAGGTAAAATAATGAAACGTGTGCCTCACTCACCCATCTCATTGTCCGATTTATTGTCCATTTCGGTGTCAGTGAGTGTGAGCGCCGAGTTAGAGCGGCTGGAAAGGCATGAATTCTGCCCCGATTTTGCCCCTGTCCCCCAAAGAGTAATGGTACGTTCTGGTGATACAGGTTCATGGTTTTCGGTAACGACGGGTCCTCTGGAATAGCTGCTGAGTGGGTGGGAGAGGCCAGTCTCGGGGCAGAGAGCCAAGCCTCTGCGAGCCGGTGGCTCACAAATCCCGAGTTGCCTTAGTGAAAATGTCTGCCCTGTCAATGACAGAAGTAGTAAAGTTAACAAACCAAGCAACACCGTATTTAATAGCCATGAGCAGGGCTATTTAAAGAGAAAAAAAACAACAACAAAACTGTTAATCTAAGAGCATGGCGACAAGGCAGGGGGTAATTGCTAAATTAAAGCCTTAACAAGTTCCTCCAAAGCTACTTAACACTCATCAACTTATCAAGATCTACAACTGCATTTCTTTGACTCAAATCACACAAATAGTCTAATTAAAATTATAATAATTGCTATGTTTAAGATTACCAAGTTCCATTAGACAAATAGTCTGAAATCAATATCCTTGGATTAAATTACAGATAAAAAAAAAAGTAAAGCTGCTAATCACCTAATTATTATGATAGTTTTTTCGAAACTGTTTAAGAGACTGTTTAACAATAAATCACAGCAATGCTCTAAATTAGTTTTGTCTCCATTTCACATTGCTTAAGGGTTTGCTTATTTCTGAAAATAAAAATTAACCTGCAATGCCTTTAAAAGAGTCTGCAGCATGTTTTCAATTGGTTTTAAATGATGCAGGCATGCTGCCAAAAAAACACAAAAACATCTTAGTTCACCTCAAAGTCCTTGAATTAAAAAGTTCATATTTCAGTTTCATTCATTGCATATTTGATTTTAACCATGAAATGAGCTGTATTTGCTTAGTAGATGCTTGTAGTCAGGCTCAAATATATATGTGTGTTCATCCAGAAACTGCTATAGCTAATTATTAATATTTAATGTAGAAATCATCATAGCTATAATGTATTTTATCTCCAGTATATTTTACCATTTCAAAATGAGACATTTTCATCAGCCTCTGATGTATTTAAAATGTTTTTTAAAATTTTAGTGAAATTCACACAGCTCGATTTTTGTCATATAAGCCATTTTAAAATGTACCAGGATTCTTATGCTATTGTGCTATACGCACAACACATAAAGAGCAACTAATTAACAAGAACATGTTCTTTTTCCATCATCAACATTAAATCTGACTTTTACTGTGATGATGTAAGAAACACTCGTTAAGGCTAAATGCCTGGATTTTAAAAAGAAATAAAGGAAACTACTCTTCTTCCCACAACTTCATCATAAATCCATTTATTCTAAAATGGACACCAATTAGCACCATGAAAATGTAAAAGTGTAATGGATAGTTTTTGTGACTGCAATCTTACGAGCCAAAGGAGTGCCATAAAATAGAATAAACTGCCCAAAGTTTTTAATTACAGAAATTACAGCAGTTTCTAACAGCCAATTAAAGAAGAGGGTTACTTATTGTACATTTTATCTTATTATTTTAACATAGTCCTGCAGGGCATGAGCATTTTATGAGGTCAGAGTAGGCCACTACATCACACTCAATAGGAATTCTCTGTAAAAGTTTAGAAATATAAATCTAATTTATGCTTTTGTTTGACATCCTTTAATTGTGTTTACTACTGTCTAGCATACTGGCGCCATATTGTTATTTCTTGTCAAGCTTGCAGAGATAAAGTGGGAGATAAAACTGTGGGATAACATTTATTAAACAAACAAGCAAAAAAATCCTTGCATGAGCATTCATTTACTAATGAGGTTTCACACTGTTAGACATCAGCAAATGAACATGGATATAAGGATTTTGTTCTTTGTGGTATTTACTAAAGTCTAACAACAACTGAAATCTAAGAGCTTCTTGTTCGATTTAGAAAAATGCCACTATAAGATGGAAGACTTTTTGCTACAATCATTTTTTTGTACCCGGTGCCTTTTAAATGATAAACTCTGATGACACTGGCCATGACGTTAAAAAATGACAGGCAATCCGCACCTCTCTGAGCTTACATTTTGTACATTCATCTAACAAATCCTGAAAAATCCCACAGAAGGACAACATTTGTTCTTGCTAACCTGGCCTTGTGTACTCTGCAGTTTCCTTATGGACCATCTCCTTGACTCTTCCTCCAAAGAGCATTCGTGAAGGGTCATGGTCAAAGGCCTGGAGCGTCTCACTGGAGCTGTAGGATTTCTGAGTGGGCACGCGGCAGGCTCCCTCATCCCGGTCTGATGAGGAGGCGGTGTAACGGCGCTCTCGATCCTTGTCTCTCTCACAGTGTCTCTCTCGGTCTCTCTGGCTCTTGGACAGCGAGCAGAAAGGCCGCTGCTCCCTCACCCTTTCCATGCTGCCTGCATGCTGGGTATCCAACTCCGCTCCCCTTCACCACCGGCACTCTCCTGAGACACTCACCACTGGATTATTTCACTGCTTTACCCCCTCTCCTCTTCCTCCTGTGGCTTTGATTCTCGTCCTGTAACCGATTTCCCCCCAAACCCTCCTCCCCACTTCTGAACCTCTGTCGCCCACTTCTTCAGTCCATTCAGCCTTCCAGCCACTCTACCTGGAAAAGAGAGATGAGGAAAGGAAGTAAGGAGCTCAGATAACACTAATCCATCTGCTTCATCTTCTAAAGCACACACTTATCCCCTTCTCATGGCCGCACCCCCGACTCTACCCCCACACCCCTGAAACCTCACCCGTGAACTGATATATACCTCCTTAAGTTGACTTCGCCTCTTAAAAGATCACCTCTGTGTTGCATTTGCAGTCATGTTTATCTTCAGTGTGTTAACTCTAAATATTGTCCTTCAAAAACTTTCAATTCCAGTAATTTCAGTAAGCACTCTGTAAAAAAAAAAAGATTAAAAAAACAGTTTCTTCTTTTTTTAACTTAAAAGTTTAAAACTTTGCAATTTTCCACTGACAATGTTCCAAAGTTCACATTCTCCGAATGCAAAATTCTGCTTAAATGAAGGATAAATCAACAGGTTGACATGACTAGGAAAGCTTTTACTTTCATTATCACTTTAAAAAGACTTTTATTTAATTGATAAAATTAGAATGCCAAGCCTTTATATGAACATTCAATAAGTGTTACTTTAAATGCACAGAAGAACAATGACAAGATTAAATATTTCTATCAAAATTCATATATATATATATATATATATATATGCTGGATAGCATATATATATAGAGAGAGAGAGAGGAAAATAAAACTGTGCTTTTTTATCAATGTTGACGTTTTATACTTTTATACTGTATTTCCACATACACACAGATCATTTCAATTTACCATTTCTTAAGCTCCACATAATTTCTGCACCCACAACAATAAAGTGAAGGTAAACTGAACTTCATTTGAGGTACTAAAAAAATCATAACAGAAATCTTTTTTTTCCCAGAACAGTGCCTTTGTTACTTTGAATAGTCCACAAGTGGGCAAGAAGCAGCTATCACAAGAACCATTTAATCGGTTTAAATTAGCAGCAATGAAAGCTCTTCCAAAAATGAAAGCGTTTTTTTTTTCTTTGTTTTGTTTTTGATCTCAGAGATTTAAAAAAAAATCCAGACACAGTGTCAAGAGACTGCAAGGTGATCAAGTCTTTATATTTGACAGATATTCATTTGCATATTTTAAACCAGTGTTTAATTTCATGCCTAAAATAGCAAAAAGACTACCTTTCTCTATTTACCATCCAGGGCAGACAGTAAAAGACTCTAATATCATACAAAGACTTTGAACCAGCTTTGTTTCCCAAACTCTCACTGTAATATTTGACAACTACAAACACTGCACTAGCTATACATGCAGTTTGTCTCTGGCCACAGAAACATTAGATAAATTGGTGTTAAAAATCCTAACTTGTTAGAAATTCAGAGAAGACACTCTCACTCTGCTCTAAATGTGGACAAGGGGGATGAGAATGTGACTAATCCACAAAAAACCCTTGAGTGGAATGTGGATGGGAGCCGTGGTGTGTCAGAAGTGTTTATTACCAGCCATTTTCCACTGCTTCCTGAGACACACACACGGCGCAGAGTCACACATGCCACACACCACAATTTCATTTCTCTCTTGGCTGAGCTGTAAGACTTGAGTATCAGACTCCTTCTTTCCCCAAATGAGATCTACTTCGTTTCACATCAAGCATCAAAACCTTCCAATGAAGCCAGGATAGCGTACCGTCGCACGGCGAGATAGCACCAGCCCCAGAGAGACGTTCCAAAAACTGAAGCAGTTGCGGGTGGAGTACAGGATGCAGGGATAATGAAAACTGTGAGCTGTTCTAGGCCTCTTAAACTTATTTTTCCCCCCTTCTCCCTGAGTTGCTTCATATCGCTCTGTTCCCCCGATGGGCTGAGATGCAATCAGTGACACACTCTCTTGTAAGGCTGACACTCAACACTCAACACTCCCCCCCACGCACTTGTTTTACGATGCCACAGGCCATCTCAATCACATCTCATCACTTTCAGGAAATTGTACACACCCGTCCAGATTGGCAGATTAATGCACAGGATGCATCCAAGCGGAGACGCCCAGAAGCCTCCTTGATTGCAAACTCCCCCTTCTTTATGGACTTGTAAGAAGATTCGGTATCTGAAAAACAGCTAATGCCACAAGTCTTACCCACTGAGCCACAAGCGACCACTATAGGAGGAATTAGATTTGTGTCCTAATCAGCCTACAAGCCCTTAAGTGACCAGGCATGTCCCCATAAACATTCCTCTATTACTCTGAGGACTCAAAGATGCCATCTTCTTCACAGCTCATCCTAGTGTCCTGCTTCGCTTTGTTTCCTCACAGCACACGGGGACACTAACGGTTCATTCGTTACAGTTTAAAATATGTACAAGAAGTCACAGAGGCTCTGAAGAGAATTCTGTTTTTCTTACACACTTTAAGTTTCAGAGGTTTTAAGTATAGTGCAGTATAAACTAGACTATGTAGTATGCATTTACTACATAAAATCTGCCTCTGGCTACCCTACTGAGAGTACATACTAGTGTACACCAGCTCTGTTTGATTAAATGAGGAGAACCTTTAGGGTTCATTATGAATCAAAAATCCTCGGTACATTCCCCGCCCTAAAAAAAAAAAACTTTTCTGTATCATTCACTTCTACATTCCCTTTTACCTTTGATCATGCAGTTGAATCAGGACAGTTAGTCACCCATGACCACTCGGTGGAACAGTCGACACTGCAAAATTAGTGTCACACAGAGGTCCTCTTGCAAGCCAGTGAGGCACGGAAAAAGATAGTTCATGATGTACGCAGCTCAGCTCCACACACGTCCGAACGACTCCCGTGCCAGTTGAGTACGGTCCCCCCGACGCCTAGTACTGTCCTACACCTCTGCACTTTTTTGAAGCATAAACCATAAACCATCTGTATAATAAGGTGTGAAGACACGTGTCCAAGTCAACTGGTTCTTCAGGGCAGTTGAAGAGGTTTCTAATTGAGATTTACTTTTTCCACGTCTCCCGTTTAGTACTTTATTCATCAAAGATGACAGAGGGGATGTCTTATGTTACCAACAGATCAGGGCTGGGATTCAGAAGAGATGACCAAAGAGGAGAGAAACCTTTTAAGATTGGTTAAATAAGATGGTTTATAATGAATTAAATGAATGAGAAAAATGTTATCGGTACATTAATCATCAAAAACATAAAAGGATACTTTCTGATACTTCAAACAAGGATTGCTAAGGTGGATCAGTGACTTTCTAGACGCCACTGAATCACTGATCTCAAATATTACATAACTAATTATTGAAATGACAAAAAATAACCAGTATTTTTTTTCTTTCTTCAAAAACCGATTTGATTTAATCTTTGGTTCTAGCAGAATGCAGAATCATCCTCCTTTTAATCTGCATCTGACTGTGTGTTTTGATTGACAGCGACCTGACCAACCAACATCTGTCACCGCATTTCAATCCAAATGTTACTAAATTCTGATTATTGCATGTGAGTGCCAACAAAGCCAAGGCAAATGCAAAAGATCAAATAAAAACGAAATAAAATAAATAAATAACTCCGGTAAATAAATAAATCTCAGGTGAAATAACTAAAGCTGTTCCAACTTTAGCAGGAATAGACAGAAATATTAAGAAGACGAAAGTGCGCTTCTTTTCTAAGATATCTCAGAACTGATAAGCATGCAAAATTAGATTAATGAACACCTACACCAGCTTAAATTGAGCTGGCAGACACTGGTTACTTCAGCACACAAAGCAAAACAAGAGTAGCCACTGCTGACCAGAGTGCTGAAGTGGCAACTATTCACCAAGCCTTTGTCCGGTAATTATATTTCCGCAGGGCGGCTGTACGTATCAGCTCAGATCTCCCTGTTGGTGACCTCTGTAAATAATGATAATAAAGAGCGTACTTGTCGTTCCTAGTGTGTCCCTCCAAGACAATTCACCTGTCACCAAGTGGCCTGGCTGGCCCCTCAACTCCCCCCAAACCCCCTCATCTTGTTGTTGGCCGTTTGCCGGAGCACAGATCAGACGGCTCTCAGCCACGGGGAGTGGTGAGAGCAGTAGATGGAGCTTGTGGAGATCAGGGCTGGCTCTCTTCAACACAGCCAGCACCTCCAACAATAGCCGCCTCTGACAGCTTTGCATAATTCATCTTGTCGAGTCTCTCTCTCTTTCCTCTTTGACGCTCCTCTCTGCCTCTCCTCTTTCAGTTTCTCTTCAGTTCTTCTGCTTTTTTGTGCCTCCCAGCGCTTGGAGAAGGGGCGAGGGAGAACCAGGGCAGTGTTCCATCAGATGCTGCCTGTTTCCCCCTGACACTAGTGATTTTGGAGACACAGAAGTGTTTGTCTGCAGCGTGATGCCCAAACTCTGAATTCTGGATGCCATCTGAACCAGATTGTGTTCGTTTTTTATTGAGGCTCAATGCCTAAATTCCTCACTGCAACAAGAACTGTAGAACTATTACCTAAAAATACCCAGATCAGCATCAAAATTGTGATTTTTTTTTTTTTCTTTAAGTGCTGACGTGAATCGTGGGGAATCTGACCAAATAGTGCTGATATGCCACAACGACATTTTGGTATAATTCAGTCTTTATAAATGTACAGCTTCAGAGAGAGAAAGGCAGTTAGGAAGTGGAGAAAAGACAGCAAACAAAATCATGACAGCATTTACCAGCAATTAAATTTTAGCTGCAGCTATATCCTTAGTATACATGGTGACGGATGAGCTTACCACCCTCGGTGCGACTCTTAGGAAACACGATAAAATCCTACTCCATGCTAGGTCTCTCGTCTCGGTGTATGATGCATATTCACAAGTAGAGTAAAGTGATGCAAATCTCTGGTACAGTCACTTCACATTATTCCAGGCACATGGAGCTTTAAGCTTCATCCCTCATAGTTGCAGCGCATTTAAAAGACAAACAGAGGTACTGTGACTATGAAAAATAAATCAAAAAAAGCTGAGCTGAACTCAAAGCGTTTTGTTTTCTTATTTTTCCTGCCTGTCTCTAAATCACAGCGGTCAACGTCTAATCTTAACCATTTTATTGTTCGCCTTTTGTGTGTTATATGTGTGTGTGTGTGTGTGTGTGTGAATTAAATAATAAAAAAAGCATGTGCCAGTCCCAGGATACAACACAATAAGCTGAGCGCGGATGTTTACAAATCCCTCAAATAATCCTTCACCTGTGACTCATGTGAGTTATATATTCATTGAATCTTTAGTGGGGAAATTGCAAGCACAGCCAGATTCATTTTTTAAAATGTAATTGCTAGGTGTGGACAATTGGAATATAAAAACCCAGAGCTTTATAATGTTTTTTTGCAGTATCTCCTTGTATCTCAAATGGTAATAACGGGTTATTCAGTGAATTCGCACACACAGGCTACAGCATTTATCTGTATCCAAGGCTACAATTATTGAAGCCAGTTCTTATCAAAATAGGTGCTCCCTTCCATATCACACACCCAATTACACGAGACAGTCTTAATTCAATGAGCCACAGTTTGCTTTTCTCTCAAATTGGTATCACTGCAGTGTTATTTCAAATGGCGGATCTAAAGAAGTAATGATGTCCATGGTCATTCACTTAATTGAGAATCTTGCAAGACACTGTCAACAATTATCATCTAATACTCGCACAAAATGAATTGACTCCATTGCTGACAGACTTCTACCGTCCTGCAGCAATTTAAAGAGAAATCCATGATCGAGCCGCTGTTACGGAAATAAAATTAAATTGTAGCGATGCAGCTGCAGAGTAACGATGCAACAGAGAAATCAAAAAACAATCGAGGAGGGCTGAAAGAAGCCGTATCTGTCCACAACAGTAAACTTGTAAACAAAACATAATGGGTAACAACAAAAATGACGCTGACAAGAATAAAAACTTCATTGTAGACATCTTATTTATTTAGACTGGAGTGCATTGTTTAATTACAGATTATAAATCCAACATCAGTCTTGCCTGACAGTCTAATCTGGACATCTGTAGAACTACTGTAGCCAATCAACAAGCACTCAGAGAGTGGATGAAAATCATTACTCAAACTATATTTAAAATTCTGCAAGCATACAAACCTGGCAACCAGATAAAAATTCAAATGCGCAGAGATATTCTAAAGTGCTGACATTGGGTGTCATTCAAATGCATCTCACACGATTGTACCACAAACTAAACCTCCCTCTTTTAGGATGTGCAGGAGGAGATGGAATATACGCAGCAGTCACATAACAGCGCTAGACAACCGAAGAGTATAAGGGAAAGCTTCAATGGAGAATACTGCAATGGGAGCGCAATACTCAAGAGCTGCTGCAACTGCTGGAAAACATCAAATCTGACCAAACACAGACATAGTGCAGTAGCGGTTAGTCTTCATAGGCGTTACAAAATAAATCAATGTACCTACGCCAATACTACCGAATTAGAAGAAATTTTAAAGCACACAATGAAAACAATTTACAGAGAATAATAGGTAGAGAGCGTTTCTTCTTTAGACCAATTGTGCCACATAAACCCTACAATACATAAAGAAACTGGAGGGTTTTATTCTCTTGTTGTCAGCTTTTTAAGGCGTATGTAGGTCATGATGGCACACGATCAGACTACTGAGAGACTGCAGGCCTTATAAAAGAAACATCAATCTGAAAATTCACCACATCGCACTGGTTTTTCTACTTCCAGGGGTGAAACTTGTAGAATCTGGCCTGTAATGATCAGCCAAGCCTGAATTCTGAATGCACACTGCTCTCCGCTGGAAGTCAAAGATTGCTGACCTGTATACCATTACACCAAATCAGATGCACCAGTTTTACACTCTTCAATGCTCTGATATTCAATATTTTCTCCTTCACCCTGCTGACAATAAGGAGACAGAAATGTGTTACTGACTGGCTTCCCACATGAACTAGCACCTTTGCCTTGTCCCAATCATCGCTCTTCGTCACCCACCAGACCTGAGGCTTTCAGCATCAGAGAGGTCACGTCAACTGAATTATTGAGGCCATCAACCGGCTCCATCGACAACCGTAGCTGACGCCCAACTTCCCACTGGGCTGTCCAGGGGCCACAAAAGACCAGACCTAAGGCCCTTGGCAGATGGAAGCTATTCTGGGAAACCTTTTCCAGGATCGGTATTTCTTAATGCAAGTATAGCAAAACAGCAAAAGTCGTTTTTCTTTAGAATTTTGGCAACATGGACCACTGCGAGGGGAAGATAAAAAAATCTTCAATTTAAATAATGAATCGGTTTCATCAATATTTTAATGTGAGCTGGACAATACACAAGTATGACTCTAATAAGCTATAACATCCTTTAAAAATGTAACAATTCCTGACATCGTATTCAGATCCTTTGAATATAATGTCTGTAGTTCATGAAAGCCGAACCTAGACACCGCAGAGGTATTCGCTCAGAGCAATTTTCACAAGCAGAGAGCACAATGCATTTCTATTTTATTCTCCCTGTGACACAACTAAGCACATTTCTGTTTGGCTCTCCCCACCAGCCTCAGCCTGGAGCATGCAGCGAGAGTTGCACTGTTACAAAGTCAAGCCCACTCCTCAATCTTGCCACTTGGTCTTGACCCAGAAAGTCCAACGGAGCATGCTGAGCCATAAATGTTAATCTGTAGGTTACAACAGTGTGAAGTGGTGCTGCCCCCAGAGCTGGACCAGCAGGACAGCATCCTGTGGCTAATCGCAGGTGGCTTTCATCTCAGCCTGTTTCGGCCAAAAACCTCAAAACAAAACCAAGAGGTGTCATGCTTGAATAGTCCTTTTTCTTGATTTTAAGTAATCCATACAAAGCCAAGGGAACGGCTTTCACTTCATCACAAACAATTACCAGCTTGGCTGCTTTGTCTGAACGCCTACGCACAACATCACCACCAATGTATTTGCATGCATGTGTGCAATGAGATCCAGAATTCAGTTTGTGTTACGCACAACACATTAGGTCATGCAGTCAGCCTACAATAGCCATGAGCTGGGTAAAATAACTGTTCCTTTGAGAACATTCCTCTCTCCCCCCCACCAGAATGCAATGGCAGGATTCACATTATACTAAGCAGATATTCAAGATGAAAAATACTAATTAAATCCATCTTTAGTGCTGATATAAAATGCCATTTATATTCCCGACTGTTTCAAGCCCTTCCCGATATCCATATTTTAATTTAATAAAACTTGGTTATGAATTGTAGAATAAAATGGTGTTATATAAAGAAAAAAAAGCATATACCGTATACCCCTGAAACAGCTTACATTTATGCCATGTTTCCCCCCCAACCCCCTCTCTCACGCAGCATACAATGTAGTTAAGGACCACAGTGGCAATGCATCAAGTGCTGTCACTAAATATCCCTACTCTAAGCACATTTCAAGAGCGTGCAATCTCTTCCCTCCCAAATGCTAGGGTGACTTTCAGCAATAATTTGGCAACTTGCGCAGACCACAAACAACTTTTCTTTAAATGGTAAACTTTGCTGCAGGAGTCACATCCCTGACAGTAATCCTCTGAGGTGAGGTCATTAAAGCACATATGCAAATCGGTCCGTCAATGGAGGTTTTGCCATCACGACGCTTGGTTTCTTTAACTTTCTAAAGGCCTGAAGAATGCACCGTGGCATGCTTTACTTTCACGCCAACTATTCATCATGATGTCTGGCTATTCTCATGGGAGGAAAGGGAAAATGTACTCAGAGAGAAAACAGGTGAAAGAGACTACAGCAGACAATAGCCAGACAGGCTGTGTGTTAATAGTAACAGATTAGAGGGCAGCAATTATGTAAAGTAAATATGACATGGAACCGATCCGTTGAGCCCAGGGAACTGTGGGTAGTTTGTCAGGCTGCATTAACCTTCACGTGTTTGCTCTGATGTGTTGAAACAGGCGACTCGGCCATGCTGTTTGCCATATCAAATGTTATAATTCCTAAGGTCATCTTCCGAGCCACTGTCAGCATCTACAAGTAATATGATGAAATATTATAAGCGCAGGCCTGTGCATCGACTCTCCTTCCATATCTCTCATATCTTAGAGGAGTAATTTTTACAGATGGAGAGCAGTCATTTCGATTGCCCCTTAACAATCTATAAAACTGTTTAGGGGCAGTATTCAAGCGGCATTATCCCTAAAGGAGGCAGTTCTCATCACACAGAATATTAAATTCTCCACAGGAATAATGAAAGGGGAAATTACTTAAGGATAGGAACACAGAGTGGCAGTGTTATGTACACAGTTCTTCTAATATTTCTGAATTAATTAGATCATTTTGAGCTCCAAGCGTAGAAAAGAAAATAAATAAATAAATAAAATCAGAATTTCAAGGACTCTGCCGCATCAGAAACTGTAGTCACCTGCTTTGATTACTGGGCTTGAAGCAGCAATGAAGTTTAAAGCTGAGGTATTTGGCTAAAGCCTGAATAAGAGGGGTCACAGCAGAAAAGCCAAAATATCCCAGTTCCAGATGCGTAATCACCTGCCACATTATGGCAAAGCGTGTACTAGACAACTACAGTGGGTTATTGCTTTTCTCTGCAGAGCTGTGTAAAATATGTCGACAGCCTAATATTCACCAGGTCTGTTCTGACTCCAGGTGTGTTTCTGAAGACTGTAAACACAACACACTTCATTTATCAGGATGCTGCTGCAGTCACCAGAACATTAGTCATATAGATTGTTATGTCTTATTCAGAAAAGTCAATTTCAATTATTACCAGTGCCTTGAAAAAAGATAATACAAGCTGCACTCATGTTCTGGGGCCCTGCTACAAAAACACATGTTCAATATCACCCAATAAGTGTCACTGTAATGCATTTACAGGCTTACACAAGAAACACAGACTGTGTCTCTGCTGTTTGAAGCCTTTCTTTGTTGCTATGTGACCCGATGCAAAGCCAAAAGCTAAAGATTAGAAATATATTGATCGCTTATATACATATTTTTAAGTAATACGCCTCTGACTACCTATCTAATATCTAATCTTGCTGTTTTATTTCTGTTTCATATTATTTAAATTTTCATAGAAGTATTTCTTATGATTTACAAGAACAGCGGGAACAGTTCACCACTCAGGCCTGAAGTGGTGAAGATCTACACTGCTTTACTGTTCCAGTCCTTGACAGCAAATGGCCTCAACTGCTGCAGTTCCTCAATAGCACTCAGGACAATAGCAATAAATCACTTTAGCTGGACAGATATTCTTGTCCTTCTGGGCTATCATATGGACCCAGATGCATGTTTTTGCAGATTGCGTTTAGTCTGATCCCTGCCAGAGCGAAATCAGATCAACGTTTCTCTCTGCCTCATGCTAAGTGCTAAGACAAGTCATAATTCCACATTGCTGAGCCACATGGAAAGTTGAAATTAAACCATCTGATGTCTAAACTGTTGTATTTAATTAAAATAACTTCTTGCCGGTTTTGAAATCCTGCTAATCCTGAAAACCAAAATCAATTTACAAATTGCACGTTCCATATGATTTTTGCCAGGCAACAGCCCCTTCCTCCTAACCCCCAAAACGCATGTAGAAGGTTGTGATTTCTGCTGGCATTTGTCTGTACCAACATGCTTGGAGGTTCTGAACAACTGCGTAATACCCGACCTTTCTAGAGGCCTGTTTTGAGGCAAACAAAAGGTTCTTCTGATGAACTTTCTCCATCTTCTGCTCCTGAAGCTTAAACCACAAATGTGGTACAAGTTAATGTATTTCAAAACCTTTAACATTATTATTAGATTAAGCAGACCATTTCTGTGGTTGGCATACCGCTTATATTAGGCTCCTGGGTGTTTTTGTAGCAATATATTTTTGGAAAAATTATTTTTTTGTATCCAGACCATCCCTCAAGACCCCTTATGGAGTGTAAGTTTAGATGTGACTGTGATTAGATTGGAGATAATTATGTTATTACTGTTATCATTACTGAAAAATAAGAGTTTAATAATGTCAAAAGAATAAATAAAATACTTTTTATATATTTTTCCTAGAATTCTCAAAGATCTATGACAGCAAAATCCTTATAAACACACACACACTCACACACACACACACACACACATATATATATATATATATATATATATATATATATATATATATATATATATATATATATATATATATATATATATATAGCACGATATATAGCACTCGTTAAAGGACATCAGGTGAGTTTTGGAAACTCATCTTTTTCATCACTTAAAACTGGAATACAATAACCCCCCACCACTCTGAACGGAATATCAAGAAATTGATACATCTTGCATCTGTAGCCTGCCCACTGCAGCAATGCATTTGCTAAACATATAGGCTATAACGCATAATCCAAATATTACCCAACTCATTTGTTTCAAGGTAGTGGAGAAGAGGGGCTGGGCGCCAGGTGGGTTTCGGGTTCGCATCTTATCAAAAGACTCAATACAGCATGCAGACCAAATTAGACACCATTACTGACCAGGGGATAACGATCCTGTGGCTTATTTAAATTACGCGGATGGAGTCTATTTAGAGTCAATGCAAATGGGGGAAATCTAACTACACACTGACCTGCATGAAGCGTCTTCGAGCCTGTCCGAAGCAGCGGCACATAAACTTCCAACGGTGCGCTTTAGTCCAAACTTGCAGGAAGCGGGGAGCTGAGCGCGACGCGATACGTTTCTTACAATGACCGCGTTTGCAATTCAGCACAGTGTGGATTCTTCAGAGAGACCTCTTTCACTACTCCCCGGAATTCTCTCGGCTTGATTAGAGGCTGAAGCTCGGAACAGCCGACTTGTGCGTGAACGTTGTGCTGCTGCTTGGTGACGGAGCAAGGAGCTTCAGCTGGCAGCTCCGCGCGAGAAACGTGTTTCAGCCTAGAAATCTTCCCAGTAGTCCCGGTGGCTGAGCTCAAGCAATACTTCCGACAATGCAGTTGTCCCCTCTCTGAGGTAACACCGTTATATATATTTTTTCCAGTCGCCAAGCACTTGCGCTGGATGTTTAAAAGCAGAAAACTCACTCGGTGAGGATGCGGAGTCTCGCCAGCCGCTCTGCTACTCCGTTGTCCGATATGCACTTGTCAGCTGATAAACTGCGCATCCCGTCGCTTCCCTCAGCCTCGCCTCTGGTCTGCCTATCAGGAACGGGTTAGGCCGTAGGGGTCAACCACACGGGTGAGCAGCAACAAGCACACAGCTGCACCTGTGAAGAAAACGAGTCCCATTATTAGACAAAGAGAGCGTTTACCTCCAACGACACTGTAATAACCAAAACTACCTTTGATACACTGCTACGCGTTTGTTGCTGCCACTTAAATAAGTTCCAGTTTGCATGCAAGCTAGAATTATATATATTCCTCAATTTGATTGTGAAAGCGCAGAGGCGGATTTACTCAGAGCCACAGCTTCCAGTCAGCCCACCTGCCTGTTTTCCTTCAGCCTGCTCGCTCCTCTCTTCTCTTTTGTATTGAGAAGCTGTTCATTAAGCTTACCTATGGCCGCACGCGCGCTGCCACATAATTGGCTAACTCACAAATCTCAATTTCTCACCTTCAGTGTGACTGACAAAGGGAAAGGCAGAGTGATGTAAATAAATGCGATATTTCTCACAGAAGACTAGCAGCTAAGGGTTATTCAAGCTGTTAAACTGTTGGGTAAACAAGAAGGCCACAACGACGACGCTTGGTGTTGAAATTAAAATGTTGCTGTTAGTCTGGCTGTCGAATAAAGATTGATTCATATTGTTTTGCTCCATCCACCATCTGTGGTGGAATTGATCAACTGCTGCAGAGATATGCAATAAATATGCACAATTTGAGTTCAGTCAACCTAAACCAACACTAAGAAAGGTTATTCTAATGAATTTTGTCTCCCCATCTTTCATATGAACCTTCAATAAAATACGAGCATGCTTTGTGCATGCTTAGATAGAGCGTCAGTTGCGGATCTTATAGAAAGAATTGAAGTCCTTCACTGCTTTGTAAGTGTGAAAACTTCATCTTGATGAGCTCCAATTACAGAGATAAGTACACTTGCCTCCCAGCCATTCTCCATCCTGCTAAAACCAAAACCACATTTACTTTGAATTAGCTTTGTGATGTATGAAAACATATAAGACGCTATCTGATAGCCTTCAAATGGTAGCATTTAGAGGATATACCACGGAAAGCAGAGTTTCATTAATTACAAAAGCAATGCCCACTAATCCCACTAGAAAGGCATTTTGAGGCTGAGTCGTTTTGGTTCTGAGGGAGAGAGAAGAGAGAAAGACAAACAATACCAATGGTAGATCACAGACCTTCAAACTATGGTCTGCAGGCCCCCACAGCTCAATAGGGGGCCCACTACTGCAGATCTGACTGGGCATTTTTTTTAATCCCCTTCCTGAATTTACCCCACGTCTGACCACATGCAGTGATGAAGTTATCACTGAGGACAGCTTTTCTCCAAGCAAAATCAGCTCTAGCCTTCGATGCTTGATTCTTCTATTATACCCGGGAGCACATCAAAAACTTGCCTCCATCAAATGGCATTATCTGCATGAAAGGCAACTGCCCAACAATCTATCTCCCACTCTGCCATTCTATCTTCAGTCAAGGGCATGCACAAAAAAAAAAGAGGAAAGAAAGGACACAAAAAAGGAGAGGAATTCTTGTAAGGGCTGCTGAAGCCAGTACCCCTCCTTCTTTTCCCTGCTTCAAGTCAAACTACTTTTTTCCCGCTTCTGTAATATTCTTGGGGGCTTTTCAGAGAAACTGTACGTGGAAGTTAGTTACTAAGCAACATATTCACACATTTCATCAACATGAAGGTTCTCTTAAGTTCAGTAAACCAGAGGGTTAATGATAGATTAAAAGTCCTTTGGTTTTTTGAACCAAAGAAAATAGCTCATTCAGTTTCACAAAAATGTTCTTTTACTACGACTTGAATCAACTTTACATCCTTAACTGAGATTTCCCATACCTTAGACAAAGCTTTATTTTCTCCTAGTCACACACAGTGCGTGTCAGTGCAGTCAACTGTGCCCTCTATTGGAGGCCAGTCACTTTCAACATCCAAATCCAAACACAAATGCACAAGCGTTTTACATGATGAAAAGAGCATTAATCAAATCTGGAACAGCACTTGAATAGGATGAAAAACTCAATCAAAGAAAGTGCTTGATAGCAAACAAATAAATTACATGCACACATGTTATAGATCAGTAGCTTCTAAATAGGATACCGTTTTATCAGTATGAACATGAAGTGCCAGTGTCTTTTTTAGAATGATAGATAAAAGTCAATATTAGTCCACAAATTGCAGGAATGTAGTAGACACGTGCAGCATTGTTATTTGCTGCATTTGCTTCCGAGGCTACGTAAGGCTTGCAGGATGTGTGCCGGAATATACAAAACATGAACCAGAAACATCACTATTGAAGCCCAAGAGCACAGCATACATTAAAGAACAAAACACCATATCTTTCTTGAGCCCTGTATGTTTTACATATGTACAGAATCAGCAGAGAAAACAGATGGGCCACACCACGGGGACAGAGAGACTTGTGGACATAATAAAAAGCAACATTGACAAATTATGCATACACTCCCTTACCCATCCTATGTATGCAGGAATTTGTCCCCAAGGGGTTAGACAGTGAAGCTGATGTGTTAGAAACTGTGTCTTGTCTTGTCTTGTCCAATGTGTTTTAAAAAGCAAAAGTAACAATGGATGTGTTCCCTATATGTGCGCGGTACATTATATTCACACTGTAAAGGCTATTGCCTTTTGTTAGTCCAGTATTGTGTTCCACAAACTAAACAGACATGTATAAAGGGATTGGACAGAACTTCTCTTTTCATGTGGAAATGAATCACTTCCAAAGGGACAAAACAGCTTTCACCCTTGGTTATACCGTGAGGACTTTGGGGAAGCACCTTTTTCTATCTGTGGAGAAGGAAAATGAAAAAAAGAAGGATTTTAATACACAAACACAAATTTATGTCACATAATATCAATGTTGTTTTTCAATATAGTGTTAAAATCAAAAGGAAGTGTCAGGCTGTGCAAATGAATCTAATATTTATTCAGAGGTGTGACATCTCTCAGTCACCTAGAGTGGGAGTGTTTGGGAGGGCTTTGGTGTTCTTCTGAGGCTATTCTCTGAGCACGTCTATTGATTATGGTGGGTCCCTTCAGTATCACCAAGTCATGTTAGGAAAATGCCACACAGTCAGAAGAAAATTAGTGAAATAAAAGACATAAATATAAAAAAAAAATCACAGCTTTTCCTTGCCTTACCTTATGAGACAACATAATATAAACCTTAGCTCAAGGTTAATTATGTTAAACACGTCTGGGTTTGTTTTTGTTTATGTTGTCTTTAATAATCAGCTTTTGGACTTTGGGGTTAAAAAATATCACAGAAGGAAAAAACAAATCAATTTATAAATTTTAATCAATTTTTAATTAAATCCACCAACTACTTAAATTTTGAGTAAACAGAAGTTCAGTTTGGCTGAAAATGGACGTACAGTAAAAAAGAACACCTTTTGAAATATCAGACAGGCTCAGTGTCATTCAGAATTTTTTAGATGGATGGACAACCTCAAAGGCAATAGACCTGTGGCAACTCAAAGCTGCTGGTGGAAGACCTTGTGGGCTGCATTCATTTAATTTAAAAAGATTAACTGGTAAGCAAGGAGGGCAGCCTCGAGAGATAAAAGGATAAAAGACACCTTTTTTTCTGGGTAGGAGGCAGACATTTGAAGAATAGACATGAGGCTGTTATATTTTCTTTGAGTATCATATGAATACATATCTGTGTAACCTAAAAAAAAGACAGGCTGAAAACATTCTGGTTACTCATCAGGACGCTGCATTGAACTTCGTCTCCATCACAGTTTCATATTTTTATTTAGTTTTTCGGCTTACAATTGGTAGATGGTCTACACAGTACAACCCAGGAAAACGTGCACAGAAATATCAGGGCTTATAAAAGAATAAAAAGTAGTCTACCACTGGAATAAAATTTCTAAATTATTCCACGATTGACTTGAAAATGACATTTTCTTATCTTCAGTATAGCCCTGTAAAGATGAGCTAAATGCAGAACTCATCTTTCTACACTAATAACTCACTGATGGAAAAAAGGCAACAAATGTACCTTGCACTCTGAAATACAATTTTTTGATAAAGATTGATCACTTTTGTGTGCATGAAAAGTTAAAATTATCTTTGTTTAAAACAACCCAATAGTTATGTAACAGTAGTCTGAACATGATTTTTTATGTCTTAAGAGTTGTGTTTACAAAGTCCTACTCAGCCTTTCCTGCACTAAAAGCAAAGCTGCTACTGTAGTGAAGGTTGTTGTGGAAAAAATAAGAAGGTTAAAATGTTAAAATGGCACGCATATGAAAAATATATAAAACAGGGAAGGATCATGTTTAAGGACTAAGAATACATATCCTCCAGCTGTCAGTTTGTAAAGTACAGACATTTACAAGACATTACACAAATGCTTTTGTCTGGCATTATGATTACTGGTCCACTCATCAGACTATCATCACCACTATAGTCTTTTTCTCTTTCTCTTCAGAGTGACATTTACTGCTGCTACAAAATAGCAAAATAGCTTTTTCTATCTGTTCAAAATGGTTTTATGTTAATGACAAATAAGAACAAAAAAGAACAAAATTATTAAAAGTTGCAGAAGTGAGTTGTGGTTGAATCAATTAAAAAAAAAAATAGTATTAATTTTCAGATCATTGGTCATTGGAAATGTTTTTTCCAGACTGGATTATTAAGCTTATTTATTTGGGAAGAAATAAATGTTGCTACTTCACTTATTACATTTTTGGAAAAGGCACTACAGGGTATTTTTTTAGTACTGCATCTTGATATTAAAGCTCAGCCCAAATATTTGCGCTTGGCTGTTTTCTTCCATTTCTATCCAGTATGTTTTTCTAACTAATGGTCAAATGAATCATTTTAACTACTTTGAGATTTGCTTTTCAAAGTTTCCCCAGTGATACACCAACATGCAAGCCAGTCTCCCGCAGAAAGGTATTTTTCCTATAACTCTCCCAGCCATAACAGCGTGAGGCTTACTACTTACGTAACACTGCTGTTTGTTTCTTTTATGTTTGTTTGCTTCTCCCTTGAGTCTGTGCTCAATACCTCCAATTCAAAGAGATCCAGACACACCCCTGATTCCAACAAGAGATATCTCACAACAAGGAAGCAGGATGCTCTCTAAATAATCGCACAATAGTCACACCTCCGTCTCGAGCATGTGGAAAATCTTATCAAAAATATCGGCTAACAAGACCTCATGGAACCAGAGGCCACCTTTTAATTGGTTCTAAGTTTGAAGACACACTTTCCCACAAAAGAAAACCCTGGTTTGTTTTTCATCTGTGTAGCAACAACTCGCATCTGTCAGGTTTGCTATGGTAATGATACCATAGAAGACTGGGGATTCAGTAACACGTTACAGCTTTATGTTTCTCCTTTCACAACACATGGCTCTCCTCCACCCGTGATATTTCCTTGCCAGTTTCTAGTTTTGTCTCCTAATTTCTGATTGCTATTGCTGATTGCTGATTGACACAGTCTGATATCACCACATCAACCACAGAGATGGGGGTTTAAAAACATGCATGAGATTAATTTGATTTCAACTATCTTAACTAGCTTCCTATGTGCTGCTGCAGCTATTTATCTGTTGGATACAATATTTGATGAGGTTAAAATATTTTTTTCTGACACCCTTTACAAACACACTTTTGCACTCCTCTGTGAAACCACCTTAATGTAAAAGAAATAATAAATTCCTATCACTCCTGCTTACATATAATAACATGACCAGCTGATTTGAACACTGCAGGGGAGGCATAATTAGTACTGCAGTGTTTTTAGCAGCTGATGTTTGTCAGACTGTTGTAGAATAGTGTCTTACCTTGCTGGTCTCTCTCTCTCTCTCTCTCTCTCTCTCTCTCTCTCTCTATGTATATATATATATATATATATATATATATATATATATAATATATATATGTGTGTGTGTGTGTGTGTGTGTGTATTGATGTCAAGGCATCACACATTCACACTTTATGAAGGAAGCTGAAAAACTAAATAATACACTTGAAAATCCTCTTGCTAACGAGAGACGTGCCCTCAGAAAAAAAATCGCATTATTAAATGGATCCCTCTAGTTCTTTAAAGAAAAATTGACAATTAAAGAACCTCTTTGCTTCCACAATGGTTATTTTTCTACTTTATGAGTTTACTTAAAATATGATTATTATGGTTATTTACTGGTGTCCAAGCTATTTTGTTGTAGGTGATGGCTTGAAATGAGGGTTGTAGCTTAGTAATAATTAATAATGTATTAATCAAAATAAATCCAAATATACTTATCTGTCTACTATTTATATTTTATTCCAGCACAGTTTTTTGTTTAGCATCCACAATTTCATTGCACATGTACAATGACAATAAAGGGCTATTCTATTCTATTCTATTCTAAAATTTTAAAAATGCCCATAAAAAGTATGCAAATTCTTAGCTGTGGTTCTGAAGAGCAGTCCAAATCCAACATTTTAACTGGACTGTAAGACCCAGAAGGACCCAGCAGCAGCAGCAGCAGCAAATTCTTTTCTAAGGTCAACAATATAGTGACAAATGGCACACTTCCCCCTAGAAAACATGCAGTCACTAAAGACCTTCGCCCTGTCCTCCCAGAAATAGACCACGTTCTAGTAAATCCTTGAAACGATTTGGAATTCAGCAGAGAAGTGAAGCTGATTTTAAGACAACACAAACTCAAGTTCAAATATGCACAAGAACAAGTTCCAATAAAGCCTTTCTTTACCCCACCAGCAGCTGCACTGCTAAATTCTTTGTGCTGTCCTAGTAAAAGTGATTGTGAGCTAATGTTAGCTAAGTACACCATTATGCTCTCCCGAGCTAGTTATTGCCTTTATGCAGGAAGCAATAACATTTTCTCCAAGAGGGTTGGTTAAATGTAGGCAACTTTTGTGTGCTAAAAGTGCCAGGGTAGGAAAAATGCACTGCGTTTATCAAAGCCTGAGTGAACGCTACTGTACTCCAACACAGGGCTAATGAAGAGATATGTCCTCCATTACGCAGCGATATTCCTGCTGCAGCGATTAGAAAACTCTCCAGAGGGGCTCTATCACAGGCTTTCATTGAGTCCGGACCTTTGCAAATCTTCATATCCTGCACAATTTTCATAAATTGAAGTCTAATGAGCACATTTGACATAACCATGATTTATTTTCTCAGAGGCTTACCAATTTCACCAGTGCACTGCAAATTATGAATGTCAAGGGTTTAATCATATTCATATATATTCTCAACAAGGGGAATATGATGTGTCATGTGAGTAAAAGAGGCTAAATGTCTCTTTCGTTTATGGTAGGTGTGTTATGATAATACTTGCAAACATACAGAGCTCTAACAAGCTCCCTGAGGTGACCTGATATTGTTGACGGTGAGCACAGAGCAATATCTTTCTACGAATCACTTTGGGACTGTCTTCAGTGTGTTGCGGCATGCAGCTATATTACGACTGTCTTCAAAGACATAATTACACTAACACTATTGTTAATGTTGTGTGTGTAATTTGTTGCTTGGTATTGACACTGTGATTGATTTTTCATTTATTTTTTTCGATGCAGGATGAACAGTTGCGATTACAAACTGTCAAACAGGGAAATGCCATCAGAAATACCACTTTTGGAAACAAAAGAAAACAAAGCGGCACTGCGCTGTTTTGTCCGGATAGTTTTATCACTATCAGATAGATATTAGTGCTGTTTTAATTCATCATTGACAGCAGTAAGAATAAGACTATTCCTTTACAAAAAAAAGAAAAAGCAACACGGACCTCTTCATTAATGGCTTTACATCTTTCTCCCAGTCCATGACCATTCCAGGACTGCGTCCGGTCAATTTTTCAATTAGCTTCCCGTTTCACCTTATAAACTATCAAGGGGGTCTGCTGCTGAGCTCTGGATTGCGATGGATGGCGTACGACAGACCTACAGCGCTTCGCCATTGTGAGAGCAAAGCAAGCATTGATAACAGCCCTTAGAAGTATTGACATGATAACATTTCTGTCTGCTGGGTCGCAGTGGCACAGAGCAGCAATAAATTGAGATGAATGATCAGTCGATGACAATTTCCATAATCGTTATACCTTTCGTAATTCATCAAGGTAATGATACCCGCACCCCTAATGTCACATTTATTCCATTTTGTGCACAGCGGCAGGCAAAGGAGCGAGCACCCCGCTCCTCGTCGGTTCCCTTCAAAAAGGATTGATTACAAACCAACTACATTTTGCTCCTGCTTGTGAGTGGAAGAGCAATGTGTTATTTGACCAAAAATAACAATGAAGGGGATGGGAAATGCAATCTAATTCCACTCATTCAACTTCCTCTCTCCCCTCTAGTGACAGACAAACAGGAGGCCATTACAGTTTAGCTCTGGCACTGTTTCTGAACCAGAGGGGAAAAAAGAGGCTGCTGCTTCCTGGCTCTCTGGAACACATTGAGATTCATCATTATCACATTTCTCGCCTCCTTTTCCCCCCCTTCAGTCATTAATGACATAGTTCCTCTTTGACAATTATTTGTCATTATTGAGGAACGATCGCAGTGTGAGAAGAGTGCTGTGATTCAATTACAGACGCGATTAATTTCATCGCCCATATATGTTGCATATCACTGCAGACTGCATAAGCACACCTTGACAAAAATAACAGCTCCATTCACAGAGGCGGTATCCAAGATCTGTGAATTTTCCAAAATGTAGCATTCACTTCTGCTCAGAACAGCACTGCACTCATCTGCTCTTCTATCCTGCAGTATGTCAGGCTGACGATAACACGCGCTTTCATTCAAATGGTTTTCCAGGACTGCAAGAGACTGGACATCAAATAAACCGAACACCACTGCTGTTTTACCTTTTATTTTCCCTATATGAACAAAATCCATAATGATAAAACACTAAAATCAGAAATGCCGCAAAACCCCCAAAATATTTCATTTCACTGTAGCAGAATAACCTGGTTACATCCACCTTGTCATAATGGGAAATCTAACTGAGATGCTTAGATTAATTTGAGATTAACTGAGCCACTGCAAGATGTGAATGCTTTCCTTATCTCAAATGTTTTTGTCTTTTTTTATGAGTTTTCATAATTGCATGGCTGGTCAAAGAGAGTAGTTTGTATAGTAGCTGCATCTTTTTCATACCTATTCACAGGCTGACATTTGTCTTTGTGGGTAAGACACAAGAGGTGGAAAACAATTCTGTTTTCACAGCAACAAAAGGTCAACTCTATAGCGTGGCACTAACAAGGACGGGGGTGGGTAATATTTCTGTATTAGCTCTTGGAATCGCATTATGTCGATATGATCTTATATTACAGTTTTACAAAACTACATTTAAATATTAATTACAGAAAATTAATAATGACAAAATATATGAAAGGATGGCAGGTTAACGAAGGTCAGTATATTCATATGTCTTGTTTTATTCAGCCATCAGTACAAAGCTCTAATTTTCACGTAAGACCATAAAGAAAAAATGACACATATTTTAAAAGTGAAAAGCTGGAAGTGAATAACACTGAAGTATCAACCAGGAAAAAGGGGTTGTTTTCATTGTTGTCAAAATAGTTGCTGAAGCATTATTGTGCAGAGAAAACACTCCACTCGTGTAAGGATGTCATGCGGGACCTCAAAATAAAACTCCACACACAGCTAGCTTTTTTTTTGCTCCTGCCTGCTCCTATTTTGTTGTTCGGTTGAAGTTCAAGTGCAGCATCTCTTCAAGTAAGATAATTTGAAACACAGAATAACAGGAAGAATTCGAGTTAAATTACTGTTAGAGCTTTAGGTTCATCTCCTTCAAACAGTTTGGATTTTGCTCTAGACATCTTCCGTAACACCAGGATTTTTATTTGAATTTACACCGCAGAAGTATAAATTAACCAAACTCCTGAAATTCAAACCATACAGTAGTAGTTAACTATTCCTAACCCCAACAGAAGCCTTATGACTTTCCACATCTTTCTGCTTTCAGTGACTTAGTATTCAGCTGTGAGTGAGTGCATGTATGTAGTATCTTTCCCTAAGGCTCAAGCATCCACATCAGCACTTGACAGACATGCCATTGATTTCTCTCTCCAAATCCCAAGACAAACTGTCAATAGAAATTTCTCAGGAATAGAAAGCCAGGATCAGATTCAGTGATGATGGACAAGTTTTGGGAAATGGTGGACAGCACAGGAGCCATTTCAGAGCAGCTGATGCGTCAGCGTTGCCATTAAAAAAATCGCAGAGCAACAGGAACTTAAGTTTGCGATTAAGAAAAATAATTATCTCAACATCTTTCCAAGATGAGAAGAACTTTCACAGCAGCTTGGCTGAGCACTACAGAGGGCACAAGCAGCAGGGAGTGGATATAATTGAGCTGAAATTGGTCTCCCATGGCAATGCTCTGCAGTGATTGGGCGATCATCTCTCTCATTCCTTCTCTTGAAAACAGGTTGAAAAGAGGCCCATCTATTAGGTTGCCTACCATCAAGTCTTTGATAGAAGACATAATTCTTGCCTTAAGGGATAACAAGATGGTTTATCGGCTAGACACAGGACAGACACTAATGCTTTGAAAATTATCTGATAGAGCCATGTCAACAACTTTTTTGTGTAACATTTAAAAATTGAACTCTTTGAATTTAGGTCTCACATTTAGTTTGTATGAATTTAGAGAAGAAAAAAATGAATGGATGCTATTTTAGACATGTACGGAAAGGTATACGATATATGCAGTTCTGTTTACGGTGTTGTAAATCAGTCTGTGTGTTACACCGATGCAAGCCTAATGTTCTTACGTGCAGCAGAAAATCAAACTTGCTTATATTTCCTGATCTGAACCAGTGTTTGAATAGAATAATCAATTTCTCATGCATCTCTTTTGGATCAATATTTGCATGTGGGAGAGCAGAAAGTGAAGCCTGCAGGGGTTCCACTGGTGTCTCCAAAGATACAGAGGATTTTAAAAGGAGAGAGGAGATGAGCTTTCTAAATAAAGGTCCCGATCTCTTTCTGTTTTGTATTAAAGTAAAAGCATAGGTTTGACCGACAAATGGAACCGTTAAAACCCTGAGATAAGCTCCTCAACCGCTTTTCAAAATCAAATGTCCTGGCATGTTGTTTGACTCAGTAATCATCAAGACTGAAAGGATTTTGACAGAAGTGTTTCCAATACAGTTAAAACGTGAACAAATTCCAAGGCTACAAGCTATTTTCAGTCATTGTACTGAGGTTATCTTGAATGACAGTACTGTCCGACTAAAATAAAGCCATCATCACCGTGGTAAATTTCATAATCGGGCTTCAAAGGATTAATAAGCCAGCTTCTATAGCAATGTCACATCATCATTATGAGCTTCTTATGATCACTGAATTCTGGGAGTCACTCGGTGATGTCATGATTATGTAAATACATGATTCAAAATTCTGTCCATATCAAGACACCTTGCTGTGTTATTGTAGTTTGTGGTATGTTATTGTGACCTGGAATCTTACATAAGAATAACAATGCGGTTGCAGGGAACTCATAATCCATTGGAAACATTTTAGCCAGTTTAACTCCAGCTATTATAAGGTTGGTTTCAGGAGAAAGTAATGCAGCAGCAAGCAGATTTTATTTCAATATAATATACCTCTAAGACTGATTAAATGCTTTAGAGTCTTTTTTTTTTAGTGTTTTTAACAGAAACTAATTTCTGATATATACTTTTGGTGAATATCACATTAATTTCTGCCTTTATAAGCAAATGCATCAAAAGATAAAGTGGAATGACAGATGCACAATATTATATTATTATTATATACAATGAAAGCCATAGCTTGTTAGAGAAAAATCCTGTAATTTTGCCTCTGCACACCACCACAGTGGACTTTAAATCAAGCAATCAATACGTGTTGGAAGTGCAGACTTTCAGCTATAATTCAAGGGATTTAACTATAATTTTTCATGACCTGTTTAGAAATTATAATCATTTTTATACACGGTCCACCATTTTTAGAGGATAAAATTTAATTGGACAATTGACTGACAAGGAGTTTCATGGTCTGGTGATGCCTGTTCCCTTGTTGCTTCATGGCAAATGAAGCAGATAGAGTATCCGAAATTGATTCCAAATGTTGAATTTGTATTTTATAGATTTTCACTATAATTTTAAACAGGAAGTTAGTGCAAGTGCCCATCATTAGCCTGAAAAAACAAAATAATCAGAATCAGCATTCTGATTAAACATTCAAAAGTTAAAACAGTACTGTGTACTGTATGGACAATATATTACAAGTGAAAATATTCCAAGTGTCACATTGAGAAGTTATAAAGTTTTATGGGCACAGGCAGGAAAGCTTTCCCGAGGAGTTCTGTGGTGCACTATGGTTAAAGGAGTCATTTGCTGTGGCTGTCTAACACGAGATGGAGAGGGTGTGACACCTTGTCCAATATTGACTGTAACTTGGACAGCGTGCTCCTTTCTGAAAAATCTCTCAGAGAGTCAAGCTCCACACCCACAATATTACTGGCCTTGCGGATCAGTTTATTGAATCTGTTGTTATCCGCTACCCTCTGTATGCTGCCCCAGCATACCACAGCATAGAGGACGGCACTGGTCACCACAGACTCATAAAACACCCTGAGCATCATCCAGCAGATGTTAAAGGACCTCAGTCTGCTCAGAAAAAAAGGCATGGCTTTGGCTTTTTATAGTCAACATGAACAGCGAGGCATTTGTGACCCTCAACTGTCGTGACATAGACCCCACGGACGCAAACAGGAGTCGCCTGTGCTTTTCTCCACATCATGTGTAAACCTAATCAGAGAGATGATAAAAGTGTAGCTGAAACATTAATGTGGTGCATTCTTTTAAGAAAAAGGAATGCACTGTCTAAAAAGCCTGAAAGAACACAGAGGCCATCTAAAGACCATGTTGACAAAATTGTTTTCATTGTTGAGGAAAAGCAACTTCACAACATCTAACCAAGTCAAGAACACTCCTCAGGCAGAACATGTGCCATTGTTAAGGTCTCCGATCAAGAAATGCCTTCATGATTGGAAATACAGAGGGTTTAACTCGAGGTTTGGTTACACTCAAAAACAAGAACACCACATTAGAGTCTGCACAGTTCTGGGAAAAAACTAACTTTGGACAGATGAAACCAAGAATTTATATCTCATTGTCTTTCAAACATAGTGAAGGCAGGATTATAATTAAGGCATGTATGGCTACGAGTGGACCCAGGCCATTAGTGTTTTTTAAAGCTAATAACTGCTCATGGATTTAGAAATTCTGAAGTGTACATGGCTACTCCCTCCTCAGATTCAGCCAAATTTGGCAAAACTGATCCAGCACAGTTTCACAGTGCAAATGAATAATGACCCAGAGGATACTGCAAAAACAACCCAAGAATTTCTAAAGGCAAAGAGATAGGGTATTCCTCAATTGCCAAGTCAGTCATCTGATTTCAGCCCGACAGAGCATCCTTTTCTGTTATTAAATAGAAAAGTGAATGCAGAAAGACACACTAACACGCAGCAGCTTGGGTGGTACAGGGCTGGCAGAGCATCTCAAGGGAGGAAACACAGCATTTGGTAATGTCCATGGGTTCAAGACTTCAGACAGTTATTGTCTGCAAAGGATTTGCAGAACTGTTAAAAATAATCTTTATATTTAAAGTTAGGTTAGTTTGTCCAATTAACAATGAGCCTCTGAAAATGGGGGAGTATGTATAGAAATAGCTATAAGTCCTAACCACTTAATGCCAACTTGTTTTGGTAAAACTCCTTCAGTTAAACTCATTAATCTCATACTAAATTTTTTAAAGTCAACTCCAGCTGTAGACATATATAGAGATGGAAACATTCACTGTGCCAGTGGCTTGAGAAGACCCATTTTTAACTCTCGGTTTTAGAATTTTGTTTTTTCTCTTCTTTTATACATACGAGAGGTCTTTTGATACCTCGGACAAGAGGTCGAAGTTATCAGTTAGAGCTAGCAAGTGTAGTTACTGATAGGCAGCATGTTTCTAAACAATGGCAAATTGCAAATTCCTCGTTGTCTTCTTTAAAGTAGCTAAAGTCATATAAATATTTCCACACTGTTTATTATGACTTTTTCCCTTTATGTTAGTAAATAAATACAATTGAAAAGTAAAGCAAGTAGGTTATAAAACCCACATATTTTTGTATGCACTCTGTGATTTTCATGTGCTTTGGAACACTTTGTAATTTTTCACTTTGTTGCTTTTGGTTTAATGACCAGCAACAATACTGTTTAAATTCCCTCCTGCTTTGCTGTTGTTTCTAGCAGACACATACAATTATTGCCCAAGAAAAGCTGTAAAAGCTTTCTCTGTTTTTCTTGCACTACGCCACTGGTAAACAGACCGCAGAAGTTTGCTGCTAGTTAAAGAAAAACATGGTGGATTATGCATTATGAGTCAGATATTTTCTTTCAGGAGTTGTAGTAAGATAAGCTGAGCTAAAAGGAGAGGGAATATTGAATTTTGTCAGGTTGACACAAGCACAACTCCAAATTAATTCAAATGTTGTTCAGTGCCTGGTTGATGTGAAAATGAGCAATAGCTTACTATTAGATTTACCATTCGAACTTTATAAGATATTTAAAGGTTGTTTAATGCCTTTGAGAGGACGAAACATCAATTATTGGAAATTCAGGAGTTAATTTGAAAATGAAAACCAGCGATGCTTTTTTCTGTTGTGCACAGACACAGATGATTAGTCAGAGAAGATCTGCAGCTGTCTCAAAGTTGTACTTGTTGTGTGATGTTAGATGCAAAAGTTTTTGTGCTCCAAGGAGAAGGTAAACAGTAGGAAGAAAGTGGAAGCTATATTGCTGAGTTTGTTGCTCGACTGACTGACATTTCTCATGATAAATTCATGGTAGTGACAAGGCTGAGTGACTCTTGGGGCGCGGGTTAATTTGTCTGGAGGCCTACTGAGCTATGAGTTGTTGCACAATGACGAAGCAGAATGTGACCATTTCACTTTGCAGAGAGTAAGAAATAGGCTGTGAAATGGATGACTCTTTTGGACTGGGTGTACATTATACCAGAGATAAGCCATGCTTACCTAGCCATGTCTTAGACTGGGGGAATTCAAGTTTGTTTAAAGCTATTTCCAGCTAAAGTCAGTGTAAACTTCCTCTGAATGGTCATTTTGGATTTGTATGTGCTTGCGTGTGTGTTTGTGGCAGCAGGGAAGGAAATGTTCTTGCTTGGGGGCCAGTTTTTGCTAAATCCTAGAATATTTCACAGCCATGTTAAGAATAGAAGAAGGTGCATTTGCTCAAGAACTGTGCTAAGCATTCAGAGGAAAACAAACAATGTTTGTTTGACATGGAGCTGGCAGATGGTATTCAGAGTTAAGGCAAAGGGATTTCCTTTCTATTATTTTAGAAAGCATCATATTTTGTCATTGAACAGTCATCAACCAACCTGTTTAATATGCTTTGATAAGATGTGTTGTATTTTTGTTGCTGATTATTCCATATTTTCTGTACATTTCTACTTATGTACATAATTCAGTTAAGATTCAATCACATAGATTAACTAGATCTAGAAAGTTCCTAGCAAGAATTATCTCATGCAGCATTATATTTTATGGTAAAGACCCCAAAATACTGGATTAAGAACACCCTTTATTCAACAATCACCAGTGACAAAGCACTTTGGGATGTTGGGGAAAAGCACAAAAGAAAGCACAGTAATACAAACAACAACAAAGAGGAAATATAATCAATGGGAGAAAGAAACCAAAACATATGTCATGCAGTAATGGAATATAAATGCATCTGCAATGACAAAGAATGGAGTGGAGGAGAAGAAGTGTTTGTTGCATCATGGGAGGGCCACAAACAGCCCGAGTCTATCATAGCATGGATGGATGAAGGTCACCTGATTCAACTTTAACTAATCAAAATGGAAACTTTAAAGCTTAACCATCTCCTCAACCCAACATGGGAGTTGGTTTCATAGGAGGGAGGTCGGATAGCTGAAGGCTCCAGCAGCTGTTCTACTTTTGGAAACGCTATGAAGCACAGGTAAATGTACTCATGGTACTTTGAGGTCTTCATACTACACTAAAGCACAAGAAAAAATATATATACATGTTTTTTTTTGTTTTGTTTTTTTAAACTGGATCCCTAAAAACATGTAACATATGTATTTTGCACGCTTTGCTAGTTAGACTGACAACCTGAACAGTTGCAGCCAAATACACGAGAACACTGATGCATTGCAGAGGTTGGTCAGCAGATGTCTTGTGCAGCTCTCATCACACTTTAACGAAGATGCTTAACCTTTTAAAAAATGATGAAAATGATAAAATGTGTTTCTATAAGACAAACAATTAACGCTTTATTTTTCTCAGCACTGGTCACTGAACTATGTGTCAGACATTCCAAGGGAAGCAAAAAGCGCTTCATTAAGTACTGTATTAATCACCATGATACATTAACTGTGGGTAGTTATGGTAATGTGGCTGAAAACGACCTGTTATGCCAATGATCTCATTAATTAAGCTTAATGCTTTTAGTTTTAATTAGCAGATATTTCTGTCAATGTACTTGTCTTCACCTGGGTGGCAATAAAATGAGCCGGAGGAATATAACTGCTGATGGGTAACATCACCTTCTGACTAATACTAACACTGTATTAAATCACGACTTCACTCTCTGATTAAAGTGCAAGCAAAGAACTATACTTTCTTTTTCCTATTTTTATTTTCAACATTTTCCCCAATTTAGTTGCTTGGCAACCAGAAGAGTGTAGTGCATACCATGCAATTCACCATGTGCCGTAAATTTGAAGAAGAGAAAAATTGGGTCTTGTATGAATATGGTCTTCACTTGAACTTAGATATTTTAAGTCATAGCCGGTATGTTTTTTTAGATACTGTTGGCTTCTTTCAACTACAGCTTTGAGTTCTAAGCTGAAGAAAAAGAGTCACGCTGACCGTGAAGCACAGGTCATCGGTGTCATACAGTAAGCTTTACTTAGATGGATGAGTGCTCACCCGACCCATCTTGGCCAGATAGAGGCTTTAATTGGAGTGGATGAGGTGTCCTGCCGGTTGTTAATTAGCAGTAACTGTCCTCAGCATCAGACATCAGGTTGCTGCTGTCTTGTACAAGCTGGACACCTCTAACTGCCCACCTACAACTGCCCTCTGCTCCCTCCTCCATATGTCAGGTATTTCACCATTCACCATACCATAGCAGCGTATCTCTTCTTCCACCCATGAGCACACTCCTTGGACAAAGCTTTAATCCAAACTGCTGTCCGAATATGGAATAGCCTCTGAGAGGAATGTCTTGGCCAGATAACAGACACTGGTTTCCAAGCCTTTAAGAGCAGATGAAGTGAAAACCTTCTGACCACACTGTTAACAGAATTTCACTTTTGAACGGCAGTGAACCATGTGATTGGTCAGCCAATGTACTATAGCTGTGCATTTTACTTGGATATTGATCACAATCGCAATCAATTAAAGACTTAAAAAATAAACTCTCACTCATACAGTAGAAGTTTATCTCGCACTCCCGTTTGCATACTCTGCAACTTTGCAACTAGTGCATGAAGATGTGATGTAAAAGTACTGAAGAGTCTTTGGAAGTTTTGTAGCATTAAAGAATATTGTTCTCAGTAAGGCGCTGATGTGTTAAAACTGTACAAAAAAGTCTCTGAGATTTAGCTTTCTGTAGAAGGGAGTAGCATAAATTCAGAACAATCAGCAAGGCATAGTGTACCTGATGGCTGCAATGCCACTCAATTGCAATGGCACAAACAGAGAAAAACAGGCTTCAGAGACATTTGTGTAACTGGTTTTCTGAGCAAAACAAAACTAAGAAAAGCATCATTAAAACACATTCATGAGGTGCTACTTCTTAATTACTGCACAGTCACACTGAGCAGCTGTGAGGTCAAATGTTTTGTTCAAGGACGCACTCTTGAGACATCAGAGTTAATAAAGCCTTGAAAAGGGAAAAAAATACTAGTGATAAATTGCCCATTTATTAACCAATACCGTGCAATGTCTGAATAGAGACAGCATAGTAGTCTGTTTCAGTCAACAGACACTGAGGCAAGACCATCTTGTTACTGCTCATCAAAAGAAAGCCCTAACAGACCAAATCCTACTAATCCATCTTCACAACAGTTCAGACGAGTTGTACAGCTATATGGAGGTCACTGTGTCCTCACCCGGGATTTAAAGCAGAGTGAATGTGCTGTGAATATTAGGATGTAAAGGAACTCGTGTTTCTATTGTTGCCTTTCCTTCCAGGTTACTTGATAGTTAGCCTGTGAGACTCCCGTTTCTTTTAGGTTTAGACTGAAGAAATATGCCATAGATATATCCTTACACTGTAACATAAGGTCTTTTTTTAATCAGTTTCAGGCTGTTTTAATTACTTATCAAAGGAAGCCCAGAGGCTGAACAACGTTCATTAGTTCAACCTAAAAATGTGAATCAGCTGAACAATTAGATGCAAAAAAATGTCTCGATTAGATTACACAAGGTTTTATGTTCTACTTATCATATTTAGACCCCAAGGACCAAGCAACCTCCCATTCTTTTGAGGTTTCAGCCCTAAACCTGCTGCCTGGTATTATGTGGAAGTTAATTCCTGACTTTTTTTCCAAAATCGTTGGCGTCTGTTTGCTTTCCCACCTGCAACGGTAAATCAAGATGATGTCAAAATAACCATTTGTGTCAATCGACTGCCCGGTCTAGCTCGTTTAAGTGCAGTCCTTAAGTACCAGTTTGTTTTATCTGTTAATTCAAGTTTCACAATTGTCAGTCAATCATGATGACAAACTTACATATGAGAGAGATCAGGAGGATAAAGAAGAGACCATTTTTGAGAGTTTCTGAACCTACAGAAGCAAAATCAGTAAGATGCTGGTTTTTAACAGAGAACCTGCATGTTTATTTTTGAATAGATGAATATCAATTCTTTTTCTTTGCTGTTCTGAATACATAAACAGGATGCTATCTTCCCAAAGCATTCTCATTCTGAGGCACACTAATGTACCAACAGCTCACATTCACTCTTTCAGGCCTATAATCAAGTTAGCGCAGACCTAATCACGTTATCATGTGTTCATTTTTCCTGGTAAATTTACATGCAAGGCTGTTTTTAGGATAGGTGTGTTTCATATACTGTACAGTATGCCAATTTTGTTGCTTACTGAAATATGTTAAAGAAAGAAAAAAAAAACATGAGAACTGTTTCAATCTTGCCACTATTATACTCCTACACATGCACAGACATTGATCATGATTATATAGTGATTATACATTCTACATGCCAGCCACGCAGCATAAGAGTGAAGAGTGGAGGGGAGCATTAAGGGGCTTGGCGACTGTGGTACCCCCTGCTGAGATGAGAGGGGAGGTAAGAGCCAAGGAGAGGGGAGTGTGGAGAAGTCTAACCAATCGGCTGTGTGCTGGGAACAGGACCAATCATGGCAACTGCTTGGGGCTCTGTTGCTCCCTCTTTATCTGTAATTCTCCCTTTTTTCTTACATCTCGATCTTATTTACTTTTCTCTTCCTAAATGATCTTTCACTCCACTTCTCACCCTGTTCTTTTTCGCTGTTGTCTGCCTCCTGAATCATGTGATTGGGCGTCGCTCACCTCTTTTAGTCTCACTCTAACCTCTATACTATCGAGCACACCCCTCCAATTTCATTCACAACCCCACCTGCTCCACTGAACACTTTCCTCCCCTTGGTTTCTTATTCACTGGCCACCCTGCTTTGCACAGTCCACTCCCCTTCACCAGATTATTATTCTGTCTGCAGTCACTAAGGAGATGCACACACCATCCATCACAATGTACAAAATTCTCAGTGCACAGATTCGGTTGGGTCCTAATTAAAAAGCCTTTCCACTCGTTTTCTTGAGAGATAATTAGACTTTCATCTCACCAGGATGCCACATCCATAGATCCATTCTCTTCCAGGAAGCCTATAGGAGAAAGAAATACATTCAAGTCTTTAACTATTATCCTTCAGGGCACGAATCAATAATTGAATATATCTTTTCTCACAAAAAAGCCTGCATTGAGTGGGAGAAAAAAAATCTAAAATGGCTAATATCTTTAATTCTTAAAGAAAATTAGTTAAACTGAATAGTGTCCTGTGATATATTTCTTTGAAAAATTAAATGAAAGGTCACATCTTTTCTGCATGAGACTTCATATAGCACCCTTTTTAGTGAGAGACATTGATTTTCTTAGGTAACAACAATGATGCAAGGGCCCATTTATAGCTGTACACAACAGTGCCTTGGTGTAGCTCTGATGTGAGCTTGGAGGCCATGGAGCTTTGGGCCTGATATGAGACAGCTGGAAGGGTTGAATTATTGAAGAGCATGGACCAGCTCAGAAACACAGGCCATGTCCTCCCAGCTGCTCCATGTGCTGAAGCCGACACTTCGGCAGTCGTCAGACGTGTGCAGTTAACAGGATCCATCTGTTATTGAGGCGTAATGAACGTAGTCATAGCCATGGAGAAATGAATCACTGCCACTTTATTAGGGAACGACATTAGCAATCATTGTGCCATCCGTATAGTTGCAATAGTAATAATTATAATATTTGTGATTAGAATGATGATTAGAATGCAGATGATGACAGTGGAGATGAGGGTGATAATGAAGGTGATGTGTGCCTGCTACGATGATGATGATGATGGTGCACAAAAGCACGGTTTGGAAAAATCAACACTCACATTTATGTTCATTATGCATGCATGAAATGAAAATGATTTGCATATTGGCACTGGACGGAAGGACCTGCAGGTCCGGAGAAAAAAATAACAAAACATTAAACTTACTGTAGCTGTAATTGTTGACAGTTCCATGTAAACACCTGCCAAATTGAAAACCCATCATTCTAATGTAGAACAGCCAGTGTTGAAAGGCATGCAGAGTGTAACCTCCAAAATCAATAACCGGCCTGTCTTTCATTACATAAGTGAAATTTGTATTCATCTCAGAGATATATATTTATCCCACTTATACCCTTGGCTCAGGAGCAAATTCATTTAGTAATGATTACCTGACTCAGGTAAAACCAATTTCCATTCACTTGTTACCCTGAGTTGGTGACAAGGGCACATCCAGGGTCACTTTTCAGCAGTTTTTGGTTGCATGCACACCATCAGAATTTGATGCCGTGCAGCCTGTGTGTGCTGCTTGTATCTGTATGCGTGCGTTGGAGATCCATTTGCCATAAGACCGTCAAAGTAGGCATGTTGCAATGACATAAACAGTGGTAGTGCGCCTTGGCTTTAGTGCTGCTGCTTAGTTTGAAGGCTGTCAGCAAGGCTGCGTGGGCGTTCGACAGTCTCTCTCTCTCTCTCTCACCCCCCGAGAGCTGCATTCAGATAAAAACACTCAAAGTCCTCATAGAAGCTGGAGGGGTGTGGTGTCTATCTTATATGTTACGATGTGAAACTTGTATAATTGTAGAATTTTTTTTTCTTGATAAGGAACCTGTGCTTGATTTATATATGCACATTACTTCTACAGCAAAAAAGAGCTGAAGTTATTTCTGTCAACATGAAATACTTTAGCCGAAAGGCAGACACCAGTGCATTATGTCATTTTGAAGGTTCCTTCCATTCTCCAGGATAACTAACTAGGAACCACCTTTTTTGACTTTGGGCAGAAAAGAAATAGAAAACCGGAGATATGCTACCTTCATATGAAATATAGTGTGAATATAGTTTGTGTTACATTCTTCCAAAATTTAGAAGGATCCTGCTGGTTTAAAAACTACAAGAAATAAAACAATTGCAAGTTATTTATCCTATATTATTAAAATAAATTATAATACATTCATTAAAAGCAGTACACATAAATGATTCATAGGGAAAACATTTGCATTTTACCTTGAAATGTCACTTTTTACTTTACACCAACGCAGATTATCTTGGTTAAGTTTATTCTTTCTTAACACTTAAACACTCTGTGTTTTAGATGTCAAGGAATAAGGCTGTAGTTCCTGGTGTTACTATATAATTACCAGCCCACATTTTGCATGCAAATGTGCCAGCTCTTAGCATTTAATTTCAGTGAAAGATTAACCAGTATAACTCTCTAATTTGTGTAGAAAAACATTTAAATTGTAAAATACGATATGAATCTACTATTAGCAAGAACAAAAAAAAGAACACATTAAGTAACTTAGTGGCAAAATTACCTGCTCACCAGTGTCCTATAAATGATACATATGATTAAATTGCTATTTAAGTTCAAGAATTTGAATAATAATCTGGTCTGATTAATAATAATACTTAGACCTTAAATGACTTCATATGCATACTGCAGACTATACGTGTGCGGTTTCTTTGTTTTCGTCAAACAATACAAATCAAAAGACAATGAACACTAAAGACAGGGTTGCCAGACACTGGAGGTGGCCAATTTTATACTAATTTCATCCAAATGTATTTTCAACCCATCCAGACAGAACTGAAATGCACTAATACGAACTACAGGATGTTTTCTTTTAGGTAAGGAACTGATTTTATTGCGGGAGAAAGTGCAGTGTGAGTAACTTTGAGTTGTATTCAGCTCTGGTAGATGTGAAAAAGGCTTACTGAAGGTTATTTAACTCCTCAGGCTCATCAAGATAAAAACAGTTACCATCTGCACCTCAGAAGGCTACATTTGGAATTTCACAGATCATAGGTTTTTCCTGCAGTTTTATTTCCACTGCTATTGACTTTGTTTCTCCCCATTACAAACCAGGGGGATAATAGTAGATGCCATCAGAAGTTTTCTTTTTCACTGTCAAACTGTGTCTTTGACCTAATTCTGCCCCTTGGCCCTGTAATCTGCCCTGCTCCTGGGTTTTCTACACTATGGTAGGGCATCCTGTTCTTGGAGAATGTTGAGTGAACTAGCCCTCTAAAAGCCCTTCTACACTCTGTTTGGAGGGTTAGATGACCACTTCACCTTAATACCAAAAGAAGTAGAACATCCTACACAGCAGTTTGCAAAATGGCGGAGCAGGATCAAGAGATTAAAAAAAAAAGACTGGGGCTTTGTATCATGAGATCTTGTTATTCCATCTAAATAATAGGTTCCTAGGCATCTGATCAGGATTCGCCAACATCAATAACACTGCGAAATCCCTGTGGTGTCAAAATTAAACATCCACATGTAATGTATGTGTGCTATGTGACATCTTGTTTCCATACAATCACTGGAGATGTAGTCTAACTGTTGAGTTAAGCAAGCATTTACATGTGTAAACCAAATGTTCTTCCTTTGAGATGTTTCTCCTACGATGGGAGCTCTCATTAGCATTGACATCAATAGCTCAGCATCACATGCTTGATCTCAGTGAAGTTACTTTAACTTCACGGGGAGTTCTGTCACACATGCTTTGACTCACATATCAGTTTCTTTGGTTTACATTTGTGAAAATTCTATGAAGTGCATATTGCTTAGATGTCTAGTGAAAGCGAACACATTTTCCCCCCATTAAACTACCTATGGCAGTGGTATTGGTTCTCTCCAAACTTAGTATCTCTCTAATTAGCTGCTGTGCGCATCTGACAAGAACAACAACATCTTTGTTGCTCTGCAGGGGGTAGCAGAGGGTCAAACAGCACCGAGCTATAAACAGCACAACAGCAACACATTCCAGCGTAACAGCTAAATTTAGGTTTGCCGCCAAAGTCGTGCAAATCGAGAGGACTGGAAAACCCTGACAAGCTGTCTGTTAATATGTCAGACATGCACCTAACCCAACAAGGATTTGTATTAAATAATGAAGAGTTTGAGACAATTTTGGATCTGGAACACTGTGGTGCAGATTAGCCTTTGCTTTTGATTCCTGTCCTGCTTTAGGGAGTGATGTTCAAAGCCCTTTCACAGCAAAATGTCGCCTGCTTTCAAAGACCCCCTGCTGCTTGTGTCAGAGCACAAGTTCTCTCTGTACTCCATAAATTAAAGTTATCCCAAATGTCTTGTGGCATAAATTGAAGCTTCAAACCTCTGCACGCATTAATTAGGACTATAACACAACCTTGCTGTATCCTTATACACAGCAAGTGGTTTTCTAACAATTTCAGCGTTGCTTCCCAAAAATCACAAATCCAAATTAACTTCGGTCGATCCATATCATGTAATAAAAGAATCTTTTCCACAGCCATTAAATATGTTAGCATTGTGATTACATTTGACAAACTTTTAGTTCTGATGTTGTCTAGAACTGTTATTTATTTAGACCTTTATTCGTGTCTTTGATAAAACATGTCTTTGTTAAATAGAATATTGATGAAAATACTGTCCCTTGTGGATATACATTATTGGATAATCCCACTACGGAAACCCCAGAGGTGAGAGGATTGATTACATTTTTCTGTCTTTACTTGCCCTAATTAAAGATCTAAGGGACGCGCCCACATGGGAGGAAAAACTCGGCTATTTCATTCGTATACCACATCTTTCTCATTTATACCTCCTGTTATACCTATACAGTAAGCCAAGGCTCATTAGCCTAACTAAATTCATTGTGATTTAACCACAGATTCTACATTTGGCATGTGGATGGGAGAGCACGCCTGCTGAGTGTGTGAATACAGCACACAAGAAGATATGAAATACCCATGTGATTTCCTGCGATCTCAACAACGTGACATTATGCATTATTTCCTCTGTGTGGATCTGAAAAGGGCACAACCCTCCATTGCAAAATATGCCATGAAACTGTCAGAGGAAAGGAATTATCATTGCTTGTTCCCACTGATTCAAAAACCCATACTGCACGACAATGAAACAGATGGCGCGGCATAAATGTTAGTCAATTCCATTGATTCTGCGACAGGTGCCAATCAAAGTGCTGCCGCTGACAATTTTGATGACGACAGAACACATGCTTCATTATGCTTCCTCATTATTTGCAGAGACGCACACCAGCGAGTTTCGACAAATGGACCTCTCACCTTCACAACAGCTTCATTTGAATCCAAATCAATAATTCTCTCTCCAAGCCGAAAGAAAACAATGATCAAAATGGGGGACTACAATACTTTCAGTACTCCAGAGGACCTTTTCTTTTGCTTGGCAAGAAATTGCCCTTAAATTGAATGTGGAAATCAGCATGGCTAAAAAAAAAAAATCTTTACTAAGTAAATGAGTGAACATTGTCTTTTGGTATCTGAAGTCAGCAGGGAGAGGAGAGGTGTTCAACCCTGATTGGAAGCTCTATTGCCAACAAAACAATTCAATTGTGGTGCCAGGATTGGTTATTTGTTTCAATTGTCCAAATAATTCCTACTACATTCATTCTAATTAAGTTCAATTGAAATGTGCTCTTAGGAACCAGCGGAAACAGTGGTGAGTGGTCAGAAGACTGATTTGATTACTTGGCCCTAAATAATTTTACATCTCAAGTGTATTAAAAAACACCATGAAGTGCAAAATACCCAGAAACACAACATTTGAGCCATTATGTTACCTAAGAAGATAACATAATCTGCTCAGCAAAATGTCCAAAAGGCTGAACTCATTACAGCAAAGGGCAGTTTTCTCTACTTTCTGACCTCAGGGAATTGTCATAGTGACGTTATACTTAATGTGGAGCATTTTAAGCTGAAGGTTGTTGATTTGAATAATTTTCAGTTAAGTGTTTATTTAAAGTAACCACTTCTGGAACTAAAAGAGGAGAATTACACAATAACTGACCTTGATAATTCACCTCCAGGTACTATATATAAAGTACATACAAGGACCGCAAATGATGGATAATGTTTCATTCATTTTATTCTAGAGCATAATTTGTTAACAAAAAAACCCCCATCCCAGTATATATATTTTTATGAAGTGAGAAGTCACGCTCATGTCACAAAAGAAAATGTATACATGTATTTGTTGGGGACATTTAAAAGTTTGCCTGTGTTGATTTTGTCACTGTTGAGTAGAACCAGGTATGCTATTTTCATATTACTGGTCCCTCTACTTGACTGAATTTTCCTATATATCTTTATACATTTATCAACATTGATAAATGACACTGACTTTATATAAAGAAGTAGCAACATTCAACTGATTATGTTAATTAATAATAATAATAATAATAATAATAATAATAATAATGATGAAAGCAATAATCAGTGATAAAATGGGATAAATATGCTTGACAACAGAGAAACAGTCAGGTGAGGACTGGATTAGAGGTGCTTCATAAAAAAACATAAATTAATGCATAAAATTAATTACATAAGCATCAAGACAGTTGTAAATATGTGCAGAAAATTGAAAACACACATACTATTTTGTACGCACACTTGTTGGGACAGGTCAGATATTCACTCTTTAGGAGCACATCTTGACTCAGTGCTGCTTGTCTACATTCCAGCAGCTAGATTGACACTTGCATTCCTCTGTTGCACAATTTCTAGTCTAAGTTGTCAACAGTCTTGACAAAGTGCTTCATAACCAGCCAGTTAAAAAGGAGCTGTTGTCATCCCTGTTAGCCATCAGTGTGAATAGTAGTAAAAAAATGTTTCTACACACACTGCAGCTTAAGGAAAGCCTTCATATTGAATTGCCGTTGCTACTTGTGCAATCTCTATGGAGATCAAAATATAGAACTGCATAAAAAGTACATTTTTGTGCACTGGAAAAAAAACTTCTTCACCTAAATTGCTGTTATGCATAAAGTGCTTTCTTTTAGTCCAAAATGACAACAAGCTATAAAAAGGCACTGTCACTTTACCATGCAACAATCAGCAAATGCATTTGACTAGGGACATCAATATTTTGCCAGATGTTTTGACAAAATTCCAAAATCTAAAACACTCAGTGCTTATTTATTACAATAAATCTATGTATAAGATTTATTATCTTTTACATATTACAAGATTCTTCTACTGGTAGGAAGCTTTCTTTGTTAATCACTAGAAACATCTGAAACTCATCAAACTAAATAACACGAGCAGATGATGTTGCCTATTGTCTGCTCATGTGTGACATGCACAGAATTGTTTGCTTTTTTTATCTAGCATTGTTAGTAAATGTAAACAGCTGTGTGCGATGAACATACGCATACGTTTTTGCATCCCTAGTCAAGCACAAACAGCGAAAGAATGATTCCTTAACCTTTACAGTGTTAGAAACTGCACCCTGAAGTACTAAAAGACGGACATTAAAGCTATAGAGGACAAGGATTAGATGGTTTTAAACTGCCAGTGCAAGCATTGTTCTTGCTAATTAGCTCATTTTCTAGTATAATTTTCTCTAAGTAGGTTATTTACAAACCCACTGACGGTCATTACTTTACCAGCTAAATGAAGTAAAGATTTTATACAGCAGGAAGAGACTGAAACTGATTGATGCCCAGGCCTTTTAGTATTTAGTATTTTAGTATTTAGTATTTATTTATTTATTGTCATTGTCAAGAACAATGAAATTGCGTTTGGGGCTTCCATACAACCCAAAAAAAAAGAAGAAAATAATAAATACCCCTTAAAACCCAAGTGTACATATTTAACCCAGTGTGACTCCAATGCAATAAGACAATCCTTAGCAATAATGTTCGTAGAAATTCAGACAAAGACCTGAGAAACATGACAAAATACAACAATGCAACCCATTCAATATTATTGTACTGTGAGATATGATATCAGATATGATAGTTATCTATTTAAGAAAGAGGGGGGGGGGGGGGGGGCAGGAGGGGGAAGAGAATAAAGATATGATGCACCAATGCAGACCAGTTCATTGCTATTAAGAAGTTGGATATGGTTATTGTCCGTGAGAGGGGGGCAGAGAGTTCAGGAGCCTCACAGCCTGTGGATACAGGCTGTTGGCCAGTCTGGATGTTCTGGCCTGTATAGACCTGTACCTTCTCCCTGAGGGCAGCAGATGGAAAAGGTGGCGCGCAGGGTGATGTTGGTCCCGCAGGATACTGTGCACCCTCCTCAGACAGCGAGTGGGGAAGATATTACTGATCTCTGGCAGACTTGTTCCAATACCCATTTTTTATTTAGAGCAAAGAGGTCACGTAATCAGAGCAGCAGAGTAGAAGCAAAGTCCAATTTCTATTTTTATCTGCGGATTAACTGGTGTTTACTATATTTGTTTGCTTATTGTGCACAATTAGTAAGACTCATAATATGTGTTACTACCTCTTGTTACGCAGTAATTTTAATCGTACTGCTCATACTATAGGAAAGCTGTTGGTAGTTACTCATTTTAGTCATTCTGAACAAAATTGATTTTATATTTTCTTAGAAGTAAAAACTACACTGTCCTGATATATTGATATATTGACACTGAAGGACAGCTCATAGACTCCAGGATGAACTGGTGGGGAGACATAAACAAGCACACGTTAGACGAAAGACTTCTAAAGATGTCGACATCGTAAAAATCTTAAATGATTCACAACATATCAATGACAAGTCAGCTGTAGACCAAGAGGCCAAGACAAGTTATTGATTTGCAAATCACACAGGAATAGCTTAGCAAAATACCGCTAAGCCTTCTACACAGATAATGCAAAACATGGTAAGGCAAAAGGAATAACAGTGAACTAGTGTAAGGGAACCCAAAGTTTCATTTGTCTGTTTGTACAAGTTCTAGAAAGATATTTAAATTGGATGTACTTTTCCAATTATTTGATAACAATCCCCTGTCAAGAAGTCTTTAGACAATTCCTAAAATCCTTAAGGAATCAAATAGGAATTTATCTTATTTTGGGACAAATCCTCCAAGATTTATAGCCTAAAGATGGATCTTTGGGCCAAATTCTCCTCTGCTCCAAATTTGTTTTGGCACTCCGAGGGTTCAAGAGTAATTTTGAGATAACTTCCCATATTAATAAAAGACATGATGACATAAGACCTAAGAAGCAATTATTTACTCATTAAATGGGTTAGCAGGTTGGCCTAAAGCTGCAAAGGCTAATTAATAAGGTAGTCTGCTCAATCCCTGGCGGGAGGTTGTATTCCCTGTGTGAGCCAGTGACTGAGGGCTTCCAAGTGTTACTTCTTTAGTTCAGAACAACACAGATAGAAAGTGACTGACAAAGGCCCTTGACCCCAAACTCATCAAACATAAAGAAAATAATGGATACATTGCTCTTTTCGAGTTTCTCCATCAAAAAGGGTTATTTAAAAGACTGCAAGCAGACTGCAAGAGTTTATTGTCAGAATGCGAGGCCGGGAAATGGTAATATCCCACTGGTGAATAAGCATTCACCCTTCCCTTTAACTCAAGCATGTGAAGATTTTCTTGAAATTCTTGTAATACTATCTCAGGTGAAAGTATTCCATCCGTATTCTGTATTATGCAAAGCAAAACTAACAGGCCACAGAAAGTTTCTCTAATGTGCTATAAATAAAGCTAGCATCTGTAAAGCCATGTGTTCCCTTTGGAGTGTATTTTGTTTACTTTCATTAAGCTAATCAGAAGTGTTACTTAAAATAGTCCATGACTAAAACCACAAAGTTTAGCTGCTTTGTAAAAAATGTAAAGTGTACTGTCTGTTTGTCAAATAATGGATGTTGCTTTGCTGGGGACAATTTCATAGGAGTAGTTCCATCTCAGATCATTTCAATTAAAAATGTGTTAAAAGGTTTATGTTATTTCTCCCCAGTGACAGTAATAGAATAATATAGAATATCCCCTGAGAACCTAACACACACACAGCAGGTCACTCAAGTTACTACTCTTTGAGGTACTAATAAATATTAAAAAAAAGAATTTTCCTTTCAAAATACACCAATAACAACAACAACAATGCAAATGAGTCTAATTTATGAATATGTGTGGCATTTACACTGGTTGCTGGCAACAGTTTAGGTTCTCTTATTTTATTATGAACTGTTGTACTTCAATCATTTCCCCAGTACCCTGGCAGAAAATGTGTAACTGCAGCAACTTCACCACTTTGAAGACTGGGTGACCCATGGCAACATCAGGAAGCTAAAAAGTAAAATAGATAAATAAAAATAAAAACGTAAATCAGTCATTCGATCAAACAATTTGAATCCCACCTCAGTGTGATAAGGTTACTCCTCCCCAGATACTAGTGTGTCTTATCAGGATGTTTCAGGCAGCAGGGAATAGAGAGACAGAGAGAGAGAGGGGAAGAAAACATAGATGAGCCCCTTCCAGTGCTGGAAAAAGTGCCTCTTCTTGCTCTCTTATGCGTGAACAGGAATTTAAATCTCCAGAGTAATACCTGTGGTTTTGTGATACATTTACCGAGACATTTTTCCACTAAAGACATCACAAACCCTCTTTAAAACAACTTTGGAAGATGTTTAGGGATCAGGTTTATGCAGCATTTGGATCCAATGTACTGGAAAAACCTCAGGATTTTCTATGTGGCAACACTATTTTCAGGGGAACAGTCCCACATCCACCTCATTTTCTTTTTGTAATATGTATTTACAGATGTTTTAGTTTCATTCAAACAATTCAGACACATCAGTGGGCTGTCAACTAGACCTTAGCCACTTGTGAATCAGATTTAAAGTGGTTTTCGGCCTCATCATGCGAGTGCAACACTGAAGCTTTATTATTACACATACTGTGTCATAAACAGAATAGCAGAATTGCACTGTGTGGTTAATGCTTCAGCCCCATCCACTGGATCACAGGCACAATTACATTGTGATTGACTTAGCTGGATCACTAAAGCTACTGATGAGCACTGCTCTGCCACTTTCCTTTGTCTAAACAGCAATTTCCTTTCCCAGCAGAGTGACTTTAACAAATGTGCAGTATGTGCAATGAATCTAAAACCATTACTCAGGTGTTTAAGAATATATCACTGTTGACTACAAAAGAAGAAGTGAAGAGTGATTTCAATAAATGGAAATAGCAGCACAGAAATCTACGTAACAAAATTAAGGAGCCTTGTCCCAGATGTAACATTGCAAGATACTTTTAATGTATTTTTTCTAACTTTATCCCAGAGTTCAATTTTTTACATTGATGTACTTGGGGGGCATCCTTGTTCAACTTTACTCAAATGGACTCCTGAGAGATGAATGTCCTTTAAGCAAAATGAGAAATAAATGAGAGTAATGCTTAACTTCCTGTTGCTATCTCTCATAAATTCAGCAAACAAACTGCAACTTATTGTATCATTTATCATAAAACTGCAGCACACCAAAGGGAGTATGTTATGCTTTATTACATATACTAGACTGCACTGCAAGATGCTTATACATACTGACCAGGTGGAACTTCTGGAAAATATTTTTTTTTTTTTATATTGCCTTGAGACATCGATAGAAAATAAAACATCAATTAGTCATTTGTCCATGAATAGATTTAGGAGAAAAAGTAAGGCTGGACTATTTTTTGAGGACTAAATGTTAACAAAATTATGTCTAAAATGCAGGGAAGAGAAGCGATGTCTTGAGCTGAGGAAAAACTGGAATAATATAAGCGGTCCACATTGGATTCTTCACAATGAAGCTTCCTTATATTCCCACTGGAGAAGCAGGACAGTATACATGACACCTAACTGGGCACTGTCTTCCTGCTTCCATCTGTTAGTTAGAAGTGCATGCATGGATTTACGGTATCTTTAATCTGGCATGTCTGACAGTCTGTTCAGCAAGCTTCAGCTGAATGAAAAAGCAAACATTGAATGGCCTCAGATCCTAGTTTGCACAAGATTCAAACATTCAATCACAAATAATACAGCTGTATCTAAGCTCCTGAAGCTTCTGTAGATGGCTGACTGACTATGCAGATTTGCTAACATGATCTGAAGAGCTGACATGACTCAAAGTAAAAAAATAAAATAAAATAAAAAAATTATGCAAATGAGGGCTTGTTATTGAATGACATTGGCTTTTCTTAACATATGTGCATAATATTTAAACCTCTATAGTGCATTGACATGAGGGAATTGACGTACAGTAAAGCGCAATGTAAATGTTTGTATTATTTATTTTTTAAAGCTGCATGAAAACATGGGAGGAATGACAAAGTAAGAGCTGGGGGGTGGGGGGCTCTTTCGTTGCACATTTCAGTTCAGAGATATGGTAAAATATGGTTTCGGACATTGACTTTTGTACTCTGAGAATTAAAAATCGTTGATTTTCAGTAGCTGTTTTGGCTAAATTTCTTTCTTTGTTTGAAATTTGCATTTATGTAGTCATGTAGGTTCAGCTTTATTTTTAATAAATGTTATTTTTTATGACAAAAAATTAAAAAGAAAATGTTTACAATAGTATATAAAATGTATGTAGTATATGCCATATGCAACTAAAATACTGTATATTAATGATTTAATTAAACATTTTAATTATGAATTTATACGCTTTATTATTATTGTTATCATTATTTATTTATTTTTTGTCCACATTTCATTCAGAGGTTATAAGTAGCAGTAATCCCAACAGTTGTTCAAAGCATAGCAGGTGGTCACCAAACTTAACAAAGAGGGTATGTGTCAAATAAATTTGCAGCTAGCTTAGCTGGGTAATTGGAATTTCTTGGCTATGCTTTAAGGTGCAAAAGCTGGATAAACCTCCTAACTTTTTTTGTAACTTAATGAAAAAAAAACTTTTATGGCAGAAGTATTTTAACTGATGTTGGATGAGAGACTTAGGTTGTGTTTTCTCTGAAGACAGATCTGTTCAAAGGAATAGCCCATCCTGCGTCCTGTGCCAGCCGTGGAATATATATATATATATATATTTGTTTTTGTGTTTGGCAGCTGGTATCGCAGCTTACCTTACTGGCATTTTACCCCATTTTAGCCCTTTGAAAGACAACTTATCTTTTAACAAAACTGGCAATTCTACGATCAGAACTTTTCCATTGGCAACTGTGTTACAAAGGCAGGGTTTTGGACAAATCTTCAAAGCGTTTGTTCAGGACACCCTAAAAAAGAACTTGTAACCTAAGCTGTCATTCACGACGAAGAAAAACAAACAACCTTTATTTCAGTCGGCTTCTTTTGTTTGGCATTGTATGAGTTACAGGATGAAAAAAAATTGTTTATTCTTGTTTTTCTAGAAAATCTGACAAGAATAATTTAACCAGGATGATAATCCCTCAAGTGAACATGGTTACTGGGCATTCTTCAGAATCAACATATCCAATTAGGATATGCACATTTAAAGGGCACCACTTTATTACAGATAGCACTTTGCTATCTTTGATTTACAGATACCAATTTTTTGATAATCTAACCAGTCTGCTTCATCTCTGGTCTTAGAGATGACGGTTGCAACCCCTTGAGCGACCGTGGCTCAGGGGGGTTGGGAAGCGTATCTGTAACCGGAAGGTCACCGGTTCGATCCCCGGGCTCTCTGTCCTGGTCGTTGTGTCCTTGGGCAAGACACCTTACCCTGCCGCCTACTGGTGTTGGCCAGAGCTGCCGATGGTGGAATATGGCAGCCTCGCTTCTGTCAGTCTGCCCCAGGGCAGCTGTGGCTACAACCGTAGCTGCCTCCACCAGTGTGTGAATGTGAGAGTGAATGAATAATGGCATTGTAAAGCACTTTGGGTGCCTTGAAAAGCGCTATATAATTCCAATCCATTATTAAAATACAGCCTAAAGGAATCTCTGTTTTTTGCTATTTCACGAGACGCTGCAGCACAGAGATTCAAAATTTATGTTTTTTTAATGTTTATGTTCAATAATTAACTATTTCTTTTACATGTCTTGCCGACCAGAAAACTGTTTATGAAAGAGAAAGTGGAGTTTTGTAAAATATTAGGAACACTTTTCAATTCAATACAGTCCTATAAACAGCAACCATGCACTAAATTCTTAGATAATGAAGTGGAATCATCACCATTTTATCCCTGTCAAAAACTGAAAGGTGTTTCATGAAAGTAAAATTTATAGCAAAGTGTACTGTATTTGATATTGCCTTCAAATCAGTATCACCTGCGCTCTATTCTAAAACACCTTCTGCATATCACTACTAAAGACTGTCAGCAACTGTCGGTTATAGCAGATGTGGTTCGTCATGCGTTACAACACTGCAGTGTCTTGGTTATACATATATGCAGCTTTTAAGATTGCACTTACCTATTCTGACATAGTTTATGCCCTCTGAGACTGTTATAAAGAACATTAAGCAACAAGTTGAAAAGACATAGGTGATTGATGAAGTTATTAGTCAAAAGAGATTCTTATAGGTACTGTTGTTTAATTTGGATCAATAACACAGGTGGAAGTAATAATACTCTTTCTCTCTTATCCATTTTCTCTCCATAAGATTCCTGTCAAATCACACTAGGACTTCTGATTGTTTAAGGAAAACCAATGAATAAAATATAAGTGGAAATTGTATTTTTCATATGAATAATGTAAAAGAGGGCATGCTGTTGGCGTCCACGTCTCAAGGTTAGACTACATTGTTAGTTTCTTCGCCTGGCCCATGCTTTGTTCTTGTTTGATTCAAAATGAGAGGATCCAATTCTATCAAGTTTGCTGTTTTGAGGGACACTTTGCCTCCTCTGCAGGGATATGTTATTCAAGGAACTTCAAAGAAAATCCCAGCATGAGGCACGTAGTGTCAAAGTAGTACCATATGGTATGACTTGAAGAGTATGCCAAAACTTCTCACCACAGACAGTTTCCTTCACTCTGTCACAATCAAATGCTTCTTACCAGGAGGTAAATTGATGAAGAAGAGGAAAAAACTAATGGAACACTAAGATAGATTTATATGCTAAAATGACTGAAGATAATACTCATCTGATGACTTAATGCCAAGCGTATTCTCCAAGGGAATTTTAGTTTGATGAGTGACTTGTAATGAAAATCCAAAGGTTTACATTCATCATTTGGTTTTTCTGCAATAGGCCAATAATGTCTCCATTGAGCAGCAGGCATGAGTGAGCTGTGTGAAACAATCTTTTCATTGATTTTTATGAACAGTATCGTCCAGGGATTACAAGGATTTTACAATCTTACATGAGATTTTTTTTCTGTAATACAAAAAATGTGTGTTTCAGTACTTTCAGAACAATATGTTTATGTTCTAGCAAGATGATTTATGTCTGTCTTAGGCAAAATCAAAAACACTAACAGCGAGGCATGACATTGATTGTGGAAGAACAGTAAATGTTTTTCTCAACAATTACATATTTGTTCATTTTTTTAGGGATTGGGTGAATGTCCTGGTCATTGTGTCCTTGGGCAAGACACTTTACCCTACCTCCTACTGGTGTTGGTCAGAGGGGCCGATGGCGCGATATGGCAGCCTCGCTTCTGTCAGTCTGCCCCAGGGCAGCTGTGGCTACAACTGTAGCTTGCCTCCACCAGTGTGTGAATGAATAGTGGTATTGTAAAGCGCTTTGGGTGCTTTGAAAAGCGCTATATAAATCCAATTCATTATTATTATTATTTTGTTTTGGGAAAAAAAAGTTTAAAAAAAGTGCAGGCTTAGAGTGTATTTCATGTCTGAAAGACCGAGTGCATGCTTTGAAGCATCCAGCCACTGAACCGCAAAACAGCTACAGTGGATTCTGAAGTATTCACACGTTGATGTTTTATGCCCACTGTTTTGGCCTTGATTTAATTTTACATTCATAGAATGCCTATTTTTCCCATCAGTCCATACTTAAATCAAACATACATACATCAAAGTGAAAATACAAACAAGGTTGGCAAATTGAAAGAAACTAGGTTATGCTAGGTGCCTTAGTTAAACTTCCACTGTTTTCATTCAAATTCTGTTGTTTTCATTCAAATTTCATTGTTTTGATTCAAATTTTGTTCTCTTCATTGTAATTCCGTTGTTTTCATTCAAATTCTATTCATTTCATTCTAATTCCGCTCTTTTCATTGAAATTCCGTTGTTTTCATTCAAATGCTGTTGTTTTCATTCTAATTCTACTCTTTTTCTTCAAATTCTATTGTTTGTTTTAGAATTCTGTTGCTTTCATTCAAACTCTGTTCTATACATTCTAATTCCGTTGTTTTTGTTCAAATTCTGTTGTTTTCATTCAAATTCCGTCATTTTCATTTTAATTCTGCGTTTTTCATTCTAATTCTGTTGTTTGTTTTAAACTTCCATTGTTTTCATTCAAATTCCGTTGTTTTTGATCAAATTCTGTTGTTTTCATTCAAATTCTGTTTTCATTCAAATTCTGTTCTTTTCATTCTAATTCCATTGTTTTGATTCAAATTCTGGTCTGTTCATTCCAATTCCATTGTTTTCATTGAAATTCTATTCATTTCATTCTAATTCCGTTCATTTCATTGAGATTCTGTTGTTTTCATTCAAATGCTGTTGTTTTCATTCTAATTCTACTCTTTTTAAAAAAAATTCTATTGTTTGTTTTAGAATTCTGTTGCTTTCATTCAAACTCTGTTCTGTACATTCTAATTCCGTTTTTTTCATTCAAATTCTGTTGTTTTCGTTCAAATTCTGTTGTTTGTTTTAAACTTCCATTGTTTTCATTCAAATTCTGTTGTTTTCATTCAAATTCTGTTCTTTTCATTCTATTTCCATCGTTTTCATTCAAATTCTGGTCTGTTCATTGTAATTCCGTTGCTTTCATTCAAATTCTAGTCATTTCATTCTAATTCCGTTCATTTCATTGAGATTCTGTGTTTTTCATTCAAATGGTATTGTTTTCATTCTAATTCTACTCTTTTTTTTAAATTCTATTGTTTGTTTTAGAATTCTGTTGCTTTCATTCAAACTCTGTTCTGTACATTCTAATTCCGTTGTTTTCATTTAAATTCCGTTGTTTGTTTTCAAATTCCGTTGTTTTCATTCTAATTTCGTTGTTTTCATTCAAATTATGTTGGTTTCATTCAAATTCTAGTCATTTCATTCTAATTCTGTTCATTTCTTTGAGATTCTGTTGTTTTCATTCAAATGCTGTTGTTTTCATTCTAATTCTACTCTTTTTTAAAAAAAATCTATTGTTTGTTTTAGAATTCTGTTGCTTTCATTCAAACTCTGTTCTGTACATTCTAATTCCGTTGTTTTCATTCTAATTCCGTTGTTTTCATTCAAATTCTGTTGTTTTCGTTCAAATTCTGTTGTTTTCATTCAAATTCTGTTCTTTTCATTCTATTTCCATCGTTTTCATTCAAATTCTGGTCTGTTCATTCTAATTCCGTTGCTTTCATTCAAATTCTAGTCATTTCATTCTAATTTCGTTCATTTCATTGAGATTCTGTTGTTTTCATTCAAACTCTGTTCTGTACATTCTAATTCCGTTGTTTTCATTCTAATTCCGTTGTTTTCATTCAAATTCTGTTGTTTTCGTTCAAATTCTGTTGTTTTCATTCAAATTCTGTTCTTTTCATTCTATTTCCATCGTTTTCATTCAAATTCTGGTCTGTTCATTCTAATTCCGTTGCTTTCATTCAAATTCTAGTCATTTCATTCTAATTTCGTTCATTTCATTGAGATTCTGTTGTTTTCATTCAAATGCTGTTGTTTTCATTCTAATTCTACTCTTTTTTTTAAATTCTATTGTTTGTTTTAGAATTCTGTTGCTTTCATTCAAACTCTGTTCTGTACATTCTAATTCCGTTGTTTTCATTTACAGTTTTTTACAGTCGCTAACAAGCGCCTACCCATACTTCAGATACTTTTTCTAAACTCTTAACACAGACCCACACCTACAAAACACAATTGGCCAAATGGATAATATCCTTCCCAAAAATACACTTTGTTAAATATATACTAACTCCTCATTTCAAAATTAGAACACATCTTTCTCTGCACACACTAACTGTACAAAAACACTATAAATCTGACTCAAAATGAAATTAGTCTGTCAAAGAATAACACTTGTTTTCACTTCACAAGGTACATGCAGTCAATCAAAGTACACCAGGTTTCAAAATACTGGCTATTATTGACATTACAAAAACTGCATAGACTTTTATGTTTCAGTTTCACAGGTATTTGCATGCGAAACATGCAATCCACCATATTGACACCAGAAATGTCTTGGTTGGTAACTGTATGTCCACATGTACAGTAATGTTCACATTCAAAAGCATTCCAGTAAAAAGCAAACAAGTTTTTGTTCCTTTACTGTTTACCACAGGAGGTACAGTAGAAACACGGTATGATAGGACAGAGAAAGTTTTACAGTATTGCTTACAGTGAACAAAATATCCATGAAACACACAAGAGCATTCTGAACAAAAAAACAACAGCAAAAAGCCAAGATAAAAAGGGGGGGAGGGGGGCTAAAAAAAGGCAAAAAAGTTGCATCTAATCTCTGCGATCTTCAGGGTTAGGCCACATGTTTTCATCAACATCACATCTGATGTCAGCCAAGTCGATGCACCTGGGATAAAACCGCCTGGTATGTCGGATCCACCCTTGGCAATCGTCAACTGTGATGTCCCTGGAGCCAGCATCCATGGCTTCAAGGAGGGACATCTGGTCATGTGGCTGATGGTCATAAACCTTCCACCGCCATGCAGAAAAGAACTCCTCTATGGGGTTGAGGAAAGGTGAATAGGGTGGAAGGAAGAGACTCACCAGTCTTGGGTGGACTTCAAACCATGTTGTTATTGCTTGCGAGTGATGGAAAGCCACATTGTCCCAGGTAATTACAAAGGTCCTCATGTTTTCACCCTCCTGACCCTGCTCTGGAACCAGGCGCTGGTGGAGATCATTGAGAAAGGCAAGCAAGCGCTCTGTATTATAGGGTCCAACCTGACATTTGTGAAGGAGTAATCCTGCATTTGCAATTGCTGCACACATGGTAATGTTTGCCCCTCTCTGTCCTGGCACATCAACTGTGGCCCTTTTTCCAATTACATTTCGTCCACGTCGACGCCTTTTGGCCAGATTGAATCCTGCCTCATCGATGTATATGAATTCATGAGGGGCCTGGTTGGCCTCCAATTCCATAACTCTCTGAAACAAAGTTTATGTAAGTCATGTTAGTACTGTATACCATACTGTACTGTAACCTAGTATTGTGTAGGTTACCTACTTGCAAAGTGCAAAGCTTATAGAACTGGACATTGGATTGAATATACACTGTACCTGGACATATTGTCGTCGTAGCTCCTTGACCCTCTCACTGTTCCTCTCAAAGGGAACAGTGTAGAGCTGCTTCATCCGCACTCTATGTTTGGACAATGTCCGCGAAATGGTTGTGAGGCTGATTCTATCGATATTGTCGAATATCTCATGGTCCACCACAATTCTGGTTTGTATTTCACGCAGTTTTATTGCATTATTTGCAGTAACCATTTCCACAATGGCAAGCTCCTGATCATTACTGAGGAGCTTTCCTCTTCCCCCAGAGGGTGGAAGACGTTGCATTCTTTAGAAAGACAGACAATTCAACATATGCATTACTGTATGACCATATTGACATGTCAAGTGAGAATAGGAACAATCCATGTAAAATGCAATACTTACCTGTTGGTTTGTTGAAAGGTGCGTATAATGGAGGCAACCGTTGACCGCCTCAAATTGGGCTGCACTCTTTCACCAGCCTCTCTTAGTGAAAGACCATGGTTGATTACATGGTCAATGATAGTGGCACGGATTTCATCACTGACTACTGTTCTTGCAGCCCTTGGAATGCCACCACCACGCATTCTTACACCTCTACCTTGCCCTCTCCTTGGGCCTGCTCTTCTCCCTGGGCCCCTTGCTCTTACTCTTCCTCGACCAGACATTACAGTGTTTGTCTTTTTTTTGTTTCCAAAAACATCACTCCTCAAGGTCTTGCCTTATAAACCCCACTGAGTCTAAGCCAGAATGGAAGAAGCTGTGGTTGGCCCAATTTACCCAACATAAATAAGCTGTGTCTCAATTATTCAGTTGTTTGTTTGTTTACAGCTGAGATATATTTTTGATATTGATATTGTTTTTGTACTGATATCATTGCAGGGGCAGAGGTTTTTATACTGTATCTACGGTTTGGAATATTGTTTTTGCTATTGTGGGATGTTGTGTGTTAACATTCGTAGATACTACAAGAACAGTCCATAGTTTTGTTGGGAGGTATAACTTGTCTGTTAAGAAAATGTAAGCATTGTGGAAATGTGTTCACTGACTGCATATTGGGTGAACACGACATGAAATGTGTGAATGGTATGGCCACAACAGACCGATCCTGTGCTAATTGTGTTTAGAGTTTTGTAAATGTGACAACTGTTTGGACAAACGCTTGTTAGCGACTGTAAAAAACTGTAAATTCCGTTGTTTGTTTTCTAATTCCGTTGTTTTCATTTAAATTCCGTTGTTTGTTTTCAAATTCCGTTGTTTTCATTCTAATTTCGTTGTTTTCATTCAAATTATGTTGTTTTCATTCAAATTCTGTTGTTTGTTTTAAACTTCCATTGTTTTCATTCAAATTCTGTTCTTTTCATTCTGTTTCCATTGTTTTCATTCAAATTCCGTTGTTTTCATTCTAATTCTGTTGTTTGTTTTAAGTTTTGGGTGATTAGATGCTACCAGTAGAGCTGTTATAAATGCTAGCACTGATTCTAAAAATGTCCAGAACTCCAAAGCTCTCACCATAAAGTCCACAACATGTAATTCATATGATTTGCATAGTCATTGAATCATTCAGTATCCCCAGTTCCCTAGGACACTTAGACAGGGGTCACATTAAAATGATAATGCTTTATCATATGATAAAAGTGATCACTCAGAAAACCTTTGCTTTTTAAGTGCATATGAGAGCATGAGGGTGGGAATGGATGTTTGTGTCTGTGTGTGCCTCTATGTCTTTGTCTATATGTCAGGTTGGGTATCAGACGCCACCTCTCTGGGGACATCTCAGGCCCTCCAAGGTTTGGAGGCCTATCTCCACCCACCACCACTTCCCCTGCCAGTGGCGGACTCCCTCAGGTGTCGGTGCGTTGGTGGTTCTTTGTGTCTGGGGATGGGCGTCCGGGTACACACCGGCTCACTCCTTGGCGGCCGCTTATCGGGGCCTGGAGCCTGGGGCTCGCTCGGGCCACTTCGGAGGTGGGGTGCCCCCGGCCTCTCGGCCTGGGGCTCGGTCACTCAGGCACAGCTGGCTGCCGGCGGAGCTCACGGGCGCGTCACTGCAACTCCCCCTGGCTTCTGCTCCGCGGCTGCTGAGTGAGCCCTCATCTGGGACTCTCCTCAACTCTTACTGGGACAGTGGCGCGGCTGCCCCTCTGTTGGTCTTCCTTGGTTTCTTGTGTTCTGGGGGCCTCTGGATGTCTGGAGTTTTGATCTCCTCCATACCTGCTTCATACCCTGGAGGAGGGGGCTGTGGCTCCCCACACTCCCTAGCAGATCGTTACATGGAGAAACCTTTGGAATGCAAGCATGCTGATCCACACAGGTATGCTCACAGGTGTACACACGGGTATTCACAGACGCGGACTACAGCTTTCTTGGCTGCTGCCTCAAAGCACATTGTGCGCTGTCTATCTTGCGTGCTGCACAATATTGTTTATTACTTAGTATCTACTGATATTTACTGCTAGCTAGTTTATTGTGATGGTGCCGTTTTTTTTATTATGTTGCTCTTTGTTGTTTGCTTTCTCTTCTGTATTTTTTTCTCCATACAGGTGATCTAGGTGGTTTTTTTTTTTGTTTGTTTTTTTCTTTCTTCCCCCCTTCTCACCGTCTCTTCTCCCCTTTGGTTTTCTTTCTCTCCCTCTCTTTCTTTCATTCTTTCTCCCTGTCCTATCCCCCAGTCATGTCTGTCCCGTTTGTAGCAACTGAAAATAAAATAAATTCATAATTATAATAAAGGTCAATCAAATGGACCAATATGGCAAGGCCATGATGATCCACTTGGTAAAATAAATCCGCTTGGCATCTTTCTTGGCCTTAAGACAACAATTCTGATGGCTAAAGATCCAAACGGGACACAAAAAAAAAAAAAAGAAAAAAAAAAAAGAAAACCTTTGCTTTAAAATTCAGTGACTCTTCACTTTAAAGTGACAAATGGATATAAACCATTGCAGTAACCCATTGCAGTTTTTTGTGTGTATTTTAAATTATTTTGAAAATTATTATTCTTTTTTAATCTATTTATTTTTTCGTTTCAAAGTTCAGTACTTTGTCAGCACCCCTTTTGGAAGGATAAGGTTTGAGTATCCTTTGGAAAGTCTTTCCACACCTGGATTTGGGAAGTTTATCTATTCTTTCAGGCTGATCCTTTCAAGCTCTGTCAGAGTGGACAGGATACATCCATGAACTGGCATCCCTGGGACTCCCGACAGAATATTCTATATGATATGAGTCTGGGAGTACTCGGCCACTAAAGGTCTTTTTCTGAATCCCTCCATCTGTTCTGATGAGTCTCCCTGTCTCCACTGAATCAGCTCCATTGAATTAGGCTGTCACCACCATGTTTCACGATAGTATTATTATTCAGCTGATGAGCAGTGCCTATTGCTGGAGGATGTTGCTGGACTTTTTAACCATATTATCTTTTGTCATCCTCATTTTTGTACATGCTCCTTAAAATGTTGTTTGGCAAGCTCCGAGTTCCCGAATCCAATATACCCATAGAGTAGTTCCCGTGTAGTCACTTTATATTCAGACAGCAGGAACTTTTCAAAGTTCTTATAACTAATAAAGGAAATCACCTCTTTTTTATGTGTCTGCACTAGAGAATATATAACTAGGCTGAAATAAAGCACAGAGGCACTAATCAAGGCAGCACAGGAACAAGTACAAGATCAACATAGGTTGAGGTCCATCACACCATTCAAGACCCCATATGCAGGCTGTTTAGAGATGTGCCTGAGGTACCTGATGGTACCAGGCAAGCCATACATGGGATGCCATAATGTCTGGCATAGTAAACAGGAGCATCTCTGCCAAGTATGGCCTGGAGACCCAAGGTCAAAATGGGATACAATCATGAATGATGAAGCTAAAATCCTGCGGCACTTCCAGATAAAGGTGGATAAATTTGTGATCGCTAACCAACTATATACTACTACTAATAATAATGATAATACTAATGGATTGCATTTATATAGCGCTTTTTGAGACTCTCAAAGCACTTTACAATTCCACTATTTATTCACTCTCACATTCACACACTGGTGGAGGCAAGCTACAGTTGTAGCCACAGCTGCCCTTGGGCAGACTGCCATATCACCCCATTGGCCCCTCTGGCCAACACCAGTAGGCAGCAGGTGAAGTGTCTTGCCCAAGGACACAACGACCGAGACTGTCCGAGCCGGGGCTCGAACCGGCAACCTTCCGATTACAAGATGGACTGCCAATTCTTGAGCCACGATCGCCCCGTTAATGGTGGACAAGCAGAGAAAAAAGGTCATAGTGGTAGATGTAGGTACATCAAGTGATAACAACAACATCAGGATGAAAGCTTGAGAAATACCAAGGACTGAGAGAAGAGCAACAGAAGATGTGGAAGGTAAAGGCAACAGTGGTCCCTGTAGTAACTGTAACACTTGGGTATGTGACCCCCAAACTGGACCAATGGCTCCAGCAGATTTCAGAAATGACATCTTTGATCTCTGTCCAGATGAGGGCAGTTCTAGAAACAGATACGTTGCTGCATAGGACCCTCAAGTTCCTGAGCTTGAAGGACAAACAAAGACTGCCCACAGGGTGAGTCAAGTACATATATGATTAACTTTGTAACACCATAATGATATGCCTCAAAGCAAGAACGTCCTAGATTCGAATTCACCAGCCAGCTCTCAGCTTTCTCCCCAGTTTATGTGTGTTCTCTCCAGGTACTCCCACTTCCTCCAACAGTGCAAAGACAAGCATTTTAGGTTAATTAGTGATTCAAAATTGGCAGTAGGTCAGAATGTGAGCATGAATGCTTGTCTGTCTCTCTGTGTCAGCTCTGCAATTTGCAACCCTTTCAGGATGTACCCCACCTCTCACCCTAGGACAGATGACAGCTGAGATAAGCTTCAGCCCCATGAAAAAAAGTTCTTGATAGTGTGCTGTTGATATGGCTGATGTTCCTGGAGGTTCTCACTTCTCTCGTTTTTATCTATTTGTAATTACAGGTCTACAACAATAGCAGGACTGTAAAAAAAAAAAAAAAGGTCTGGACCCTTTCTGGACATTTTTATTAGTCTTGTAGTTGAGCTGACTTGATGTCGTTGGCATTTTATCTTGTAATACTTAGTGTGTACAGCTTCTTATTTTGTATAACTTCAGTTATTTCCTCTCCTGACAGGAGAGGTGTAATGAGAGCAGAGCCTGCAATGAAAGTGTCACCAGAGTGCATATCTTCAGCCACACAATCTTGTTAGTTTTTTAGGGTATAATACAGAGATCAATAGTATGATGGCAACAAGCATCAAATTGAACCCCAAGAGACACCTTTTCTGCATGTGTGGAAAAAACTGTACATGGGCAGATGCAGCAGCTTGATAAAGATAACAGAAGGCTATCTAACACCAACAATGAGCAAACTGAGAGACAACCATAGAAGTCCTGCAACAAATGTATATTGTATACCCTACGTCTAACAAACTGAATATGTGTCAAGATAACTGCAGCAACACAGCAGGCAAAGCTGAAAATAGCCTGAGAAAATAGCCAGCAACAAGGGGAGCTCTATGGGGCAGCTTTGTCAACTTGCTGAAATTTGCCAAGCACAAACAGACTGTCCTGAGATTAAACCTTCTAACACAAACAACAACAATGGCTGAAAGCACAAGCAGCAAATACTTAGACACACTCTTCAAGCGGTCAAGTCTGAACGCACTGGTGCAAGTAATGAGTAGAGCCAATAAAAAGGTCAGGTGGCTGCAAGAATTAGTGATGGGTCGTTCGCGAACGAAATGGCTCTTAGAGCCGACTCTTTGACGTGAACGACGCGAGCCGGCTCCTTATCGCGAGCCGTCACGTGGGTTTTTTTTTTTTTCTCTCAGCCTCTCTCTCGCACTTTTTTCCCGCTTCACTCTGCACGCGAGCCTTGTGCTTTACGCTGGGCAGAGGGGGGAGGGGCGGTAGTTACACTCAGTAGCACAGGAACAGAGCCAGAGAGAGAAAGAGAGGCAGGGACAACAACATTAGAAAGGTATAGTAATCATCCACAACTATTTTCGGTTGCAGATGATAAAGGATTGAGAAAGTTTATTCATGCAGGTCCATATGACAGAGAATATGCATGTTCTTTTAGTTTTCATATTATAATTTATATTTAATTGTGTTGTGGTTTGCAGTGTTTTGTGTTCTTTTCACTTTAAATTTGTGAAAGGAAAAAGCTGAAAATTTAAATAGTTAAAACTTGAAATGTGAATAGTTGATTTTTGTATTATATGATTTATTTATTACATTTTATGTGGAGTGAATAAATAAAAGTATATTTACGGTGGCCCCTAGAGACAAAGCACATACAAACTTCAAATCACGTACGAACTCTGAAGCATGTACAAACTCCAAAACACGTAAAAACACGTACAAACTCCAAAACACGTAAAAACTCCAAAACACGTAAAAACACGTACAAACTCCGAAGCACGTAAAAACTCCGAAGCACGTAAAAACTCAGAAGCACATAAAAACTCAAAACACGTACAAAAGACAACAGAAGTGCTCCAGGATGCTGGGCGCAGTGTTGAGCCTTTGTTATCTTGTGGCTACACAAGCCAGCAAGTACCAACGACCGGATTTGATGTGTGGTAATAACAGGTAAATGAACTTTTTTTTAAATTATTTGAATATATATATGAGTGCCTGTGTATAAATACACAAACAATACACACATGCTTTCAATTGTGTAATTTAAGTGATCTAGTAGCTCTGCTTTGGAAGTTCAGTTCATGCTAGAAATGTGTTTTGGAGTTTGTACGTGTTTTGTCTCTAGGGGCCACCGCATATATTTATATATAAACATATATAAATAAAACCACTTGTTTTTACGTTAGTAATTCCTTTTGTGCATAATTTTATATTATTGTTAATAATAAATTAATTAAAGCAACAAAACAACCCGAAGAGCCGGTTCGGAGCCGAAAGATCCGGTTCGGAGCCGAAAGATCCGGTTCGGAGCCGAAAGATCCGGCTCTTTTTAGTGAGCCGAACCGAAAGAGCCGAATCTCTAAAAAGAGCCGGAAATCCCATCACTAGCAAGAATACAACTGGATGTTATTAGTCTAGCAAATTAGCACGATAGCAGGCGTTAGCTTTCCTCGCATACAAAGTTAATCAGTCTGAATCAATATTGTGCTAGTAAGCAGCACATTAGCTTGTTAAATATTAGAAAACTGTAAATTTACAACAGTACTTTCCAAACTATTTCCTATATCGTTAGCTTCATAGCATAATTGCCTAAGTCAATGACTTAGGCACTTATGCTATGAAGCTAACGATATGCTGGTTTTTCTAACAAGTGAAAGCTGTCGCAAAAGAGGTTTACAAGTTCTCTTTCATGTTTGAAGCCAATATTACTTCTATAGTTAATATTTGTCCCCCTTCGAAGTATTTAAATAAAAAAAGACAAAAAATAAAATTATTCATAAGATAACACAGTTCACGTGAGCTTTTCATGACTGTTCCTTTAATGGAAAAAACCCACCCACTCAGCATGTGACCCAACAAGGAAGTTTAAATGCGAGATTAATTAAACACACGAGTTGTGTTTTTCAAGCAGCTCTTGTGTGTTTGTTTTTCTAACGTCTTATGGGGCTGTAAATGGTAACCGCGCGAATATAGCAATGAAGTGATAAAAGTGTTGTAGTAATATCCATGCATCGACAGGACAAAATGTTTACATTTCTACTGATTTGCACTTTAACGTCGCTTTTAACGCTTGGACATGCATCGCTACCTCTTGTGATCAATACTTGGCCATTCAAGAATGCAGCGGCTGCAGGTAGGCCAATCTTTTACACGACTATGAATTGTGTTAGACAAAAAAAAGAAAGATTCATTCAGGCTGGAGCCCAGTCACGTGACACTGTGGTCTAAAATTGCAGTTAAACAGAATCCACACACACCAAAATAAAAAAAATAAATCTATATATACTGATCGATTGTTTTCTGGCTGAGCTTTAACAATCAGTGGGCGATTTGTCACGAGGGGTTTTGCAGCCCACTGAATTTATACCACTGTTGCGCTCTGTATTATACTTCCGCTTTCAAATTGAGATCCAACTTGTAAGTGTCCTAACGTATAATTTACATACTAGTGTATATCCATGCTGTTGTATTGTTTGGTCTGTTATACTGTTGGCAAACTGATATACTTAATCATGTTGAGAAAAGTAAGAAAAGGTAAGGTGGGTAGATGGTGTTTATATGAATAACAGATGATAAATATGAGCTATTAAATATTCATTTACGGCGAAATGTGTTCATATGTATGATTAAGGGGCCACGTCAACTGTCTAATTATTTAAAAAAAAAAAAATAGATAAAAATAAGCCTACTACTACACTCATTAGCCAGCTGCCAACCCCATTCAGTTCATAATGGCATACTTGCAAGTTCCTTAATACAGTAAACTTAACTTCATAAGTTAATGTGTCAAATGATGTAATGCTATATTGATAGTGTAAACATCACTCTTTGGAAATATTCAATATTTAGTAAATCAGATCTTGTCCTGAAATTTAAATAATATAAAATAGCCTATTAGTACGGTTGCAAAGCGACATGATGCATAATATCTATTATCGATTGGAACCTTCAGGGATACAAGATGTACTTGTGCACCAGTTTTGGTTGCTCAACTCCTGATCACTTAAAGGAGAAGTTTGTGAGCAAACAGACAGAAAGAGGGAGAGAGAGTTTGTGGGTTTTAGTGCAATATTTCACTAAAGTTACAGCTATGTAGGTTTGCAGACAAAAAAATAAAAATAAACAAACAAAACATAAGGTAATTCATGATCTTCAGAATAGAAGGACAAATTGGATTTAGCAGCTGCACTCCTGTTGAGTCTAATATGACAGTTTTCTCAGAGTATTAGTTTGGTTTTCAGAAATGACACATAAATTATAAATAAAAATAACTGTCTATAATTCTATTTAGCTGCAGAATTTATTGTTAAAGTCAGTAGAGTCATGTTGTATTAATTAGCAGGCATCGTGGTACTTGGTGACAATCACAGCCATTGGTTCTCAAATGCAAAGGTTTGCTGGTTGCTGTTGCTCTGTAGGACTGTAGGCTTTTCTATGGGTACATATTAGTCATCACTTGCAAGAATCATTGTGTTCATTATGATTTTGTTGCATTATAATGCAAGAAAATGCATACAAAATTCTCCAAGAGGAGAACTGTTTTTTTTGTTTGTTTGCTGTATTCATGTGGCTCACATGGAGCTTATCCATACAGTATGTAAGGCCATTAGCGGCTTAGATGGGACTGCGAAATGGACAGAACCTGCTAGGCTTCTTAGCTGCCATTGCCACGTCTGCCCATACTCAATTTGATTTCCTTCTGGATGATACATTGGACATGTTCAAATTGAAACTGAAAATATTTCAGCATTGCTTGGGACTTATCCGTCAAGTGGATTTTCACCAGGTGCACAGCTCAAAATGAAAAATGATAGAAATGGTATTCAACATATTTTGAGCAACAGCTCAGACCTGTAGATGATTAAAGTTAACTAAAAATCTCACTATTTGATAGATGGATGCCCTTTCATTTATCAGATGCATATCACCTCTTTTCCCCAAGGAGGATATGAAAATGAAAAATGTACCCAGCTATCTGTTTTGCGGCGAGATATTTAAAGGTGTAGTCTGTGAGCCACGGCTATTGATCCGCCCATGCAGGCCTCCTTTCCTTTGGGGGCTTACAGAAGCAGATGACAATAGCAGGCTAATCTCTTCCATTCAGCAGCATTTTCTAAAAGAAAAGGATGTAATGCAGAGTTTGATATGAAGAAAAAAAGAATTATATCTCAAGACAAGAGCACTAACTTGAGAATAGAATTTCAAGAGAGATAAGTCATAAATGATAAGAGGGAGAATATGTGTGGTGCTGAACACAATGAATTTAGAAGCAAGCTGGTGGCAGGCTACCAGTTGGTATTTTGATCCCCCATGGGCACTTGGGGGATCAGTGACCAAATGCTAGTGTGTTTTCTGTTTAATACCTCTGTTTTGTACTGGTCATCTAAGACAAACTTTAGCTCATAGATTTTTAAATTTGACAAGCAGATGCCATCAATTCAGTTCTATACCCTACAACAAAAGATAACCAAACAAAACACTTGTTTGACAAGTGTTTCTGTAAAATTTTGCAGCCAAATGCTACACTGGTTGACTACCAAATGTACAAGATATCTCTCAAGGCTTTGTCAGCAGTGTCTTTGTCAAAATTCTGTCAAACAGATTTGCTAGACAGAGGGATTCCATCCTACCCTTGCAAAATGTGACTGGCAGAGGCTTCCTGTCATGGGGACAGCATTTGTTTCATTGTACAGTATATTGCATGCTGATTGATTCATTGTGTCTGCAGCATGGAGTGCCCTGCAGTCTGGTGGCTCAGTGTTGGATGCAGTGGAGAGAGGCTGTGCCCGCTGTGAAATGGAGCAGTGTGATGGCAGTGTAGGCTATGGCGGGAGCCCAGATGAGTCTGGGGAGACCACGCTGGATGCATTGATCATGAATGGGTAAACCGTGGACATGTCCTGTGCTTTTATTATTAGTAAAAATCTAACATGGGGTAAAAAAAGAAAAAAAAAAAAGCCACTTCTATAACAGCACAGTTAAGCAATAAAGATTGATAATGCAGTTAAAAACTGTTACGTTTTTCTCTAGCTCCTATTTGTCTAGCTTTCCCCCCAAATCTTATGATTTAATAGTATGTAATGAATGCCTGAGCCTAAATGAGTATAGGATTGATTGCATTTTTTAAAACTGGAAATTACATATATTTAAAAGAGAGTTTCTTAGATCTTGACCATGCTAATTAAGCTCCTACAGTTTAGTTAAGGCTTTTACGAGCCTTAACTGGTTCTTTCCTGTAACTTGTTCTTCAATAAAACAGTCTCAGTAGGATCTGAACATTTAACAATTATTATGTCCTAAAATATTACATTTACCCACTCAGAAGTTTTTATGGGAAGTAAATGTAATCTTGCAACAAAACCAAGCGGCAAGCTGTTTGTTATTTCTCTGTGGAACAGTGCTTCTTTTATTTTGCAGGGAAATTGACATTTTTTGGCTACAAAGTCATGAATACATTGCGAGGATAGGATAGTCTCCTCCACACAATCCAATATAGCTGCATAAGAAATCCAGTAGGTATCACCAGCAGATGTATTGTAGCCTCTGAGTGCTGGAATCTAAACCATAAAATTTAATGTAATCCAGCAGACCAGTCTGGCAATAAATATCAGCTCTGCAAAATTGTTGAATTTCTGATACTGTGTCAGGGAGGAGTTAGCTCTGTGGAAATTCTAGAGGCTTTAGTTTCTTTTGATAAATATTAGAAACACATTTCAGTATAATGTAGCCTATTACACTACCACCGCAAAGGGCAGCCCTTAAAAATTAGCTTCCATTCACTCACACTCTCAGAGAAAATTCCAGGCATTTCTCTATTTGGATTTAGCTGAAGAATGGTGTGTTACAGTCACCGCTAAGTAAGCCAGGTGTGTCAGTGCATACACTCCCTTACTGCTGAAAAACATTGTGTTCATCTCTGGGCAACTATTTATGAGGGGTACAGGGGGTTAGCAGTGTGAGGGCAGTGTGTGATGCATGCACCTATTGTTGGAGCGTGCACTCATTCCTAACACTAGTTTATGACTGATATATATGACTTGCAGATACTGTTTGTGCCCAGTAAACCAGAAATGATGTTTATTTTCTGCGGATTCTCTGTGAGCAGTGATACAATGGAGGTGGGAGCAGTTGCAGACCTGAGAAGAATCAAGAATGCCATTGGAGTTGCAAGAGCTGTGATGGAGCACACTGAACACACATTGCTAGTGGGAGAATCAGGTATTATTATGGTTTACGTCGGCAGGAATTGTTTTCACATTCTTGTTATTTGTTCAATATCATACAGTTTTATTAGAGCCAAAGAATTTCAGACACGGTTTAATCTTTAATCTGTAGACCTCGTGACCTGCAGTAAAAAGTCTTGAGCATAAAGAGAATTCCAAACCACAAGAGTTTTTATTTTTCCTTTTCCACTAAATTAGCACATTGTGAGAACTGCACACTGGTATGCAAGTCATTTAAAGGAATCTGGAGGCCAGTGTTGAATCTTTTTTCTTCCCCAATGTAAAGTATTTTTAAATCAAATAACATAGCTCATATGTCGAGAAATCCTAACAATCCAGCGAATCCTTATTGAACCTTTATTCTTCAGGAAGTAGTAAGGTCACTTGCATTCAGAACATTGGCCTCTTGTCCACCTTCAAAAACCAAGGCGACAAGTTTAAATGAGATGGAATTGCCTCAAGTCCCTCCTTTGTTTGTGACCCTTTGTTTTTTGTTATAACCCAAGGTCAGAGTGGTCCAGAATGTCTAACTTGACCTGAAAGTATTACTTCTCTTTTTATAGCTTCAGTGTTTGCTGAAAACATGGGCTTCATTGCAGAAGACTTGACTACCAACAAATCTGTGAATATTTTCTCAGAGTGGCTGAAGGGCAGCTGCCAACCTAATTATCGAAAGGTGCGTGTGTGTGTGTGTGTGTGTGTGTGTGTGTGTGTGTTTTAGGCTGTGTGTTTTTCTCACTTGTGTTGGCTACAGGCGTGCTGCTTCTAAAAGACTGATATTAAACAGGACAATTGACAAGCATACTAAAGTAGTTCATAAAAGAGCCAGCTTTTGTGGTAGAGGTGATGCCCTACAGCAGTGGGTTGTTGCTTTTCTATAGAATGCTCCTGTTAATTTTGCCAATAACTTCCCCAAATTTCCAAACTAAATCAGCTGTTATCTGTCTACAGAGTATCCAGTGCTCAACTGATTAAATTTAAACTAGCTATACAGCCCAGTACAAGAAGTGCCTGTTCAAAGTTCATCTTCACAGTAGTGGAGGAATAGATAACACTGATCACTTGCTCTTACCCTAAAGGGTCCTTGGATGTTTTAAAGGGTTTTAAATTCACCTTATTGGAATAGAATATAGCACTTTGCTTTGTTACTAATGCACAGGCAATTTGAGAACACATTCGAGCTTTGGCATGATGAACAAAGTGTAAAGAAGTAAAGTTGCTTCTGTTAAACATTCTGTATTAAAAGACCTTTTTAGTCCACGTGTTAAATTTAACCTGCACCCAAAGCACAAATGTTGTTAGGGGTTTTCAAAAGTCACAGGTTTTACAGCTGTTCACCCAACTCAAAGGGATTCCACTTACCTGTAACTTCAAAGGAGCACACTGAACTTTTCACACCACTCTATACAGTCAGTTGACTCACTCATATCAGCAGACAAGACTCCTTGAGTTAGAGGCAGGGAGCCCTTTCTTAAACTACCCCCATGCTCTGACAGATATCCACATCTTGTTCTCTGTGCTGACACACTATCCAGAAGATTGAGGTGGTCCAAAAGGTTGTCTGTGTCTCACCATGACATGTTTGACTACTGAAAGACAGGGAAGACTCCCTACTGTATGTTATTAAATACCAAACCACTTGGTGACAATAGCGCTGATGGTTTTATGTAATTAAATCATGGCAAATCAGAGTGCTCGCAGATCAGCATGTCTAGCTTGTGTGCCATTACAGTAATTGAGTCTCGGGATAATAGCATTATGCAAACAGTGATGCAGTTTTGTCTTCTGTTGAAAGAATGTCAGTCCAGAGCCTTCCAAATCCTGTGGACCATACAGGCCGAAGGCAACGTGGAAACAGAGCAAGAGGGCACGGCATGCTAATATCCATGCCCATGACACCATAGGTAGGTTTTTACCAGCTGACACAGAGTCGGCTTTCCTTAGGCATGTTATAATTTAGTATTTAACTACCTCATTGAAACCAGACAGGTATGAAAATATGTTTAGTTGTATAATGGGCCACATAAAGAAGGCTTTCTGTAGAGTTTCTAGAGTTTGAATTTGTATTTCTGTCCAAAAATACTACTCAAAAATAAATATTCCTTATTGCTTCTACATGAATTCCCAGTTTAATGGGTTGGAGCTAGAGTTATATATTACTGATCAGTGTGCTTGGAACTACTGGGATATTTCATGGTGTGTTCGAAAAATTTAATCAGTGTCGACACTAGCTCACACGGGAGCTTGTAATTACTTTGTCTAGCCCCCCCCCCCTTTTTTTTTTTTTTTTTTTTTTTTTTTTTAAACCTATGAAGAGGTGGCTGGTGTTTCAGAATCAATTATTTTTTTGCACCAGGGATGATCGCTCTTGATCGTGATGGCCATGCGGCTGCTGGTACATCAACCAATGGATTAACTCACAAGGTTCCAGGGTATGTACATTATAATGTTTTTTTTTTATCCATATATAAGATTACATACAGGGTTGTACCTCAGGGTTAGCTCCAGATGCATATTTTTTTGTGTACTTTTTATGAGGCACTCTACTGTGTTTACATGCTCATGTTTCCTGTCCTGCAGTCGTGTCGGGGACTCTCCTATAGTGGGTGCAGGTGCCTACGTAGACAGCTTAGCTGGTGGTGCTGCTGCCACTGGAGATGGAGATGTCATGATGCGCTTTCTACCAAGGTACCTCAACCATTTTATTATTAAATAAATAATAAATACGCTTTTTGTCTTTTGTGTCAGGAAAAAAATAATCTACTTAGCAACATAACTCATGTTAGAGGGGTTTATTCTTAAGTGTAACTAAGGGGGTGGGAAGAGATTTACTTTCACTCTATAGATTATTTCAGTAAATCAAAATAGGTGTTATATTTATTCCAGAAAACAATGTGAAGTTACTCTGTTGTTGTACTTATAATTCTTTAGGACATCTCGTGTGGTTTGAAACTTCTTTGTGACTTTTTTCCCAGCTACCGTTTAAATAAAAGGACTGTTGGGTGGCTTTTTCCTTGACAGATTTATTTATTTATTTTTTCAAAGAGAATATCGACATATGGGACGTGTGTTGATTTTAAACAGCCAACTTTGGGCTTGAGCCCCAAGCTGCAAGTGCAAAAATAGTATTATAAAGAGTGGAGGTGTGACTATGTTGCCCCAAAACTGTCATTTGTACATTCCACAGCTGAAGTGAGATTTCACTAAAGCGACTGTTTGTTTCCAGGCTGTGAGAATATATTTGTCTCAGAAGGGTTATTTTTTTTTTAAGCTTTATTTATCTAGGATAGTTTAGCGTGCACACATACTGAGCTGAATCCAGCTTAACATTCAGCTACACGCATGCACAACACAACCTGAAGGGTCCCCATTTTCAATCAGATTATTATTCACTTCCAGGAACTGCTGGGTGGTTAGAGAACCGTGTTACTAGTGAAAGAAAGCCCTTTTCAAAGCCCAGGTTTCTATACCTGGTATGTCTGATTACAACTCTGCCCAAGGACTATGCTGTCAAATTGCAGCAGCACCAGGCCATTTTAGAAACGGTTGCCTTCTGTGTTGGAATCATTCTTAAACTGCTTATCCATGAATTCTAAATGTTTAAGTGACTGTGAGATGATTTCCTATGTTGGATGCACTATCTATCTATCTCTCTATCTCTATCTCTATCTATCTATCTATCTATCTATATCTAATCTATATATATATATTAACACAAACTAATTTTCTTGCAATGCAGTCTGGAAAACAGCATGCAGGATTGTACTTGTCCTGTCAGAATAATTCACTGAGGAACAAGGCTCTTGGAAATTTTCCATTTAAAACCCCCCCATACTTTCACCGAGGTCAATTATAGAAAATTTGCAGTGTGTCACTCATTGTTTTGTACAATTGACCTAAGGCTAATGGAGTTAATGACACCAGCAGTGTCTGGATGGAGCAAATAATTTAAAAGTAATGGTACATTAATACAAATGCTCCTCATGTTAATTTTTGTACACTTTGTGCATTATGTTCTTGTATACCATAGAGTGAGGCAGGAATCCTTCTTTTTCCCCATTAAGTAATTATTCAGGTTGTTGCGTTATTTTATCCCATGTTATGACTTCAAGCGCATCACTGTCATGATCCTGGTTGGAGGCCCTGACAGCACTTGTTAGTTTGCCTCATGTGTGCTCCGTGTAATCCTGCCAACAGCTACTTGGCCGTGGAGTTGATGAGGGCCGGGGTGGATCCCTCAGCAGCCTGCAAGTCGGCCATTTCCAGAATCAAGAGGCATTACTCTGAGTTCTTTGGAGCTATCATATGTGCTAACACAACAGGGCATTATGGTGAGTGTTGGAGTTTACAAATCGTACAGTTCCTTGCCCAGAGTACTGGCACAAAAACTGACAAATGTATACATATTTCTTTAAAGTAATACTCACTTAAAACTTTATCATAAACATGTTTGAGAGGGAGATGATAACAAGGCAGTCCTTTGTAAATTAGACCTGAACTGAACAGATACAATTCAAAATTTAAAGATTAAAAATGTAACCATAATCCAGTGGCTTTAAAACAATATTTTACTGCTATAATATCATTAACAAACAGTAACATTAAGTATGCTGAAAAGCATACTTGATGCATACATACTTTTCAAGCAAATGCTTTCTGGGACTGAGAAATAGCAGCCTTAATGAAGTTCAGGCATTGCTGTAGCAATCTTTTGTACAAGGGTTTAACTAGATCACAGCAACATTAAAGTTAAATGAAGCTGTCTTCACTTCTGTTTCTTTTACCTTTACTCATCAGCTCCAACAAAATTTGTTCTACCCTAGAAGTTATTTTGTTCTCAGGTCAACCACCACAAAGTCTGAAATTAGAGTGTCAGCCAAAGCGGCACACCCTTCATCTCTTCTTGTTCAAATAAGACAACCTTTTCATCTTTAAGTAATGTATCCATTTACCCTACATCCACAATGTTTTCGTTACCACCTGCTTCTTACTTTGGCACCAGAGAAAATGAGGTCTGAATGAGACACCTGGATAAACAGATGTTAACAGGTTATAAGAATTCTCATTGTCAAACAGCATATGCATTTAAAAGTCGAATTTCATGTCACAACTAAATGGGGTCTTAATGAGAGAGGGTTATAAAGGTTTGTGTTCCTGCAGTACTTCAATTTCCTCTTCATCTCTGCAGGTGCAGCTTGTAACAAAGTCCCCGGCTTAGACAAGTTCCACTTCATGGTAGCAAACTCCGAGACAAACGCACCAGTCCTAAAATCTGTTGATTGCTTTTAAATAATTTATAACTGTATGGATATCTTTAGAATTAATACTATACATGCAAATTTTATGATCATTTATTTGCTAAATAAAATCTGTTTTAACTGTTGATGGTTTTGCATTTTTGGATTTATCTACATGTCTTAATTAAAGGTAAACTCATAATACCAAATAATTTGAAACAGACTTTATTAGAGATTTATTACAGCTGGTACGAACAAAGTTGGCCATGATTTGAAGGTCAGAAGCTTAAATGGACGGGAATATAGAGCAAGGGTATATTTGATATATTTGATACTTGTCATCCAGTCATCCACCCCATTTCTATATCAAGTTGTTTTTATAAACATTGAGGATTCAGGGTTTCACTTGGGAGCAATATATGACATTAGCAACCAGGTAGGATGGAAACCCCTGGTCCATTCTCGGCCCACTGGAAAAAGTCACACTGTTTCCCCTTTTGAAAGCTGCAGGTGTAAAAATTCCTGCCGTTGTTGGGTCCTAGTTTCAGAACAGTCCTCATTAAACAGCGCTTCCCGTGGTGACAAGAAGGGAAGTGCAAGTCTGCCCACTGCAACAGTGAAAATAAAGTTTGGTTAGCTTGGACGTACAGTTGTAAACTTTTATTTCAGTTATTTAAGTGTTTAGTGAACAGACTGCTAACAGACTGTGCAAAGGCTAGAAAACAAGAGAAGCAAATCGAAAACAGATAAGCTGCCTTCCACTTTCACCTCAAAGAAGTTACACTTGGTGTCTCTGGGTAGCGAGCAGGAGTAGAACTGTCGTCCCTTATTCTCCCCCTCCTTGTGGACCACTCTGAGGACAGCTGGGCGACGATGGGATGCACAGCGAGGGGCACTGGGACTGAGAGGAATGGAGGTTGCACGGCTTGTCGCTTCCATTTTGTGGGTACTGACAGGAGTATAGAGATAGTGTCATCAGTTTGAAATGCACTGAAAATATAACACAGCCAAAGCTGTCACATGAACACTAATTAGCAAACTAACCATTTTGTCTTGATGTGTGTTTTTGGAAAAAAAAAAAGTATGTTTAGTATCATACCATGACTGTGTGTGTGTGTTTTGTATTAAAATACTAAATTTTGGGGGTTCCCTTCTTAAATCTCACTCATTTCCCTGAAGTTGCAAAACCTTCTCTTATTAAAAACTTACCCATGAATATCCAAGTAAGAGATTCACTCACCTTGAGTTTGAGGTTCCATTTTGAGCACTGTTACTGGGAAAGGGGCTGTGATCAATTCTCATTTTCTTGGATGTGTGACTGTAGGAGGCCAGTGATTCCCCATCGGACAGCTCGGCTCTTTGCTTCTGCCAGCCACCAGAGGCATAATTGGGGCTTGTTGTCCCTTGGCAAACACTGTATTTATATAAACCTCCTTCTGCCGCCAAGGAATTCAAATGACTCCCGGCTTGGGCAAGCGGGACTTTTGCAGGCTTTGCCTTCTTGCTTAAGTCGGAGAAAACAAGGGTGGAAGTCCCAAATGCAGACCTCCAGTTGACTTTGAGCTCCTCTTGTGGTTTCTTGAAGGCAGTGCAGGGGTATTTAATCAAATCAGCAGTGAAGGGTGATGCTTCAACGCTAATGTCATCTGTGTGGACTGGGGAGATGGAGCCACAGAGAGAAACTCAATTCATGTTCAGCAGCTGCAGCTCATTCTGATGCACCGACTGCACCCATAAAATGCAGGTTGTTGTTAGTTTTAAGTGGTTAGCTTGCCGTATCATTTATCAGTGGGCAGTATATTGCCGTGCTGTGTAGTCAAATGAAATGTCACACAATATGTGGTGCTGAAAATGCCCTCATGCAAAATGAACCACCGTATCAAAAGCTTTAAAAATGTTTTCAGTAATGGACTATGGAGCCTGACATAACAGTCATTAACAAGGAACTGTGAATAAATATCACTCTCCAGTCCCTCAAAAGCTACCATTAAAGTGGCCATGAGCAAAGCCCTTAACCCCCAACTGATTCAGAGGATATGCACAGGGGTCCGTTGCAAATGTATAACTGTACATATGCAAATCAGGGTATTACTGAAAGAGCGAGTGTGCTCAGTCAGCTTTCCATGGAGAAATAAGTGTCTGTTATTCATTTAAATCAACCTCAAAATGTCACCACTATTCTCACTTACTCACACGCATCTTTTAAACAGTCCAGATGGACGCTGACATATGTGACGTAGCCTTTAAACCTTGTTAAAACTCAGATGATTATATTGGACTTAAGGATTCAAATCCCACTCCCATCCTCCCAAAATGGGAAATATTTTACTATCTAATACCACTGGACTAAAGGGGTTTGTTCTGGTAATGATTAACATAAAAAGACTCGGTAGTCTTAATTCAAATAAAATATTACAAAAAAGGAAAACAATTTAAGGGTACACAGTGAAGCCATCATAGCAACGTGTCCATGTCCTTGAAGCTCAGCACAACCTCGGGTTAACAGCTATTCAGTTGTTCAATCAGCTATTAATTAAGAAAACTGGACTGTATACAAAATACAAACTAACCCTTAAACCCTTCAACTGTAGCTTTATGCAGCAACAGTGACACTACAAGGACATTTCTTGCAGACACTAAATGGCCAACTGACAGACATGCTCATTATCCGTACTGCAACATACAAACACACACAGAGAAGCTGCGTCGCCTCGCTGCAGTGTCACTCTGCCATTTTCCATCTTTTTCTGAAAAGTGCTTAAGCATCGCTGTCTAACTGTACAAGATATCATTCAGCTAAACAGCAAAACTATAGCTACTGTTTTATCTCTTGTTAGCAAAGACATTTTATTCGCTCCAATTGAGTGACTATGAAGACAGAACATTTCACTTACCCTTGGGTCTTGGAGTGAGGCAGGCATCACACGCTGTTGCTGCTGGCTGGTTGATGAGTGTGCAGAGCTGACAGGCCCAGTCCTCTTCCTCTTTCTTAGCCACATTATCACTGGTTCTGTTGCAGGCCCAACCAATCAGGCTGTTTCGGACTGGAAGCTTACTAAATAAACAAAGCAGGGCAACGGTGATGATTATAATGTACTTCTGCTGCTGCGAATTTTATTGTGCAAAAATGTGGCGTTTCCACAGACATACATTTACTACATTACTAAATGTGAGTCACATTTGTATTATTAATGTTACTGTTCCACATGTTGAGAATAATTGGAATTATTAGCTCTCTAAAGTGGTTAAAAATTAAAAGTAAATATATTGTGTTGTATATAGTTTAGAATAGGGGTGGGATAGATGCAGCATAGCATTGCCATATATTGTATAACTGAAAAAAAACATTAACACTGGACACACTTAGTTTGACAAAGCTACCTCCTAATTCAGAGCAAAATAATGGACCAGTCGCACCAATAAAAACAGGAAAATAACCTCCTTGTATCTACAAAAAAATGTAAAAAAACAAAAACAAACCTGTCACAGTCTGACTTGGACTGACTGCAATCACTCTTAGACAGATTGGTGAAGATATTACTGTTTAAGCTATTATTCAGTTAAAAACAGCAGGGTTGTTGAATGCAAATGTAATGGTTAAATGTAAATTTCTGTTAAATGGGAATTTCTTTTATGTAGACAGCAACAGTTGCTTGATGTTTAATTTTCAATGATTTGTCCTTGTTAATTGCTATATTATCAGAAATACGTAAATGCCAAGTTAACCCCAAAACAGATACTGACAGTTTAACTTTGGGGACACAATTAGCAGTTAAAAAATTCATTGCAACATTCATTATATTCCAAAATGTTAAGAATAGCAATTATACTGTATCAGCATTGTGATAATATCCTACTGTTCTGTTAGTTTCTATTTTATAGTCTATATACGTTGTGCTTGTGGTGGTGGTCAGAGGGCCCGGTGGCGCCTGTGTCCGGCAGCCTCGCCTCTGTCAGTGCGCCCCAGGGCAACTGTGGCTACAATGTAGCTTGCTATCGCCAGTGTGTGAATGTGTGTGTGAATGGGTGGATGACTGAATGTAGTGTAAAGCGCTTTGGGGTCCTATGGACTAGAAAAGCGCTATACAAATGCAGGCCATTTACCATTTACCATTTGCTTATGACATTTATTAGATCACCACCCAGTGTAAGATTTATGCTACAGCTACTTTAAATTAGCAGTATTGGTAATCCCCCCCTTTTTTTAATGCTTCTGTAATGGTTAGGCCATGTATGTGCAACATTTTTAATGAAAAGAAATTTTTATTTCAAATAAAAAATTTTTATTATCCATGAATTGTCAAATTTACTGTTTTACTAAAAAGTGGGGGAAAATTATTATAGTTTAGATTACAATTATTTAATTGCATCCCTGAACAGAAAAAATAGTTTTAATGGTTGAATGTTATTCTTGATTAATTTCTGACTTCTCAGAGATTTTGACATGATCGATTTCTTAAATGTGGGTTATTATGAAGGGTTTATTAATACATTTGTTAAGCACTGTACATTATGAAGTTAAATGTGAAATGAGTATGAAGATGAGTTCTTCATGAGTTTCAGAAAGGTTTTAGACTGGGTAGCTCATTTAATTTAATAAAGAAAAGATTTTTGGATCAAATGATAGCCATTATGTGTTATCACAATGGCTCATGGGGGAACGTTTTTTTTAGTTTGTTTTTTTAAAGCAGAAAGTCACCTTCAGTCATTATAAGATTTAAGGTGGAATTCAGAATCAGCCCATTTTGTTTCCTTATTGTCCTGTATCCTGGAGACTCTAGCATCTTTTGTTTAATGACATAATGAACATTATTGAGACAATAACAATCTAAAATGGTTGCTTGAAAGAGCGATTTCAATTAGCTTCTTATTTAAGAAATAATGGGAGGTCAAAAGAGACCCCTGTATCAGTCATGAGTGGGAGATAATGATGTTAATGATGATGATAATGATATACTTATGTACCTAGTTTCCTGGTTTTTGTTTGACTTTTTTGAAAAGGTTCTTGGATAAATATGTGACAGTCTTTTTTTCCCCTTTAACTTTGTGAGATGGAAATGACTAACACTTGATATGAAGGTGCATTATGATTTCATGTATAATTGGCCATAAAATGCCAGCGTAGCTATATTATACTTTCAAAAGTAAGTGTCACTTTATTTAGATATATGTAACTTTTCAGCAGTAAAATAATTCCTAAATTATCATATTTTTTGGGATTGTCTGCACAAATAAACACGATTCTGATCAATTCTGTTCAGAAATGTAGTCACCCAATTACAACAGCAGTTGTAATATATTAAGATATAAACCATGTAGACACCTATGAAACTTTTACCTAGGCAAATAATTACAGTTCAAGCACAGGAGAAAACAGGCAAGAATGAAATGTGTTTTATATAATTGCTCCAAGCGTACATGATAGTGCTCTGACATGAAGCTAGACTATGTTTGACAAGAGGGTAAATCTGCAGCGCCAACAGTCATGGAGGAGCAAAGTAGCGGCGGCTTTCAGGAAACTTCTCACAGATTGCTTCATCAGCTGTGTAATGCGTTGTAAGGGCTTTAGACTCTAACCCCTCGCAAAGCTTTGCTCAAACACAGCCCAGGAGGTGTTGAGCCTGTGCCCTGTCTGGCAAACACAGCCTTATATGCGCATTAATTTCCCTCATAACACTTCCCACTCCCTGCCAAGCCCATCTGCCTGCAAAGATGGCCTCTCTAAATTTGAACATATTATCTAAAGAGCTTTGGAACTTTATGAAAAGACTGAAAAATGACACCTAGCTTTACTATGTTGGTTTCTTTACTGCCCATATATGTTTAATAAGTTAGTGTGTTAGCATTTTAAATACAAAAGGTACATATTTTGTAACAGAAGAGGAATTGTCGCTTTATTCTATCACTGGAATATTTCCACTCATAGTTCTTAGACTCCCGAGTTCCAAACCTTTTTCATCCGATGCACCACCAAAAACCTATCCAACGGACTCAAGTATCCCATTCATCAAAACCACCTGTAGTCGAATGTGTTTAAACAGCCATTTATCTGTGAACTTTTTATGTAGTTCAGTATATTTCACTGTTTGCTTATTATTCCATTCATTAGTCCAGCGCTTTTTGTTGTAAATCTATTCAGCGGCTATTTAGTGTTTAGTGGCCACACCATGTTTTTCGATCGTTATTCCAAAAGGCGATGAGGATGCTCTTTCGAAAGACAGATAGTCCTACATTTTCAAACATAATATAACCAACATTTATACAAAAGATTTTTATTGATTTCTTTTTCCCAGTATGTCCTAAAATTAGGTTTTCCCAGAGAATTCTATAAGACTAGAAGTCTTTTTGCAGGAGTGGGCAAGAAAAACTGGGACTGTTGTGGTGAGCCTCACAGAACAGAGAATAGAATTAAGTTCATCTTATATGTAAGTAAAGATGATGGAAATGTGCAGCTTAATGAAGGTAGTATGCTGTGCAGAGCTGTAGTAACTACAGAGGGATAAAGTTGACAGGCCATTCTACAAAGATATGAAAATAAGTTGTTCAAGCTAGGTTAGTAAAAGGTGATAATCAATGAGCAGCAGTAAGGCTTCATGCTAAGAAAGACAACAACAGGTGTAATGTTTGCTTTGAGAGTGTTGATGCCATTGAAGTGAAGAGAAGGTCAGAGTTGCACGATGTCTTTGTGGAATTAAAGCATTCCATAGGGTGTCAAGAGAGGGACTGTGGTAGTGCAGGGAGGTAGTCGGGAGTAGCAGATAAGCATCTGAGGGTGGTGACAAACATGTATGAGGGCAGATAGACAGTTGTGTGGTGTGCCGTGGGAGTGACAGATGGGCTTAAGGTGGGGGTGGGAATACATCAGGGATCATCTCCAAGTCCCTTCTTGTTTGTAATAGTGATGGAAAGGTTGACATATGAGGCTAGGCAGGAGTCTCTGTGGACTATGATGTTCGTAGATGACATTGTGATCTGTAGCGAGAGTAAAAAGCAGGTGGAAAAGAACCTGCAGAGGTGGAGGTATGCTCTAGAGAGAAGAGAAATGAATGTCATTTGAAGCAAGACAGGATGCATGTGTAATGAGATGAAATTGTGAAGGTGAATGAGTTTAAATATATGAGGTCAACCGTGCAAAACAATGGAGGTGAAGAAGAGAGTGCAGGTGGATGCAGATGAGTTTTAGTGGCAAATCAGTGATGTGTAACAGAATTTAAAAAGCTATGCTTTGCTATTATGTCTGATTTGGAGAGAGGTGGTAACAAAAACACATCCCAATGAAGATCTTCACTGGGGATGACCAGACTGGACAGTAGGGCTGTTTGATATAACGATATATATCGGATGACGATATAAAAACGTCTATCGTTTCATTTTACACTATCGTTTGTTTCGTGGTGTCGCAAAATAAACTGTTTACAGCAATATTTTTTCATCATTTTGATGGTCACTGAAGTGGCTATATTAATTTCTTAAAGTTCTCTCTTTCTCTTATATTTTATATAACCACACTACGAACGGACAAGCACCTGTTTTTATGCGTTGTCGTTAGCAACAACAACGGTAACAGCATCGCGTGTCTGCTTGTTTATGTTCCACATAAACCTTTCACAATAAAGCTCAAGATCCTGTTGAGACTTTCCAAAATAAACTGAATCACGTGAAAGAGCAGATTATTTACGGATGAGAATTAACAAAGAGCCGCCAGGTGCTAAAAAATAAACCTTAGACTCAAACGTTAGAACAGGCTTTTCCCCGCAGCACGCCGTGTAATAAATACTCACAAAGAAAACGGCGGCTGTTACAACTTATGTCTAAAAATGTATCGTTTCATGCATCTGTTAAAACACTCGACTCCAGCTACATGACGCCCAGCTGGAAACACTTCCCGCAAGACGAGCTGCCCGAGATTCACAGAATTTACAGAAAATGTTACATTTTTGTGATTTATATCGTTATTGGACGATAGAATTCATATATCGGGATATGAGATTTTGGTCATATCGCACAGCCCGACTGGACAGGTTTAGAAAAAGCTCAGGTTGAGTGTACTGGTGACCAAACCAGAAAGGCAAGGCTGAGATGGTTTGAACATGTGTAAAGGAGGGACAGTGAAAATATTTGTTAAAGGATATTGAATATGGAGCTGCCAGGCAGGATGGAAACAGGAAGACAACTTATAAGATTCAGGGATGTAGTGAAGGAAGACATAAAGAGGTTTGGGGTGACAGAGGAGGATGCTAGGGACAGGGTGAGATGGAGGCAGATAATCCACTGTGGTGATCCCTTGTGTAAATGGGTACTAATCCCTGTATGGATATCACTGATAAGAAGGATGCACTGCATTGTTGAGAAAAAACAAGGTACATTTTTAATCTCCATCTTAGTTAAAACATAATTGGTGGCGGATATTTTTACAGCCTTCAAAGGAGCAGCCTGTAGAAGAATAATACCTGCTCAGTCATAAAGGTCTACAAGGGTTTGTACCTTATGTTCACTCTGCTGGGATCTCCTTCTTGACAATGCTCGCAGAAGTAAGTCATCCTTCCGTTATCTCCAAGCCGACAGACTGTGATGACATGAAAACACTGGCCGCACTGGGAACGCTTGTAGACTTTGTAATGTTTGTAGAGGGGAGAGCCAGATTTGCGACACTGACAGAGATGAGGAGGGCACACAAGAAGAAATAAAAGTATGAGGATAAAGAAAACAGAAAAAGATTACCCTTCCTCACTTCTCTGTTATGTATAGAAAGCAATATTTGTTTTTTCTGTTCTCTAGGTAGTGGGGCTTTGGCTTTTGCTCTCCTTTCCTGGCAAAACAGGATTTTTAGTTAATCTATTCTCGCAAGTGACTCTAAATGAGGTAGCAGCTAAATACCCAATTTAAATGTGCGCAGATCAACATAAACCCATACAGATCCCATTCAGATCCAAAAGACCAACTTGTGATTTATGCCTAACCTTGTAAAACAGAAGAGTAAAATCACGAGTCATTTTCACCAAATGGTGAATCTGTTCATCTGTCAGCTGCTGAACCTAAAAATGACAGAGCACATTTAGTTACAGTTCACAAAAAGGAGACAAAACCTTATTTGTGTAGCCTTTCATTTTAAAACAGAGACAAATAGCACTTCACAATCAAAATCAATACTACAAGCACATAAACAATAAAGCACCAGATGGGAATGAGAAAGACTGTTTTAAATTGATGTAATGGGAAAAATAGCCAGCCACCAAGAAGCTGTCTCTGGCTCAGACAGTGTATAAAAACAGTACTTGTTGATCTTTCAGGACTCCTAGGGGCTTGGTAATAGAGGAGAAGCTCATAAAGATTCAGTGGTCCCAGAAGAAGAAGGGGCCAAAAGTCCTAGATTAATGTTTTGCTTCAGTGTGCTATATTCTCATATCCTATCTAAAACTTTCTAAGGAGGGCAAAAATTCATTTCAGATTGGAGCCCCTAGTAATGTTTGAGTAATAGAAGTATTCATCCTATGAAGTTCTTTTACCTGCAATAAATAGGCCACTCAAAAATTACACCTTTCTTGTATAGTTTGCCTACCAAAAAAATATTCCCAAAGAGCCATGTGACGTATTGAATCCTTCACAGTTCATGTGATATCATTTCCAGATCAGGATTAGAAAATATTTTATTCATGTTTTAGGATAAATATATGCTATAAATCATCGAGAAAAGCCGGCTCGGGTTGCAATAAGGACCATGTACATTCATGAAAGTAAAAAATATTTCCATTTTCAAAAGGCACAGAGGGAAAGGCATATCTGTGCTGCAATGTGCTTGTTTGTCTTTTCCCTATTTTACCCACCTCATTGCAATACATCACTCAATAATACAAGGGCTTAAACTTTTTCTGTGAGAGTTTTGTATTCCTCTGCTGAACACAATCTATCATCTTTTCCATACCTTCACGGCTGGGTGGAGGCCAGAGTCAAACAGGGCTTCGTTTTTAATGATGTTGCCGACTCCCGGCATGACGGCTTGGTCAAGGAGAACGTCGCAAAGCATCCTGCTACTCTGCCTCCTCACTGCTTCCTCTGAGTGGGAGAAGCTGAACTTGGAGGAGCATACATCCAGACTCTCCATGGCCCTAACCCTCTGCTCACAGTCTTCTGTTAACCTGCAAATACACAGTTGTAGTAATGGAAAAAGGCAGAAAATATATAGCGACAGTTATTGGAAGTGTGCCACGGGGTCAACTGGCGCTCTCAAGGTTACACTTTTCAAAATTGTTTCTTTCATATATTCTGTAAGGTGTGTTTGTTATGGGATGGAGTAACATAGGTGAAACCTTCACACAGAACAAAAAAAAATGTGGGTCTGACTGCTGAGCATTACAACAGGACCTTACAGACAATGGTCGGGACAAATGCTGAGCCAAAAAGGCTGCGTTTTTCATGCAACAACGGCCACTGTCTTCAGACACAGCCTAATGTAGGACATACTCACTCAATGAGACTCATAGCCCAAGGTGAACTCCTGTCACCTCAATCTATCTAGGCTGGGCTGGTGTCCCTGTTACCTTATTTCCACTGTGCTGTCAAAGAAGCACACGGTGTCGTCAGTAAGGTGTATTTCCAGCACAGGAGTGGAGTCCTTCCTATCCCTCCTCTCAGCAGGGTTTATACGCATTGATCCATTCATACCAAAGTGAACTCTAGAGGATGAAAGCAAGGAAGACAAAGAAAAAAAAAAGGCAAACTTCATTTAAAGACAGCATGTCTCGATTCATTTTACACTCGACACTCGATCACAGGATCATGGTCTTGTGGATGGAAACTCTACCCTTGGAAACTTATCGTGCAAGGTGTCATTGCCTTGCACAACAAAGCTCACTAGTTCATTTACATAGATATGAATCTATCTGTCCAATGATGATTATTCAAAATAACATTTTCATTTAAAAAAAATAATATGAGCACAGTTAGGGTGGCATTATATGAATGAATATGTTCCTGTAGATGCAGTAATATCTGTTGTAGTTGCTATCTCTCCAAATTACACTACTGCAACCACTGTCGTTTTTTGCATTGGTCTGATTGAAAATCTGGATGTTTTTCTATTCTATTCTATTCTATTCACTAAATAACCAAAAACCACTTGGTTCTAGTTTTTTTTGATTAAATAAATAAATACATACAAACATACTTAACAAAATTATCCATATTGACTATTTCTCCTTATCACCATTATTGGCAAAAGGTAAAAACACAACTGAAGATTTGAACACTGTGCTGTGTACAAACACAAAACACATAAACCAACCAATAACTGGCTTTAATACAAGGGAACAAATAGCTTAGCTTTTACTGCCACAAAAAAAAATACATTTTTGTAGTACTTATAAAAGCTGTAAGTTAACCCGAGCCTCCTACGAACTGATTAGAATTGTAGACTTTATGACTGCTCTTTTTAGAAACTCAGATAGGAAAAGATGGACATAGCTTCTGGGTTTGAAAAAAATGAAACCATTGCTGGAGTGCCTTAAACCTGCACTTGTTTTTTGTTTTTTTTAATAGCCACCTGGGGGTGGCTCTGGTAGTTGCAAAAATAACTCCAGTCCTATTGACATCTAGAATATGACCACTGTAAACACTTTCCTGCTTAGTTCACAGGCTCAGTCGCTCTGTTTGGATCATATTAAATTAAAACAAATAAATAAATAAATAAATAATAAGCCTACTTTGTAACTTTTGGTCACACTATGTGTATTTTGGCTAACGATTTATGATTGACAAGTTGTTAGCCAGTGAACGTGGGGTTTCACAATCAGACCCGCCCCACTCACGCATCATATTGGGTTTCAAAACACCAAGATCGTGACAGCACAAACACTCATCTTGATACGATCTTCAGAAACCTTAGGTGACAGCACAGTAGCTATGTCCATCTTTTAAACTGTTTATGAGAGTAGTGCATGATCATATAAATAGATTCATATTGCAAATTATACATATTTTGCTTACAGTGGGATGACTCAAATATTGAATCAAAGAGCAGAAAGCTAATCGGCTTATTCAGAAAAATGTGCTTCACTTTGAAAAGAAAATCCCAGATGTCACAGTTTTCAAAAACACTGAATGCAGCATTCATTGGTGACATCCCTCCAGACTCCGGTGCACATACAGTCGGTTGATAATGACAGAAAATGTCTAGACATTTATACAAACAGAAAGCAAAAGAAAAGAAAAGAAAAGTTGTTCGCTTACCTTAAAGCACGTAGACCAAAGTACATGAAGAGCTCCTTTCCCAGGGTTTCCACTCCGCTGTACTGACAACCATAAAAACAGGGGAAGGCGTTTGTCTCGGAGCTGTTTTTCTGTACAGGGATATAAGCCAGTTAGCAGAAAAAAAGCACAGACGAAGGCTGTCTTTGATCTTCTTTAATAACAGCTAGGTGGCTAGCCTACACGCCAAATTTACTACATAACTTGTTCCACCGTGACATACAGTCTCACAAGGTTACTTACGGCTGATGTTGTCAGACTGCCTCTGATCGCTTTTACTTTCTGTCCTTTCTGGACTTTTAAGCGGATTTTCTCTCCGTTTAATGTGCATCCCGGCCCTTCAACCATTTTCTATTTCAAGATATAAAGTCAAACTGTGCGTCAACAGTCCAAAAGTTTTGTTGTCGTGATCGTTCCCCGCCACAACATTCAATTTTGCGCATGTGCGGCACGGCTTGTACCCGGAACTTGATGCATTAAAGGTACATTAACCTATTTTTCATAGCAGTGTCCTTCTTTATGAAAACAACATGTACATAGACATGAATATATATTAGGGGATTATGTAAGTATGTATTTGCTTTATAATTAATTCCTTCCCACTCTATCGTCATCCCTTGAAGAGGTTTGTTATTTTTTTCCTTTTAGTGAATAAATTCTTAATATGCTCTTCCTCCCAGCCCTGCGATGTCTATGCATATATTAAAGGGCGTGAATAAGAATAGAAACAAATAAATAAACCAAACATGAGTAGATAAAGTAAAGAAACACTCTGTGGAGTAGCTGTGCATTCATTGGTACCCAGAAATATATGCAGTAAGCAGGCTTATTAAAATCAGAAACAGCTAAAACGTTAACGAGATGCATGCACATCAGTGTATCAATAATTACCATCCAAATTTATCTGTATATGGCTCTTCTAAATAATAATTATGGCTACCTTTGGTACTTTTTAGGTACTTTTTAAAATTCTTATTATATAACTTGTGGACTATCAGTTATACAGCTTCTGCACCTGTTCCCTACCTTATAATATTTCAAATACTTCGCATAAACGGTAATAACATACTGATTCTTTTTTCTAAAAATGAATAAATGAATATATAAATATAAAAACATTGCTATTGTAAACAAGAAATTGTGGTGAAACTGCAGAAGAGATTAGGAGATTTTTAAAGTCTCATATTCTCCTATGGGACAATTTCAAACGTAATAAATCGTCGTGCATAAATTAAAAAAGGACACGGAACACAAACAGTAACGTGTTTCTGGCAGTGCACTATATGTATTGCACATTCATAGAAAGAGCGATTTCTTTTATTTTTCACTTGAGGGCGGCAGCGTACCGTTGTTGCGCCTGCACAAACACAAGGACATGTTTCTGGGCTGCAGGCTTTAATTTAACGTTTACTGAGATACGCTAAAAGATACTAATTGTTCAGCTGAATTTAATTGATCCAGAGAAATTTTCATTGTTTGAATTTTCATTCAGCCTGTTTGTTGTAAAGTTGAATAATAATAAAAAATCTGTTGCAAATAGGAGAAAAAGAATACTATATTATAATTTGACAAATTTTGCATTAAATTGCTTGTCTCCTTGCACATGCATGATGCTGTACTCTCTGCCCAGGTTAAATCTCACTGCCATTTGTGGGTTAAGTGGCTTACCTGCAGCTTTACTCTGTTCATCGAAGGTGTCTGATCTGGCTGAATTTCAACAACAATTTCCAATATTGTCAAACGATTTTCTGCATGGCTTGCTTTCATAATTGCACCAACTTGTTTGCGCGGCAGTTTTACCACCCAGAAACCCTTCTGTGGGCCCAGATAAAAATAGATAGACTCCACGCTCTCCAGCCAAGTGTACAGACATGCCGTCCTTTAAAAAAAGCAGCACTCAGCAATAATGTGTATTAAAATCTGTAGCTGTTCTTGCACATTGGCTCCAAGGGATGCAGAGTATGTGAAGCTCTCAGCCTCTTATCCTCTCTCTTTCCTCAGGATCTATAAAAGCAACATGTATCTGCAGAGATTTGTGCTCCCACAGAGTGAAATATATTAAAGATTACAGAGCAACAAGTTAATATTATCTTTTTTACCGAGTTATTGTCCAGATTTAGATTTTTTATTACATTATATAAAAATTTATGTTGAAAGTTAAAGCTGATAGTACTGGTTTGGGCCCTTCTACCTTTGGAACTGGGCTGCAGGTTTGTTGGCTCACATCACTGAATCTTTTGATGAATATTCCGGTGAATCCCAAAGATGCTCTGCTGGATAGAGATCTGGTGACTGTAGAGGCCATTTGATCACAGTGAACTCAATGTCGTGTTCAAGAAACCAGAAACTGGTGTATTATCTGCTGGAAAAGGAGTTATGAGAAAATGGATACACTGTGATCATAAAGGGATGGACATGGTTAACAACAATACTCAGGTGGGCTGTGGCGTTTCAGTGATGCCCATTTCATAATAAGGAGATCAAAGTGTGGTAAGAAAATATCAACCAGACAGTTAAACCACTTCTTCAGCCTGAACTATTAAAGATAACAGAATGAATCCACTCCATCAAGTTGTTTAGACCGAACTATGACCCTACCATCTAAATTTTGGTGACCCTTTACGAATTCTATCCCTACTTTCCTGAGATTAGCTAACAGGTTTGGCACCTGGTTCGTTCTTCTGCTGCATTAGACCATCAGCTTCATGTTTGAGTTGCTGTTGCCTTCCTATCAGCTTGAGGCAGTTTGGCCATTCTCACCTGATCTCTGGCATAAATGAGGTGTTTATGCCCAGAAAGATGTAGCTCGCTGGATATTTTGCCTTCCTTTCAGACTTGGTAGAGACGGTTGTGTGGGAAAATCATAGTAGATCAGCAGTTTGTGAAATACTCACATTTTGAATGTGGCCAGTCAGCTTGGCCACTTATATCTCCCTTTTTCCCCCTTTCTGATGCTGGGTTTGAACTTCAACAAATCATCTCCATGAACAGACACCATCTTGTTTTGTAACTGTAATTTTACACCTTTAAAGTAATACTGTTTTTCCATCTCTAGTGACATAACTTAAATAATTTACTGCTAATTTATATTGCCATCCAATATAAATTAGCAGTTCCACATCGAAAGGAGCCAGCTGAGGTGGTTCGGGCATCTGACAAGGATGCCCCCTGGGTGCCTCCTGGGTGAGGTGTTCCAGGCATGTCCCACCGGGAGGAGGCCCCGGGGCAGACCCAGGACACGCTGGAGAGATTATATCTCTCGGCTGGCCTGGGAACGCCTTGGTATTCCCCCGGACAAGCTGGAGGAGGTGGCTGGGGAGAGGGAGGTCTGGGCCTCTTTGCTTAGGCTGCTGCCCCCGCGACCCGGCCCCGGACAAAGCGGATGAAGATGGATGGATGGATGGATGGATGGATTATATTGCCATCCAAGTCAGACAGTAAATAATTGTATTATTTTTCACTCACTGCCTTTAACTACATCATAAAAAGACAAACAAACAAAAACAAAACAGTTATCATAGTTATCATATTATCTGCAACCGACATATATTTGAAAGGCATCTACACTGTCTGTTATACTTCCAGTTGTCACCAATGCACGAATACTGAATTGTCCTTTTACATTTATATTGTTCTCTTTCCCTTTGTGCCGTTTCTTTTGCCTAACTGTCTGTCAAAGCGATGACCTTTGAAACATGTCAAGGCAATTACATTTTTCTTTTTTTTCTTTCATGACATCAAGTGAGTAACATCTGCTCTGACTACAATGAGAAAAAGAAAAACAACAAGAAAATAAACAAACACTGTAGCCCCTTAGTACAGCAACATACATCAACAGAAGTACAATATTCCAGGACCTAGATGATAACGGGAGCATGGCCACAAATCTGATTACCACCGTTGCAAAAATGTCAAGGTGTGCCAAGATAAATGCGTCAGGCTCTGAACCAAAGGAGAGCTTCACAAAACGTTGCGTTATGTGTGTGCAACACAGGTGTGTATTTGAACAAGTGTGCACATATGTGCACATTTTTGTGTGTCCTTGCATGTGTGCTGATGGATGAGTACAGAATTCCACACCTGGTACTTTGGGCCAGCTCTCTTATGTTATATCTTTATACTAATATAGAGAGACACATCATTTAACTTATTTTGTCACATTTTATATCATTAGTTCTCTACAATGTCTGTCACAAATGTACATCACCGTAAACATGAAGTGATATGCCAGCACATCATTTTATAGGCTCCACAGGATCACTTAACTGAGGTCCAACAAATAATTGCTTGTATGTGCAAACAGAAACAGTGCTCTTGAGTTACTTTCCCATTTAACTTAATTTTTAGGTAAAATATTGAAGTGCTCTCAGAAAATCTGATTTTGGAATAATTCCACATAGCCTGGAGATGAAGACCACATGATATTTCTTGTCCAGAAACTATAACTCTGATGTCTTTTGTTTGTTTTAGAGGATTACTTGTATGCACAGGTGTAAGATGAAATCAGTGCAACCATGACATGCTTGCTCAGCATTCCAAACTTCATTAAACCAGTATAATGCTCCTAATGGAAGAAGCAAATTATATTGTGGCATGCAAAAATCATCTCATACCCTTAATAGTCTCTTCTTAATGGCCTTAATGAGTCTCCTGATTTTTAAACAAAATTTGTGGATTGTGTTTACTGTGCAGCTGCTCTTCTCTTTATAATGTGCTCATAATGTGTATGTGTGTGCCATTTTATGTGTCAGTCTGTGCACACGTTTTTTACTTTCTCATAGATTTGCTTGAATATATATTTCCTATGTCTGCTTGCATTCATAAGCTGTTTGTGCATATACCTGGGATTTATTAAGGATGTTGAAACAAATATCAACCTACCTGCTTGTGTTTCTAGATGGCAACAAGGTCTAAGCTGAAACAAGTTTCACTTCATAAAAGTAGAATCCAGAACCCATTTAACTAGTGAAAAATGAATGATAAAGTTTTATAAAAATGACCTGTCTACTGAGCTGCAGTCCAACGTGTTCAACATGTTAAATAAACTATGTACTTACAGGTGTGCACTGAAGAAATACTTACTTTATTTTGAGCTTTTGACATTTTAAAGACTGTTTACTTAAAGAAAATAAATATTATTTCAAAGTGCAAATCTGCCATCTAGTTAATACAGCCTCACTGAAAAACATCTGTTTCTGTTTGAAAGATAAAGTTTGGTCCATAAGTTGTTTGGACAAAGACATGTGTTTTTTCTGTAGTGGTGTGAAGTGCAGATTGAAGTGCAGATTCTCAGCTTTAATTCAAAGGATTTATTTTGCCATGTATAGCCATTTTATATATAAACGGTAGTAACCAGACCGAAAAGAAGCGCACATTTCGGTGCTTTATTTCGGTGCTTTTTTCCCCCCTGAGCTGTGATACACTTCTAGCCAATCATTTTACGTTTCCCAGGATAGTAGGCGGGGCCAGGTACGTACGTTCAGTTAGAGCAGAGCTACCGATTAAAAATGTCCAAGGCGAAGCGGTCAAAAGTCTGGCTGTACTTCACAGTAAAAGATGCAAACTCAGCAGCAACAAGTGCTTTAAGCTGATACTGTGATACTGTCAAAGGAGGTAACACCTCGAATCCGATGAAACACCTGGCGACGCATAGCGTTTTTTTTAAAAGCCGAGAAATGCGCCGTATTTGATAGCTTGCTACGAGACCTCACACTGTGCACGTTGGGTGGGTTGCCAGTTATCGGACCGGAGCAACATCCCCCAAAAACCCGAAGAATAGAGTCCTGGCCCCTAGCCCTGCCAGTGTAGCAGAAATGATGAGGATGATGATGCAGCAGCAGCCGTTCTTCTCTGCGTGAGTAGCTTAATGTTGTCCGTGTGTAATTTACGTTGAGTAGGCTAACCACGTTATTACATTAATGCATGTAAGGTGAACTAGCAAACATCATCATAGCTACATGCGGCTGTCCTCTTGTTTGATGGCAGATACTCCCTTCACCCTGGACAAAAAGGCTAAAATGACCAAAGAAAAAGTGGGAAACAGTTAAACATGAGAGGTTTTTGGACAAAGTTTGTTTTTTTTCCATTGTTTAAGCACTGCTTCCAGCCAAGAGTGATACCATATATGCCCCATAGCTGCAGAAAAGGCTAACATTGTTATCTTTTTACAAAAACAAAACAAAACAGCTGAACATGAGAGGTTTTTGGACAAAGTTTGTGTTTTTTTTCCATTGTTTAAGCACTGCTTCCAGCCAAGAGTGATACCATATATGCCCCATAGCTGCAGAAAAGGCTAACATTGTTATCTTTTTACAAAAAAAAAAACAAAACAGCTGAACATGAGAGGTTTTTGGACAAAGTTTGTGTTCTCCATTCTTTAAGCACCGGTTTGAGCACCGTTTAAGCACCGGCACAGTTTCAAAAGTACCGATTTGGCACCGGTATCGGATAAAACCTAAACGATACCCATCCCTACACCTGTGCACCTCAGAATTTGTCCTGTTGCAGTCACAACCTCAATAAACTGGCAGCCATACGTGCCCATGCTACAATATTGTCTCCACCTTGACAGATAATATGGTATGCTTTGAGGTGTTTCTCTCCTTGTCAATGCTTTTCTCTTTGGCAACCGCTCTCTCTGACAGATTCATTTTTTCAGCTGAACGATGGCCTCCCTCACTTGCACTGACATCTCTGTGGGCTTCGTTTTAGATTTACATTGAAAAGCTACAAGGCCCAAACCTGCTTCATTTGTCAAGAAATAAGAAGGAAATAGGTCTCACCTGAACATGAAATTACATTTCCAGTCAATTTCCCAATTAATGATGAAATTCTAAAAATAGGGACCACGTCTAAAAATTGATTGCTAAACAGCCAATACAAATCTTTTGTAAAACCCCTTGGATTAAAGCCGAAATCCAATCACATCTTGATTGATTTAAAATCGACTGAGGTGGTGTACAACTAAATGGTGAAAAACTACAAAAACGGTGTCTTTGTCCAACAAGTTATGGACCTACCTGTAGCTACAGAGAAGTATGTGTATGTATTATGTCAGAGTAAAGAATGGAGAAAATAGGCTCTTAAGACTCAGTGGTGTTTATATTTTTTCTTTAAAAAGTTTCATTGTATGAAACTGCATGTGAAGCAAAAATGACAGTTGTTTCTTTGGCGGAGAGAAGCTTAACTGCAGATGGAGATGGGTTGCTATGCAACTGTACTTGCAGCACCAGGGTCACATTTCAGTGTCTGTCTCCTCCTGCCTGGCAGGAACCGAGGACTGCTAATAATGCTATTTTGAAAGCGTCTGACTTGAAATCATCCAAATTTGAATTTATAGCAATATGCTGTGGTAACAATGTTTTTTTTTTTCATATATTATACAGGAAATATTGCTTCTTCTGTTTTAGATCACCTTTGTCACTTCTCAGTAATGCATTATCACAGTGTATAATGCAGTGTATGTGCATCTAATATGGACAATCTGAGATTTAAAGGATAATTAAATGCTGTTACCAGATAAAGTATATAATAGAATCAATCATAGAATGTGATGGAAACTACAAAAAAATCATGACATTCTGTTATTATTAAAAATCGTTTTACAAAGTGCCGAAATATTTTCTTCTATTTTTATTTGTCAAATACGTATATATAGGCCATACTCCTTAATCTATATAGTGCATTAATGTAATAATTTATTCAATGTGTCATCGTTCCCGAAATATTTTTACTGTTGTTCTGTCTCTTTTTACTGGCAAAGGTTTTTTTTTTTTTAATTAAAGTGGCATACACTAAGAAGGGAAAAATCTGCTGTGACTCTCCACCAGTTCTCTTTAAACACATCCACACACATATGTTCCCCTGATGCCTTTGGAACAAAGTCCTTTTTGTTTGGTGCTCACAACTGGAACCATCCTGGATAGCTGCCTTTCATTCATGACAAATATTAATCTTCTCTCTGCATTAAAAAAAATGTCTCAAACTTAGTCTTAGATTTATTGTGTTTGTTCAATATCAAGCAAATGAACTTGAGAGGCAAGAAATAACCTGTCTAGTTTTAATGTGTGCCATGCAGCATTGACTTTGCTGTGAATGTCTTGATAGTATAAATTCATGTAAAATTATTTTTAACACAAAAGGGATGTATTTTGGAGTGAGATGCTTCCTACAGAACCCAAAAACTGCAACCTAGTATTTCATTCACACATGCCATCTTTCAGTGTTGGAGACCTACTGGGTGATAGAGAGGTCTGCTGAGAAAGCAGGCCAAGCCTGTGAAGTCATGCACTGAGCCAGCTATGGACTGGGATTGGACTAAAAAAAAGGGGGGTCCGACAACATCAGGAAAAAGAAAACCTGTTATCCGGCAAAAAACAACAACCCCCCCCCCAAAAAAAAACAAAAAACCCAAAACAAAAAACAAACCCAGCACGGAAACACTCAGGAAAAAGTAAAGTGGTGACTAAATCAGCAGCTAGAGACACCCTGATGTGATGTCAATAGAAGACACAAAGGCCGAGTTAGGTGGGACTTTTGAAAGGTGTTTTATTCACAACAAAATGGCTGCAAGAAAAAAACAAGTACAGCCCCATAATGATGCATTCCTCCTCTAGGTGGCAGTGCTTCCTTCTTAACCAGAAGGACAAGCTGGGAGAAACTGGATATACCCACACTTCTCATCTCCATCCCTGGAATCACCTATTAATTGTCGCTGGATAACTAATGGACTATAACTGCATTAGTTTAAATGAAAATGTCACTGCTGCTGTATAAGAAGGGAAACTTAATTGCCAGTTGACATCACTACTGTAATCTCCATTACCCCTGTATAAAGCATAGCCAATTGTTGCACTAATTTGAAAATGGCATTTTTAATTAGATGTAAATGATGACCCCTGATGACAGAAAACACGACTACAAATATGTTTACAGATCAACTTTAGGGTTCTAAACCTCACAGATGATGTGCTCCTAAGCAAAATAAAAACCAGGAGGTTTTGTTCTGTGGCTGTCTCTGACTGGTGACCTGTGAAGAAGCTTTGAGAGACAATTTATACTCTAAAATCTGACTCCCAGTTCCACAATGATGTAAGGATGACCCAGACATATACACAGACATTGTGGCCTCTCTGACTTCACTACGTGATGCCAAATGAGGTTTTAATTTTCCTTAAGAATTTGGGTTAGTAAGTGGTCTATGGGCTGTAAGGATTCAGCAAGTGAATGGTCTCTGTGATATCTCTCTTTATCCCCTGCCATTGTCATAAAGAGAGCTCTAAGTGTTTTTATTTAATGCACTATTTAAGGAAATAAGTTTACGAAAAGAAGATTCTGTAATAGGTTTATTAGCACAATCAAAATAAGATGAATAAATAAAAGAAAGACAAGTATAGAAAGTACAAAGATTATATCTCCTTGCATAGCGGTTACAAAAAATCATAAAATATGCCTAAAATCAAGCTTAAAATAGTCAAAACAGAATACAGCACACTCATTTTGACTTTAACTCAATTCCCAACATGTTCTTTAGAACTAGGGAAAACAAAACAAAACATGTTTTTTGTTGCAGATAATTTCATGGAGGTCCTTGTTTAATAAATAAAAAAAGAACAGAAAAAGAAAGAAAGAAAAAAATCAATTTTAATCCACGGGACAGATCAGTGATCATTATACACTGACATAAAAAAAAATCTACCAGTGTAAAGCAGTTTTTAAAATCTGTTTCTAATCCCTAACATCATTATTACACATCCCAATCCATGTGTCTGTCTCGTCTAAGAAACAGCTGGTTTTACATCAGTGTAATTTCACTAAATATATCCTAATTGCTTTCTAACAGTATTATTGCATACAGTCAAATAGCTATCTTTTGTATGTGTGGAGAAGTATCGAGGCAATGTAGCAAAATGCAGTGTTTACAGCTTAAAATATGTCTTAAGCTGGCAACATTTTTAACCCTTAAATCTCTGTTTGTTCTATGTGTTTCCAGTGTACATCAGAACTGCAGCTTCTGTATTTGCAGATATACATAAAACACAAAAGCTACTTATTTACATGTACTAGCATACAGAAATAGTGTGACTCAGGCTTTAAATTACCAAATGTCCATAAATAACTAATACAGATTTTCAAGTGTTATGAGTTTTAATACCTGGTGTCAATGATCCAAAACAACAGACAGTGGATAAGAGAAATGAAGAACAGAGTGTGGGCAAGGTGGAGTGGGTGGAGACGAGTGTCAGTGTGTTTTGTGACTGAAGGATCACCAGAAGACTGAAAGGGAAGGTTTACAAGATGGTAGTGAGATCTGCTATGATGTATGGTTTGGAGATGGTGGCAAAATGACAAAAAATACTGGAGACTGAGCTGGAGGTTGCAGAGTTGAAGATGTTAATTTTTCATTTGGAGTGACCAGGATTGACAAGATTAGAAATGAGTACATCAGAGAGACAGCTGAGGTTGAGCGTTTTGGAGGGAAAGTTAGAGAGACCAAATTGAGATGTACAGAGGATCTTGACGATAGAGCTACCAGACAAGAGGAAAAGAAGAAGACCACAGAGAAGAGTCGTGGCTGTAGTAAAATAGGAGACGGAGAGGGTTGGTGTGACAAGGAGAATGCTAGGAACAGGGTGAAATGGATAATAAATAAATAAATGAATGATGGCCTAGCTTAGGCCAGTTGTTTTATTATAGTATATATAATAATATTCCATCAGAAAATATGAGCTGTTTTTGCCCAACTATCAATAAAATGTTTTTTTCTTAGTACTTAATGCAGATTTGATTATATGTGCATATTTGATGTTTTCCAAGGTTAGCAGTGATGAATTGTGCAATGCATCTTTAATTAATGGAATATGTGGTGCCCACGTATTCTTTGAAATATGTCTTTTGAAGCAGATAGTACAAAAGAAATGTTCAGATGAGTTTAGTTCATATTTCAAGTGTGGCTGACATTAATTCTGAATCTGACTTTTTCTCCTCTTCATGATATAACTCAAACCTGCCTGCAAACCGTAGCTGTTTCAGCAGGTCAAGCCGAATAGCTGCCTGTTAGACTTCAGTTCAGTTTTGCCACCACAGCTCACAGGAAACTACTTACAGCTGAAACTCTTAGACTGGTTATACCTTTTTTTTATTTTCATTGTATCTGCAAGTCTTGAAACCTCCTAAGTAAAAAAACAAAAGGAAAAAAAAAGAAAAACAGAAAAACTTCCACTTGAGTTGACACTGAAATACCATACTGCATTATTCAGGGAAAATCACGGGGTGCTGGTAAACACAGCCCTGCTAATTGTGTTTTTGTCTTGTTTTTCTTTCTAACCTAAAGTAAGGGTGACAAAACGGAAAACCTGAAACACTTAACTTCTTCTGATTCTATTTGCTGCGTGAGGCATTTGGCTGGCATGGTTTGGACCCAGGTGTTCCCTTAGAAGGAAGATAATGGGAACATGGAAGGCGACAGCTGACCTGCAGATTTATACCCAGATGTTTTTTGCTTGTGCTGTGAGACCAACTAGTTCACTACTTTGCCAGAGTAATGCAAAGCTGTTCACATTTATTCTATATGATGACGTGTCTATCCTGGTCAAAGGGGTGACAGTCCGCCATCCATGAAATCACAGGATTGAAAAATGGTTTGATAAATGTGAAAATGATGTAAATTGTTTGATCTGACCTTTACAGTCATTATATCTCAACTCATTTTGAGAGATTTTGAACCCAAGTGATAAACAGATATGTTCACCAATCAACACCAAGAGAATATTTAGACTATTTTTGGTTTGGAAACAAGGGAATCAAATTGATGTTGATACAGCAAAAATGTTTATTTTGTTTTTACTTCATATTGGCCCAACATGCTTGAAACACTAATGTATCTTTAATAAATGCATATTGAATTTAACAAGTATGTCCTGATGTCTGACTACCCACTGACTATATCGCTCTTGTGAACAGCACTTGGTAATTTTTATACTGTCTGTAATTATAAAATTTGTACAGCTATTGTCAATCATGAGCAGTAAAGCTTATGCATTACATAAAACAATCCAAAAAATATACTTTAATTATGCATTTTTGTTTCTATTTACTAAAATAACTTTGCACAACAGTACCCACAGATGTTCATGACCGTGATTTTCGATCTTTTGGAATCTCTTTTTACTAAGAGATGAGAGACCTTAGCGAGAACATTTTATGATTATTTGATTCCGTGATTCTAAATTGAATGTAATTGTATGTTAGAAACTCCAAATCTGCTATGTGGGAGCAGTTGGCAACAGTGGGAAGGAAAAAAACCCTTTTAACAGGAAGAACCCTTTAGCAGAACCTGGCAAAGGGAGGTGTAGCCATCTGCCATGACCGCTTGGCTGTGAGGAGAGGGAGACAGGACAGAAGAGATACTGTGAGAGAGAGCCGTATTCTTTTACAGTATGTCTACCCCATTACCAATACAGACAAACTACATCCTAGTATGTACAGAATTGTCATGCAATATATATTATTAGCATGAATATTATATGATTATATGCTGAAAGCTAAGATACAATACAACCAATTGGTGTGACAGGTACACCTGCCATGTTGTAATACGATCTGTCTCTTTAACTCTAACTTTACTGGGATAATCACACACCTACACATGCATACACCAAAAATGCACGGCCATTATTTTGTCTGGTGCACAGCTAATCCTTTGATCTCGAGCCTTGATTTTTAGGGAGCTGCTCTGTTCTCAGCATCCCAAGGCTGCATTTGAGTTCTATTATTTATCACCAAGTGTCATGCAGGGAAGGGTAGACGAGTGAAAACAAGGTTTGTCTTCTTCTTGGTACACTTCCTCAAAAAAAAAAACAATAAAAAACAAACAAACAAACAAACAAACAAAAAAGAACCAAGGAAGAAGTATTAGTGTGCTTAGTGTACATTTTAATTGGTCTGTTTCAGTAAGGGTTATTGCTTTGGCAGTATTTTATGTGCGATCATCGATTGTTTTGATCTCACTGTGCCTGAAATTTAAGGATAAAAAAGGTCTGAGTGATGCTTTCATGTTTCAGCAATACAGTTAATATAGTCTTTAAGGTGTTATTATTGTGTGATACAGTGTATTACCTGAAATACATACAGTAAATGGATGCAATACAATAGTCCTGAGACAAACTGAACAAGAGTTCCTCCAAAGACAGTTGACTGAATGGATAATTAATTTGTCCCACTGTTGCCATTTAGCCTGCTCCACTGTTATTATGGCTTTCCTAAGTTCCTAAGACCCACAATTATTAGTGTCTTACAGAGTGAATCACGTTTGTGTGTGAATTTTGTTTTTGTGTGTCACCCAGTTCTTAATAATTCATTGAAATACAGTTGTGTGGCATACTATTTGACAACATTTAAAACACTAACATGCTGCATCTGTCTACTAAACATGAGGCTCCAGTCAGCTGTTTGATATAGGAAAAACTGAAACTAGGGCAAACATCTTGCAGAGCAATCTTGGCTCTGCCCAATAATAACAAAATTTGCCTCCCACCACCACTAAAACTTAACAAATTAACACATTATGTTGGATTTATCCCCCCGTAAAGTTTTAAAGCAACAATGCACTTTACAGTGGATTATGTGACTATTTCTTGGCTGGGGACAGTGCCTTCTCTTGTTGGTTGCCTGGCAACTGTTCACTGACAAGAAGCAGTAAAACAACACGTTTTTGCTTTTATGCTTTGTTTTTTATAGAATTAATAATAAATAAACATGCAAGTTTCTAACAGTAAAGTCACACTTTATGAAGATAGTACCTGGTTTTTCGCATGTCTGTGGTGTGTCTCTTCAGCTTCTTCCCACACTAACAAAAGATGCTCATGAACCTTAAACGCTGTTTAACCAAAGCCTGTTCTCCACACCAAAATCATACTAAATCCAGGTTTGTTTGTGCATCTAAACATACTGTAAATATACTAAGAAGTTCTACAAAAACAGAAATAAGCCAGAAAGACAATGTTAAAGAAACGAGTCCATGCTTCAATTCAGATGCTTTTAGACATAATTATTTTCCACAGTCTGCAGTAGTAATGACTTGGGTAAATAGAGTAAGCAAGTCCTGTTGTGTGGCGACAAAGACGAATGACATATTCTCTCTCCTTCCTTTAATGGTGATATTTCCCCTTCGTGTATCAGCTGGGCCTACAGGAGTGAGGGTTACGTGTTTTTTATGCTTGAGCTTAGAATTTCAGTTCTGAGCTAGAGATAAAGGAGAAGCAGAGGGAGAACATGGAGAAAAGGGATGCTCTAATTATTTAATTGGCCACTTGTGGTCTGTCCTCTGTGGAGATGGCCTTGTAACGGCTCTGTAATGGGCTCTGTCTCACACAGGTGCTTTCCCAGTGCGACTTAAGCCACCAACACAGATGGAGGAACTTCATCATAATCTTCCTTCCACAGTCATTTGGCTTTTGTTCTTTTTATTGCTGGAATGCAGCAGTGCGGTTCCACACCATTTTGCAATTGTCTTTTTACATCTATAGCATTATTACTTCCTCTCTTTCCCATCTCTTCATTCAAATGATTTATTCCTATACAGTATTAGTCACATATCTACAATTTTTCATCACACAAGAGTATATACTGCCCAATTTTTTTAGGTGTTCCAGCTGCGTGTTATTGCAAATATCCAATCAGCCAGTCACATGGCAGCAATTTAATGGCAGAAAGAAAGGTGATAAAATGGACTTTCAATGAGGTGTGGTTGTTGGTACCAAATGGGATTGTCTCAGTGAACCATCTAAAAAAAGGTATATGATATCCAGTGAGAGGCAGTTCAGTGAGTAAAAATATCCAGAGGAGATGGCAAGACTGCTCAGAGTTGATAGGAAAGCAGGGTAACTAAAATAACCACTCCTCTCAACCAAGATATGCAAAAGAGCATCGCTGAAAGCACAATATGTTGAACCGTGAAGCTAATGGGCTACAACAGTGAAAGACAGCTCAGAGCAGGAAACTGAGGCTACATTTTGCACAGGCTCACCTCGATAATAACAGTCGAAATTTGACTCATTAATACAAACATTAGAGAAAAGCTTCAATTTGACAGATTCTGAAATGACACAAAATGCCCACAATAGAGGAAACACTCCCTTTCTGGCAACAGCATTTTAATAATACAATACAGTAAATGCAAATGACACATTAGTCATTGTGATCTTAAAATATCTATCCAGAAAATGTGTTTGATGGTACAGAAATGAACATGAAAGCTCTTTATGTGTTTGGTTCCTCACCACCTTTACCTTGTATGTTAGTTCCTTCATCTGTTGTTGAGAAAGAAATGCAGAGAAAAACAGGGGAACACACTGTTGTTTAGAGAAATTAAGTTCCTGCTTTAGTCCTACACTGTATTTACATGACATTTGTGATCAGATTTCATGTTAGCTAACTGCTTGAAAAGCATTTTTTAAATTAATTAATTATTCTTTTTATACCTGTGCATTTTTCCCAGTATTACATGTTACATATCTACTTTTATTGATGAAGTTATTGTCAAAATCACATTCTATAGTAGCTTCCACATTTACGTTAACACTATCTTAGCTTTTACCTTATTTTTGGTAACACATATGCTTTGGGCTTTGGTTCAATATAGATTAGAGTTAAAATGTTGTCTACTCTTAAATTAAGTTTTCTTTAAAAAAGACAAGGAAAAGGGATGCAAACTGCTGCAAGCTTCTTGGATGACTAAAGTCTGCTTACAAGGAGTCACTGAAACATTATGCAGCATCCTGGGGCCCTTTGAGCCATCAATTCCCTTTCATATTGAAGCCTTTGAGAGAGCATGATTACAAAGAGCAGAAGAGAAAAACAGAGGCAAGAAAAAAGGTGTGGGTGGAATTTATCTCCTGACCAGACAGCCAGTCTTTAACGAGGCCAGAAACGTCTTCGGGAATTTTAATGAGTAGATCTTCCAAATCTCAGCAGTCACCCACACTCACTCACAACAGTGCATATTGTTGGAGCCAAATGCAGGAGAAATAAAAACTAACAACGACAATGAAAAATGCCATATAATGTCAGTATATCTGAGCACGCCTTATATCAGCAACAGCAGAAAAGGTCCTTTGATAAATTAAGGGGAAACTGGAGGTCAGAGACATGGAGCAAATGAACTGGGGCAGTAAAGTGGACTGTTTTGTGAAATCTGACATGCAGCAGAAATGCACAGCAGATACATTATTTGTTCCACAAATACCTCCTGACTTGAACCAGCCAGAAAGATTAATGTTTGATATTATTACTATTAAAAAACATATAAAAATATGGTTTTATACATCTTGCTGGTACCAAGCCACCCTTAATGCACCTGCATGGTTGTTGTTGGTTTTTATTGCCTCAGATAGATTTATTTAATCTAATCAAAGAATTCAACAGTTCATTTCATAGACTGTCTTCCATGTCTGTGTTTCAGCTTTGCATGTTCAAGTTAGTGCAGCACCACACATACATGAACTATGCTGTGCAAGTGCCTTCAAATAATGTTTCTCAGAGAGAAAGGAAGAGGAGGAGGAGAAGAAAGGCTGAGAATTGATTGATTCTTTAGATCCTTAATATTGTGCATTGTCCCTATTACCCTGATTGAGTCAACACATTTATTTGTAAGAAGGATAACATGCAAAATCATATGTGCTGTTTATGTCAAAGATAATGTAGTAGCAACATTTGAATTGCTGAATGTGTATTTGTGTGTCTGCTAACACCATGTTCATTTGAGTTGTTTAAATTGAGTGTCTGACTGTGTTTGGATGGCTTCCATTTGAAATTTGCTTTGCAGGAAGTTTTAGTTGAAGACACTTCAATTCCAGCAGCTCTCGGTGCTGTTGCCTGGTAACCATTCATACAGTCTGCAAGCTGCAAGCTCAAAAATATAAGCCCACTCTTTTTTAAAATACCAAGCTGGGAGTTCCTCTCTGCCAAACTGCATTCAAATGTCCCTGAAGATGTATACGTTGTCATTCTACGTGATCCCATGGAGCTTACATGGAAAAATGGAGCATGCAACATTCATATCTTATGAGTTACAATCAAACTGTAAAAAAATGGCGAACATTAATTGGCACTTTACTTGGCAACAGTAACCCCTTTATGCTCGTTTTACACTACATTTGGCATCTAACCTTTTTCCTTCCTTAAATACTCATTCATGTGCTTTTGGTGCTGTTTAGCTATATTATGCATGCATATTGTGTCTCCTCTCTCTGAGACTGATTTGTTATATCACAACTGAATAACATCATGTACTCCTGTACACAAATGTAATGTTTTCCCATTTCATGCACAATTTATATGTCAAAGCATTCATTAATTTTCCTTATTGCATAAAATATCACTGTGTGTGACAGTTAGCTTTAAGCTTTCTCAACCAGAGTTCAGAAAGGATTATAATCACCTTCAGTTCCATTTAAGCAACGTGATAACACCTGCATTTGCTCAGAATGTGGCTTAAATCCTGAAGGGATTGCTTAATAATAAAATAATGCATTTTTTACATTGCAATCACTTTTAACATTTTGAGCACAGAACTCCAAAAAATAGTCACATGGTTATTAAGGTGTAGACCCTGATGTAGTCACTGTCATCCAATCTCTTCCTGTTGGCATTTGTATAAAAATCTCAAGGTTTTCATACAACATAGTTTTGACTATTCATAGATGTTCAAACAATGTATTTTAGTTACCACACTACATTGTCTTCAAGTAATGCTTTCTCCATTATCAGTGTGTTTGGTTTTTGTTGTCCTCATACATACAAGACATTTATATTGTCGGTAGGGGCACTGAAAGGCAAGGCTTATGAAAAATAAAATCTGAGTCTTTATTTATTCAAAGTGCTTCATGATACTGCCTCAACATGACAAGACTCTGTGAAACATTTAAAGAAGGAGCTAGGCAAACTTGAAGCTCTGCTTCATTTGCATGTGTCTGTGTGCGTGTGAATGTGAGATATGAAGTAGGCTCCTATTTATTAATGCCATCTACCACTCGCAAGTTAATCCTACCATGTATGAAAGCAGTATGATGCCTTTTCAACCAGGCTCCCTCAGACAGCTTTTCCCTCTCATTTATGTGCTGCATAGGGTAACTGTTCTTTTAGGGGTCGTCTCCCTTGTGTACTAGCCAGGATGCTTATTACCATAGCAACGCAATCCCCAACCAAGCTGGAGTGGTGCTTTGAACAGAGAAGGAGGTTGTTTTGCCATTCGTTTGCAGATGTGCCTGATCAATGACAAAAAGAAAAGTCTCTTTATTGATCATAAATGCACTTAAGCAAGGCACAGTGCTATATGATATTTACACCAGAGCGTAATGTCTCTGGGGTTGTACTGAGTATGTGGAGTGCTCATTTGCTATGAAAATTACAGGTGTGAGATTCTTCCTTTGAAAGTGAATTGGTGAGTTCAAGTGAGATGGTGGGTTATACAAAGCAAAAAATAGGAATATAAATAAATAAATAGAAAAAGAAAAAAGAAAACTAAATGTTTTTTATATGTTTGTGGGCAGATTTTGTCATGGCTGTAGTGTTGTATACAGTGGGGCAAAAAAGTATTTAGTCAGCCACCGATTGTGCAAGTTCCCCCACTTAAAATGATGACAGAGGTCAGTAATTTGCACCAGAGGTACACTTCAACAGTGAGAGACAGAATGTGAAAAAAAAATCCATGAATCCACATGGTAGGATTTGTAAAGAATTTATTCGTAAATTAGGGTGGAAAATAAGTATTTGGTCACCTCAAACAAGGAAAATCTCTGGCTCTCACAGACCTGTAACGTCTTCTGTAAGAAGCTTTTCTGTCCCCCACTCGTTACCTGTATGAATGGCACCTGTTTGAACTCATCATCTGTATAAAAGACACCTGTCCACAGCCTCAAACAGTCAGACTCCAAACTCCGCCATGGCCAAGACCAAAGAGCTTTCGAAGGACACCAGGAAAAGTATTGTAGACCTGCACCAGACTGGGAAGAGTGAATCTACAATAGGCAAGCAGCTTGGTGTGAAAAAATCAACTGTGGGAGCAATCATCAGAAAATGGAAGACATACAAGACCACTGATAATCTCCCTCGATCTGGGGCTCCACACAAGATCTCATCCCGTGGGGTCAAAATGATCATGAGAACGGTGAGCAAAGATCCCAGAACCACACGGGGGGACCTGGTGAATGACCTGCAGAGAGCTGGGACCACAGTAACAAAGGTCACCATCAGTAACACACTACAACGGCAGGGAATCAAATCCCGCAGTGCCAGACGTGTTCCGCTGCTGAAGCCAGTGCATGTCCAGGCCCGTCTGAAGTTTGCCAGAGAGCACATGGATGATACAGCAGAGGATTGGGAGAATGTCATGTGGTCAGATGAAACCAAAGTAGAACTTTTTGGTATAAACTCAACTCGTCGTGTTTGGAGGAAGAAGAATACTGAGTTGCATCCCAAGAACACCATACCTACTGTGAAGCATGGGGGTGGAAACATCATGCTATGGGGCTGTTTTTCTGCCAAGGGGACAGGACGACTGATCCGTGTTAAGGACAGAATGAATGGGGCCATGTATCGTGAGATTTTGAGCCAAAACCTCCTTCCATCAGTGAGAACTTTGAAGATGAAACGAGGCTGGGTCTTCTAACATGACAATGATCCAAAACACACCGCCCGGGCAACAAAGGAGTGGCTCCGTAAGAAGCATTTGAAAGTCCTGGAGTGGCCTAGCCAGTATCCAGACCTCAACCCCATAGAAAATCTGTGGCGGGAGTTGAAAGTCCGTGTTGCTCGGCGACAGCCCCAAAACATCACTGCTCTCGAGAAGATCTGCATGGCGGAATGGGCCAAAATACCAGCTACTGTGTGTGCAAACCTGGTAAAGACCTATAGTAAACGTTTGACCTCTGTTATTGCCAACAAAGGTTATGTTACAAAGTATTGAGTTGTATTTTTGTTATTGACCAAATACTTATTTTCCACCCTGATTCACGAATAAATTCTTTACAAATCCTACCATGTGGATTCATGGATTTTTCTTTCACATTCTGTCTCTCACAGTTGAAGTGTACCTCTGGTGCAAATTACTGACCTCTGTCATCATTTTAAGTGGGGGAACTTGCACAATTGGTGGCTGACTAAATACTTTTTTGCCCCACTGTACATGCAAGACACAAAACCTCAGAAGTGTGTAGATGAGCAAATGTGTTTCTGGAAGGTGTTTTTGCTTGACAGCTACCTTGGCAAGTTATTGCATTTGGACTACAGGAACAAGCTCCTATCGGAATAGACAGACAGCAGAACATAAAAATCAGTCAAATGAGCTAAAAACGATCTGAAAGTGTTGTTGAATTTAAGTCTTATTATTATTCTTTTTTCCCCATAGGTTTGTCATAAGGGATTAATTACCCAAATGCAGACTATTGAGAATTAGTTAATAAACAAATAATGAACCATTATTTCAGTAAGCAAAAATTAGCAGACAATAAATAAAAAAAGGGAACTAAAAAGTCCACAACTCAAAAACACTAGGTCAAGTAATCCAGGACCATGACAGAGATACAGGTATTTGTGGTATAATCCAGACAGGGGTGCCTCCAGATTATTTTCAATAGGGTGGCCATTATAAATATTGGAGTGGCACACCAAAAACAGAATTTCCATTTTTATTATGCTCCTGTCAAATATGGGTTACTTGAAAAATGGGGTGTGTGGGGTGAGTGGGGCCAAATGCTTATAAAATCACTTTGCTAAATATTTAATATAAAATTAGTGGATTTAGTAGCTTCAAATGCTCTGAACTTCAAATGTCTTATATCAGTGGAACAAGATCTGGCTCCAATGTTCCCCTGCCGGCCCCACTGTTAACTGGCTCTTTGTGTGATAGTCTTTGGTGATAATGAATTCTCCCACAGATTCATGTTCAGTACTCTCTTTGAGTACATTGTCTCTTTCATAGTCTCACTTTTAAATAAATGAAAGTTACATTTCATAGATCTGCTCTGATCAATGAGTAATGAGTAAAGAATGTTGAAATTAGGGGGCCCAAGTGCCCTTCTACCACCCTACACCCTCAGTCCACATTCTTCCCACATTCTGTAATGTATTGGTAGTTAGCCAAATAAGCTATCATCATCTGGTGAATAAACACAAAATAGGTTGGGTCCTAGAACGCATTGTTGGAGTGGTGTAATCTTGCTACAAAATGGTCTCAAATTAAGTTTTCATTTTCCTTCAGCATACAATGAAATGTGCCCCAAAGATGAGACCATTACAGATGTTTTGTATATAGCTTAAGCATTTTTCAAGTCTGTTTCACATTTTGTCACATACCCTCATAGTATAGATCATCCCTGAACTTTGTGGAAAAACTCACTTGATCATGAGAATCAAGTGTTTTAAAGTTCAATGGAAGAAATGGCTTTTCTCATCATGCCATTTCAGTAAATATACAATAAACTACATTTCAAATTTGAATTAAATCAACAAACAAACAAACAAACAAACTACAGAGTACTGTATTAATTTTCTAACGATTAGCAAGACCATTCTTGGTCATTTTCCTTTCATACCAGCACAGATGTAGACATGGAGTGGTCAGAGCTCCAGTGGTCAGGGGTGTGGTCAACAGCATGGAGGAGTTTGTTTTAGTAAGCCCTCTCTGAAAACCCTCACGGGAAATATCATGGATTCTGCTGCAGATGTTTCTCTCTGTTTGCATGCTTGGAAATGGGGTTGGGCCCTTTGATCTAAATGAAAACTCACCACAGAGGTTTGCAGCACAGGCGAGTCAGAGCTCTACTCAGAGAGCAAATCAGAACCTTTTCCCACCTCCAGATTTTCCCAGGTTTTCCTGTAGAGTCTACCTTCTGTGATCAGAGACATGGGAATACCACGGCTCGGCCCGTCGCCTTGATCCATCTCTCTCTTGGCACAACCTGAAGCCATTTGGCATCTCCAGCGGAAACACTCACAGTTGGTGCCAGCAGTGGCAGACCACCAATGCATGCGTACTTCCTTCCACAGAGTTCATTTTTATATCAACTCTCCTCTATCATCAATCTTTCTTTTCACCACATACGGGATTCTCTTTTGAAATGTTTAAGTAATAAACCAAACAACCCAGCAGTAGATATATTTAGGGGAAACTGCAGCATCGCTTTGATCCTAGTAGCTGATAATCAGAGCGACTTTCACCTTAGACTCATACAGTAAGCAAGGTTTTTAATCATTTCACAGTCACATTTGTGGATAAATCTGGGAGTAGCTCCAACTGGTAACCACAAATAAAGTAAACATTTATATTTAAGTGTATGATACTTAGCTCCACATAGATCTCTCTGGTGCACTTTTGACCCAAGTAACGCTCAGTCACCTGGCAATTAACTGTGGCCTGTCTGGCATTGCCCTCTGCTGATGTTCCTACATGCAGTTTGACTGTCTCTCCACTAGATTGAACAGACACGTTTTAAAATAGATTTATTTGTTTTTGTGGGGAAATTATTAGCAATTTTTTGAGATGCACTCATATGTTTTCCCCCATCATTTCCTGGATATTTTTATTCACATGCTAAGTTTTGCTTCTTGCTTTCTTGTCCATACAGCACATTTTGCTTTCTGTTATATAATATGCCTTCTTCTTCCAATAAATAAATAAACAAACAAATAAAATAATAATAATTCTGTATTTCAACTTTTTCTTGCTTCATACAGCAGCATTCAATTTTATTTCAACATGGTTATTTTGTCATTTTGAAGTTTACATTTCATGACAACACAGTGCATTTCATAAAAGACTAAAACTACAATTTAGGAAAAGACTGTACTGTATTTCTCAGACCTTGTCAAAATGTAATCTTAATAATCATCAAATGTACTTTAAAAGATGGGAAGGTGTCAGAAATGTTTTCGAGAGCTCTCCTTTGAGGCTGAATGGTTAAATGCACTGTTTGCTTCATTTACTCGTAAAACAACAGGACCTGACTTTCCCTACCGTGGAGTTATTTCCTTAATAAATCCAGACTAACATGCACTAAGTTGTAAATTAGGTAATGTAATGGGAAAATGCCCATTACATTTTCCACAGTAATATCAAGGAGCTCTAATACTGGAGTTCATAGGTATGAGCTACTAGTACGTCATGCATAATGGCATGTTGTAAAGAAAGCGAACACATGTGGAGGTGAAACTTTTATCAGTTAGATGAAATATGCATAATTGTTTGTGGGTAAAATAATTACAAACTGCCTCACTCACCGCTGAAGTTGAAAGCATAGTCAGGACCTTACAAGCTATTAACACTACAGGCTGTGCCTGCTCAAGCTATACTCACCATGAGCCAAGCGCTAAGGAGCCAATAAAAACAGCCTCATTTAAGGCGCAGTTACTTGGCACAGTGTGCTTTCAGATGAAAACAGTCTCTACGCCCTGTCAACTTCATGTACTGCTGTGAATGTACAGTGTGCAAGCTGGGCAAAAAACGTAGTTAGATGTACAGTTAAGTCAGTACTTGTTCTTTGAGCAGCCAGCATAAATTACTGCAGGCCTAAACACAGCTTAAAGAATTACAGTGAGCTAGTGCCAAACCACTTATCTCTCTAAGAATCTATTTCACAGTTAACTCACTTTTAAAAGGCCATAAAGGGTATGATGCAAGAAAAGTCTTTTATTTTCCATGCCACCAAAACCAGAGCTTGATGACCTTGTTGACTTCTTGATGAATGTACCTGTGACTGATGTCTCAGTGCATGAGAAATGCTGTTTTTTTCAATAAATTAAAAGAAAAAAAAGTGGCTTTATTTTTCTTTCACTGGGTTGTCATTTTGTTTTTGTGATCTCTGTTAACAAACGCTCTTTAAAGTAGTTAGTAATTTCAAAATTGTACTGCTATCACTAAAAAAGCTCAGTTGCAAAGTGCTTACTTGTTGGCAGTACGTAGTATTTATCAAAGAGCAATGGCCCATCGTTGATCTACAAGTCCTGTCGTGCTGCTTTAACCTATTCAAGCCAATACCTGGGGGATTGAGAAGGCTTTGATGCCTTCTCAGAGAGCAAAGCAAGTGGATTTTTTATTTTTTTTTGCTTGTTGTGTACTTTCTGTATTTAATAATTCTGTAACAGATTTATATTAGTGTTTGATCTTATCAGAGGGCAACTTCAAAGACATTTTCGTCAGAAAAACTTTAGCAGTTAGTGTTATATGAAAAGCCATGCTACACACTAACTGCCATACAGTCTCAGAGCAAGTAGGAGCTGAAAACCGAAGGCAAAGTTTTAGATAGTTTTTTTTGTTATGTGATCAAAGGTTATTGTATTACATCACATCTTGAATGCAAATCTTGTAAATGATTGTGACAAATTCTTTCACTGGACAATGAGAAATCAACCCGCAACAAAGGGTTACTTTAATTTGCTGAAATGCTCATCTACTGCATTACTGACAAAACCATGATGCAAGTCTTGCAGTAATTGCAGCATGAATTGCTGTAAATGTGTGTAAATTTCACTTTCATTCAATTTATATTGTAGGACCCTAAAAAACAGTTTCCAGAGAAATATGAGATGACAAGAAAAGACTCTAAATTAATATTTAATTAGCAGGTTAAAAGCAAGTTGGCCCCAAAGATATTTTCTGCTGGATCAGGGTGCGTTTGGAGATTTTAAGTAGAACATGCTCTCAAGTGTATATCTGATGGAAAAAATGAGCACTTAGACAACAGCAGTGTCCCCGTTCAGGGATTTGCCTTCCCAAAGTCTTCATTTCTAGACCAAATAGGTCTTGACAACTCAGAATGGTCTGTCCTGTTCGATGCAGTCTGTTTTTGCATTAATTTGGAGCACACAGCTAATAAAACAAAGTTCTAAATGATGATTGAGAAATTTAAAGTAATTGTTTACTATGTACCATCTTGATATATCAGCTCATTTTTAAGTAAGGTCACATAAATCCAAGAATTTTGGTCTTAAAACAGAGTTGATGGCTTGGGGTGACTTACTGATACAGTAGAATTAAACATATAAGAAGGATTTTTTTTTTGTGTGTGGTTGATTGACATCATAGCCCTTATGTCTAAAAAAAAAACCCCACTCTAATTCACAAAAAAGGACCTTATTTCTTAATTTATTTCTTTAATTTAACTACTAGAGATCAGAACACCTTTTCTAATGAGGGGGTGCAAGTTAAGGAAGGTCTTTGTGCTTTACACTGGTCTCAAAATGAACTTCACTGACAGCACAAAAACATTTTTTGGACACTCTGTTAGCATTTATATAATATTTATTATTCAAAGATTTTCACAGTTTAATCTATCAGGGAAAAAAAACGTATGAAAAATGGGAGGTAAATGAGTTTAACCCAGACACTCACAAATGTGAGATCATCTCAACAGAACGTACCAACACCTGCAGTTTCTCCCCCAACAACTTCTAAGAGGTACACAGCTGGTGATTACAGTCAAATGGTCCCCTAGAGACCAAACTGGGCACTGGTGGGGAAAAGTGCTACCAGAGAGCATAAACTGAAAAGGGAAAATGTGACCAAGCAAGAAAAATGCAGTAGAAGTACTGAGATAAAATAATGTCAACTGAACTAAAATAAAATCAAAATACACTAAGATTCAGTGTCTGTGGCAGCACAGGCAGATACATGATATCTGGTGTTGTCTTTGGTCTCTCTTCAAAGTACATGGTTCCCACCATTATGGCTCAGAAATTGTGGTATGTTCAAACATTGTTCTTTTTCCTTAAAAGGACACTGGCTGGACTTTGTTTATAAGGTCACATGATGAGTTTATTTTAGTTTAAAACTCAGGACTTAATTTGGAATACATGTCTACATTGATAACAGGGGGGAAAGTTAGAAATGTTAACTTCCTTGGAGCTCTGCTTCAGTGTGCTCCTCATCAACTGAATCAGGCTTTTTAAGTTGAGCTTGAAGTTGTGCTGAATGCACTGATATCAGTGCCTTAGATAATTAAGAACAATATCCAGAAACTGAATGATTGGAAAAGAAAATGCTCCATGTGACTTGGCCAGTTTCCTAAATTTGTGCCCTTGCGTTGCTTCAGGGTAAACCGACCCCATGCATTACAGTTTTTTTTCCCAGTGACCACATCAGTCAAGTAGATTTTAAGCCCTGGCTCAGCAGCGCCTCGACATGAATGGGACATTTAGTGGACTGCTGACTGGGACCTGTGTTGTGCCTCACATGTGGTCTGTGACCCCTCCTTTCAAACACTGTTGAAAAAAGGAAACAGGATGCATAAACCATTTGACTTGGCCCATTTGTGCGTGTGACTCAAAGTGAAGCGCTGGGGCAAGTCCGGGCTTGTAGAAAAGAAAATAATTCATTGATGGTCAAAGACTCTTGTGCCTGCTGTGTTCAGTCTATGATCTAATGTGCAGCGCTTTAAAGCTGTAAAACAAACTTTCTACCCCTGGCTTACACGCTTCCCTTTAGTCATTTCCCCTTCTTGCTATGAAACCACCATTTAAAAGAGAACAAGGTTTTTGAGTATTGCATTTTTTGGTAGAATTGATTTTCCTTTTTTTGGTGTTAACACTACAACTGTGCAACTGAATTAGAGACGGTTATCCTTGATTTAACATATCAAGTCACTTTTATTTATATATCACATCTGATAAACAAAAAAAATCCAACAGAGTAGGAAATAAAAGTGATGTGTCTTCCTTTAGTCTAGCTTGGTTTCATGACAGTTTTAGCTTTGAAGCAATATTCAAATGCTGCCCCCAAAGGCTAAGTCAGGAGACTCTGATGACTTTAAAGGTTGGGATACATCTGGTATATGTGACATTTGCTCCACACAATTAAATTTGTAAGGGATGAAAACAGGTAACAGCAAAATTTTCTGCTTTGTTGCTCGAGTTTCTAAATATGAATTTAAAGTGAAAGCCTAGGTAAAATTGTGAAGATCAGTTTTCTGCTCTATGATTAATCTAGAATTAAGGTGATGATAACAATTTAGTTGTAGGTTAGTTTGCCCCCCTTACTCAAGCCTCTCAAAACATAAAGTCATACAAAAGCAAAGCGTCTATTCTTTGAAGTGTCTTTCTTGAACTTAAACCTAATTGTCCTAAATGAAATCAAATAATTTCAGCAAAAAGAAGAGCATGTGTTATTGTAAAAGTCAGTTATATACTTCCAATAAAATATGTACAATCACATTCACGCTGTAGATTTTACGACATACATATAAAAAAATATAACCTCTAACTAGTGGCTTTATGTTTTGGATTTTTTAAAAGAAAATCAGTCTTTGCGACACATTAGCTCTCTAAGAGGGGTATGAAAATCTAGGTCCTGGCAGTCACACGACACTCCTAGTGGTAATCTAACTCTCCTTGGGGATTATATGACCTTTGTGTTCTAGGGCCATATGGAGCACACATCTGTCACCTTGATATGTAGCCACAGCACATCACTCACCTGCCATCTTGAATCTGATATGTTATTTATTTCTGTGATTCATAGTCAGAATTATGGCTATAGGAAACCCTGCAATAAGCCTTTTCCATGGGTGGAAAATTCACGGGTGTAATATTAGCATTCACTCTGTTGCACTTATGTGTCCCAGTAATGAGACAGCATACATCACATGACCTGGCCTAATTTAACATCAAACTTTACCACTTTGGGCTTTCAAAGTTACATTTTGTCACTTGAATGAGACACAGCATTGAAAAGCATAGGTCTTTTTTTCTGACTTTACACCTAATGTAAATATAAATTAAGTTAAGACTTAATATTTAATTTAGTGCTATTTAAAAGTTAAAAACACTGCAGTGTTTTACTCTAGCCTGACTCACATACTAGTAAATTTTAGCTGGAGACAGATATCACTGTAACACAGCATAAGCTGCCCATTTATTCTCTTTACTAAAGGGAAGCAAACAGAAGGCATAGCATTTGGATAACTGTTACACCGATACTACCATATCTTTTTTTTTTATAGCTTTATACAATAACTTAATCACCACTGTCATCATCCACTTCACAGTGGCTGCAACTACTGGTAATATTTCTTTTCACACACTTCTCAAAACAAAAGGTCTGTGTAACATGGTTTCCTTAAAGTAAAATATTTCTGCCAAGTATCTGCTTTTTTAACCTTTTTAAAAGAAAATAAAGAAGACTCTTCATTTCTCTTGACACGTCTTTAATACTTTAACCTTTGCACTTTTGAATATTAAAATAGGAAAATAAAGTCCTACCCCCCGACACCACACCCCAAATCTGATTTTCCAAAGCTTGAATGATCATTAGAAACCAAGAAGGTGGACTTCCAGGGTTAGCAAATCACTGCCTGTTAAGAATCGGTGACCTTTGACTTGCTAGTAAGGATGCAGCTCCCTTATGGCCATTTGTGTTTAAGGTTAATAAATAATAGTGGGAGCTCTCTTGTCAGAATTAATCAGTCCCACCCCAGCAATATGCCTGCATCACCGCCAGCACATCCTGCATATATTACAGGGCACATACAACCTTTATGTAGTTCACACAGAATCGCTAGCTGAGGGTGATGCAAAGCACTTATTCAATATCCATTTGCTATGTTATTTTAAAAGCACACCATATATTAGAAGTTATGACAACTTGGATACAATTTACATTTGGTGACTAGGGTTTCATAGGCCTATATATTTGATTTACAGCAGGATGTTTAATGTATAGTGTATTATAGAGTACAGGGTAAATGTAATAACCTTTCATCTTGGTGTGGTAAGGTGGAGTGGTTAAATGTTGGATGTAATGAGGAGATGAAAGCTGAAAAGGGAGACATCTGTCAAATGACTTAACCTAAAGTATGTTCAACACAGAGCTCTCCTCTGTTGGGTTGCTTTGTAAATGATGCTTTGACCCATGATTAATTCTACCTAAATTCAAGGACCTTACATTCCCAGAAACAACAGCTTGTTCTCTGAAAACCACCACTGAAACACCCTATAATTATCAGAAACGTAACATGCACCCGTCAATTTGGCCTTTCCATCCATGTACTGTGAACCAATTAGGGATGCTGGAGATATCATCTGAACGGGCTGCCAAATTTCCTCTATCAGGCAGTGCTCCAACACAGTTATAAACAACCTCAAGCTAAGATCAATTCACAGACTGCATGTTGAAATCTAGAGTCAGCTGCCAGTTACAGGAGATGGATGTTTATTAATGTTAACGCTCTGAAAGCTGTAGTGAATTATTTTGGAAATAAAATAGGAGAACTTGATAAAAACATAAAGTAGTTCAGCAGAATGGCAACTCATATTTTGTGTGCAACAGCACTGCAACGATACTTAAAATACATTTGGAATGTACAGCAGATTCTGTTTTCACAAGACATCTGTCAGGTTTTTGAAAAGAAAATTGTATGCATACCATTTTAATTGCTCCTAAAAGTACTTGCTGAGCTCGTGTTTGGTCTCGGAGAAGATGTAACCAAAGGTTCATTGGAGGACATGATAACAAGACCTGCAAATCACTACGGGAATCAAGAAGAGCAGATAAATAAATTTATATTCCAAAAAATGCTGTAACAGCCCTTTGTTGTTTGTTGGGTTGATGTCAAACTTTTGGACAGTATAATTTAGTCAGGAGTGATGGAAAATGACAGCGCCAGACCTCTGCTGTGGTTGCCATTGGCTAAAGTGCTGGTGGTTGATATCTGAGACAATGCCAGAGGATTTTCAAGCTTTTGGGTACAGGCAGGGGGTGACAGTTTAAAAAAAACCAAAGTATTCAAAATGAGCAGAAAGAAATTAAATGAGAAAACACGGAAACCTAAACCTAAAGGCATTTTGCTGTGCTTGCATCCATTAGAAATCAGTTCAGTAACTTGTCATCGATGCAGTAAAGCCCAGAATGCATTTAATTCAATTCAATTCAGTTTATTTAATTTTTGTTTATATAAATATTTATTTATATATAATATATTAGAATCATCTTTACACACGCGCCAAATCACAACAACAGTCGCCTCAAGGTGCTTCGCTTTATATTGTACAGTAGATCGTACAATAATTGATACAGAGAAAAACCCAACAATCATATGACCCCCTATGAGCAAGCACTTTGGTGAGAGTGGGAAGGAAAAACTGCCTTTTAACAGGAAGAACCCTCCAGCAGAACCAGGCTCAGGGAGGGGCGGGGCCATCTGCTGTGACCGGTTGGGGTGAGAGAAGGAAAACAGGATAAAAGACATGCTGTGGAAGAGAGACAGAGATTAATAACAAGTACAATTCAATGCAGAGAGGTCTATTAACACATAATGAGTGAAAAAAGTGACTGAAAAGGAAAAACTCAACCCATCATGGGAATCCCCCAGCAGGCTATGCCTATTGCAGCATAACTAAGGGAGGATTCAGGGTCACCTGGTCCAGCCCTAACTATATGCTTTAGCAAAAAGGAAAGTTTTAAGCCTAATCTTAAAAGTAGAGATAGTGTCTGTCTCCCGAATCCAAACTGGAAGCTGGTTCCACAGAAGAGGGGCCTGAAAACTGAAGGCTCTGCCTCCCATTCTACTTTTAAATACTCTAGGAACAACAAGTAAGCCTGCCGTGCAAGAGCGAAGTGCTCTAATAGGCTGATATGGTACTACAAGGTCATTAAGATAAGATGGGGCCTGATTATTTAAGACTTTTATGTGAGGAGCAGGATTTTGAATTCTGGATTTAACAGGAAGCCACTGAAGGGAGCCAGTCCAGCCTAGAAGTAATAAATGCATGAACTAGTTTTTCAATGTCAATTAGTTTAATTAGTAAACTATAAAGATACAATACTAGTTGTATTTGCAGCATTTTCATTCTTTGTGCAAAGCCACCCAGCTTCTGTGTCTACCTATTTGTGTGGCTGCCTTCTTTACAGATTGGACTGGAGCTGGGACGTGCAGCAGGCACACTTGCAACGCCTGAGAAGTTTGGTTTAGGTCATAGAACTAAGTTCATTCTTGGAGCTCAGTTACTGAACACTTAGTTTTGCTTGGTTGCTGGACCGCACACATTGCTGCAGTTGTTTTCCAACTAATGCGCTTTTTTCTACATGAATAACTTTAAAGATTACACCAGCCGCTGCTTGTTTGAGTTCTTTTATTATACCTTCATTCTACCACCATATTTAACATAGCGTCGCTGAGGACCCCAAAAACAGTTTATTGTAAAAGGAAAATAGTAAAACCTTTTTTTTTCTTGCAGCACCATTAGTTATATAATATCTGTCATGTAAGGACAAAAAATAGATTATTATTATTAATTCGGCAAGTTACAAAAATGCTTTTTTTCTTTAATGCAACTTGTAGTTTTTATCCAAAAAAACAATCCACTTTTACTTAATAGCTAATCGACCATCTTTTAACTCTTAATCCCTTAGTTTTCAGTCATTTCAAGTAAACATGATTTATATTGTGTTTATATGACAAAACTAATTAGTGTAATTTTGACCCCAATATAAAATAACTGAAATAAATAACTAGCCAGCCCAGAAACACAATCTTCTTTCTATCCTTGGTCTGTCCTGAAATCTCGTGAAACACCTCACCTACTGTAGGAGGTGTCCAAGAAGGATCCTGGCCAGATTTCCCTACCGCCATAGCCCCCATGTCTGCATGGGGTCTTTTCCAGGACTCCAGACTCCTCCCACAATTCAAAGACACGCATCTTTGGTTAGTTGCTGATTCTAAATTTGCTTTAATTGTGAATGTAAGTGTGAATGTTTGTCTGTCTCTGTGTTAGTCCTATGATAGAATGACATCTTGCACAGGGTGTATTCTGCCTCTCGCCCTGTGACAGCTGGGATAGGCTCCAGCCGTACTGGGGCACAGAATTTGATACGTGGAAGAAAATGATTGGATGGATGAATATATATGTTTTATGTCTCCAACCAAAACATGATTGATGATGTGAGCAGTAGAACCTGATGGGTTATAGAAACTCTTCACACAATTATTAGGGACATCTGTGAAGAAATTAATTGAGGGATAGTTTATTATGTTCCTGTGCTTATTTGGAGGAATGTGTACGAGGTTTAATCTTTTCATCTATTGAGGCATGCATAGGCAAGGTCAAAACTGCAGTTTATTAGAGGTTAACAGGATTTTTCAAATACGTCTTTGAAATATTTGAGCTGAATGTCTTGTGTTGCAAAGAGCATTCATTTACAGGCAGAAAGAGAATGTCCTTGTGCTTCAACCTTTGGTCTGAGTAATTCCAAAAGCTTCTGCAGAATCATATACTATTATCACCTTTATTGCCATGAATCACTGATGTTGAATTTTCTGTGGACCGCAGAGTGTCTGCAGTTACAGCACAATACTTTCCAAGGTTTTTACTTTTTAAGCTACAGAATATTTAAAAAGTCCTAAATTGGAACACAGAATAAGCGTTTGTTTTACAATTGGTTAACTGCCCAAAAAATATTATGCTATGATGATGAGGTCTAGCCTGACTCAGGCTGCTTTGATTTCATAAAAATATGGCAAAAGGCAGAAAGGCACGTGGGTGAAGGGCGGAAGTGCTAGATTTAAACTGTACACATCCACTCACTCATATAAACACAACAAACCTACTCCTCGTACTATATCAGATCTCGTGCCAGTGCAATGAGGTTTCCTTTGCAAAGAAGCACTGCATCAACAAAGAAAGACAATCTGTTTAATATTATAAAAGCCACACTGGGAGCTGGCGGGTTTGTGCAGTAGCATCTGGCGTCACCGCAGATGCCTGCCAGGGTGCACATTAGATCAGAGTAATTGGCCAGGACAGCAGTGTGAGATGGACAAATGAGAACCTCCTCCTGGGTGACCTGATGGCCAAGGGGAGAATGAACAATACTGCTCATAGTGTGATAAAGAGCTTGTGGAGTGAAAAACACACTTCTTCAGGAAAACATACGTTCATCCTGCCAACTTTGTGTTATTGGATTAAAAAGTATACTCATACACAATCATGATTAGTGAGAAATTTGGCAAATCATGTTCTCTAAATCATTCTCTACAGTGTAATTCCAACCTACTATTTACTCATTTGTATACAATATTTGCACGACTATTGCCAATAGTCACAAGATATTATAGTAAACCACGGTAAAGTGTTTGATTTAGCAGACTTTATCTAGACTTCCATATAAATTATTATTTAATAAATTCAGGGTTTAAATGCATCAGTTTATATTCCATTATAAGATTTCAACAGGAACTGGTTTTCTAAATAGGCTTTGGGATATTCTTTACACTTATCCATCGATGGGTAAAGGCCAGATTTACTAAATAGGACAAAATAGCATGTGCACACGATCCCCGCATAGGTGTGGTTCGTTTTACATGTAATGTTTTTTAAACACAGGCAATTCAATTCAGTATCTGGCACAAAAAATGAGACATGCTTTTTTTTCCTGGCACAGTTAGCAGTAAATTGCGTGTTACAAGCATTAGTAAATCACACTTAGTTTTAATATTTTCCTCTCTCTATCTTTTTTGACTTGAGAAAAGAACTCCCAGAAACACATATGCACCTGGGCCAATCGCAAACATGTCTGAGTTCCCACCTGTTACGTGCAATACTGTCACTGTGCTCTCATTGTAAATACCAAGAGTACTTCAAACCCAGTTTGAACTGGCACAACATGTATATCTGACCCTAAATTTAGTGGAATGTTAACTGAAATTTGGACGTGAATAAATATAATGCTTCATTTTGGGTTACCAAAACATTTAGTGGATTGCCTGGCATTATTATTCACCTTGATGTGCATCAGAAGTAAACCACAGTTTGTGCTGAGAAAAATTCACTGAATAATATAATACGTCACACTTTTCTATTTCATAAATGGGACTCGCTGTTTACATTATGTGGCAAAATTGTTCATCCATCCATTCACTTCCGCTTATCCTTTTCAGGGTTGCAGGGGGCGCTGGAGGCTATCCCAGATGTCTTAGGGCCAGAGTCAGGGTACACACTAGACAGGTCGTCAGTCTGTTGCAGGGCTAACACATATATACAGACAACCATTCGCACTCATATTCACACCTATGGGCACTTTAGAGTTTCCAATTAACCCATCCCCACTTTAGTGGGGCAAAATTGTTCATTTTTTATTTTTTGTGAAAACATTTTAGAAACTAAACATTTACTTTCATGGTTACAATAATATCGGTGGATGATGATTTTCATAAGTATGTGTGCCTTTGTTTTTCGGAGTTTTGTACTATATTCATATCAGTGGTTGGATCAAAGTTTCCAATCCCAAGTACTACATATTCTGTTAGAAATGGAAGAATTTATTTTTGCTTTCCAATACTATAAAATACACAAACAGTTGTAGCAAAAGTAGAGATAAATAATATTGGCATACAGAAAAATGAAAAAAAAAAAACATCCACAAGAAAATCAAAATGTAAAAATTACAAACAGAGAGGAGGCTAGTAAACAGGAAATATGTAGCACACAAGTCATCTTGGACCTAAATTCCCTTTCCTTAAACAAATAAATACTTATTGTGAACAATCTCAAATGTTGAAAAAAAAAATGGTTTGACGCCAGGCATGTCTTGAGCAAGCAGATTTAATATTGCTGAGATGGATCAAATGAAGACTTAAAAAAGGAGTTCTAACTGATTCTGAATGTGCAACTTTGATCTTATCTTTGAAAAACTTTGGCAGAAAATGCACACTAATAAAGAAAAGAAATGTAAACAAAATATTTACACGTAATGCAGTCTCATTAGTGTTACATTTCAACTATACTGTGTTTGTACACTGCCACAGACAAACTGTGGTAAAACAAGAGGGGAGCAAAAGGAAACGGCTAAAAACCACCTTTCTTTGCCTTGATGGTAATAATAGAGGAGCCAAGGGAGCAAGGCAAGGCAGCTGGAGCCAGCTCACTTATAGATATAAAAAAGTACTTGAACAAAGAAGCTCCCATTTTTCATGACAGTATCAGCCCACACTGACTGAACTTTAAAAAAGACCTCAGGAAGAAATGGCGCAAATGCCTCAGTGTTCTTATCTCAGAAGAATGGAAGAAAATAGTCTTCAGAGCTCATAGGTAATGGTCCAGATCTGCTCCAGTGATTTTTTTTTTTGGCCTTTCTAAAATGGACTCAGAGCACTCTATTGGTATTCCACAGCAGTCAAATCCATTTGGAAGATTTATTAGATTCCAGTCCGTTCTGCTTCATCCAATTAGTAAAAGGACATCAGGATAAAAGGAGAATCTTGTTAGCTTCCAGTGGTAGTGGATGAGATAGGAACAGCGGCAGAGGTTCATTTCTAACATCCGCATGCTTCCGTTGGCAGCTGTTACACATGTCTGAGGTCAGTCAGAATCATCTTTACACACGCAGGCACACTCTTCATGGTGTTCCAAGGGCACATCTGTCATGGACTTCTGGAGACCTCGTACACCACTTCGATGTTTCAACAGTAGAACCTGTTTACAAAAGAGGCCAGAAGCAGTGTTTTTAAAGCATGTTGAGTGGATAGGTTATTTAGACCTTTAACTGCTGCTTTGCAAAGTGGAACCACGGATGATGGGTGGAAATGTTTGTGTGATTTTGGTATAACAAAAAAAATCTTTGTGAAGTACATTGTAAATATCAAACCAGTCCAACCAATAATATTTTGCTTTGACATGTGTAAGACATGTTGCATGTAATGGTAAAAAAAAATAAAAACCCAGATGTGTTAAAATTCTATGTTCATTGTTCATTTTGTTTTGTTTTGTTTTGAAAAATGCATGTTAAAATGTACATAAATCAGGTTTGGGTTTCAAAAAATCCTCCATTTTTGATTGAAATGCAAACACTTTTTAAGTAACATGGTATGCAAGTAGCAAACTTTGGAAGGTTAAAAAAAAATTAGAATGTTAAAATTCACAAAATAAGAAATGGCAATCTGATTTTAACTGTCTTTGCACTGTTTCACTACAAGATCCATAAACAATGTGGTGGTTTTTCTAAACCACATATAATCGTTTGGGAGTAACTGTCAATCTTTTAAATCTGTTGTTTGAATACAAGGACAAGTTTTAAAATGTCATAGATCAGGGGAAAACAAATTACTTTTGTAAAGCTTTGTGAAGAAGTGAAAACCTTTCAAAGCGTTCAAAGTCCGTGTAACCAATTTCTGCTTGTGGCCCAGCATTTGCTGGCCTTAGAGACCACTAAGCCTTCTGTTTGTACAAACAACCTATATTACTTCCACACGCTATTAGGAGAGAAAGTAGAATCCATATTTGTATCAAAATGATAAGTAAAAGGCAAATAACAAAGGATTCTACCAAGATGATGACCAAAATAACTTTAGAAAACAGAATAGCACAAAACCAGGTTTAAAAAAATCAATATAAATCTGAATAAAACTGCAGTAATATTCACGTATTCCATAATTAAAACTATTTTTTTCTACCTCATATTGCAGGTGTTTTTCATATTATTATGTGTTCAGATAAAAACTAACAAAATAAACATCAAATGGATTTCATCATGCCATGATCAAATTGATATTTACCTCATGATATTTCTTTGTGACTCTGGCAGGAATACACTGACAGTCGTAGCAGCGGTGAGAGCAGCAGGAACAGTTTCCACCACAGCGCTTCACCAGGAGGCAGCTGGGCCAGAAAATGACATCTGTCCTTTTCAGCTCTTCACGCAGGGATACCGAGAAATTACGTGGCGTGCAGCTGTAGAGTTGAACTTCTTCCCTCAGAAGATTGAGATCAGCTCCACCTCAAATGCATCAGATGTTATTATTTCAACACAACATTTCACCAAAACATATTATTTTAATATTAATCATTTCAGTAGTGGCTCTTGGACTAAATTTACATTTAATTCATGAAAACAAACATGTTAATAATGTCCTACCTCGGGCCTTCTTACTGTGGATGAATGATTTCCCCAGCACATGCCATGTAGGTTTGTACAACTCTTCCATATCCATCTGCCATCGTTCTGGTTCCAGGTACTTCATGACCTCCTCTACAGTGCTCAGCTCCGTCACAGCCTCTGACAGCTCCTCAATATCCTGCAGGGATGGAGGGAGAACTGCAGGGGCGTTGGGCTCTGGTACACTCTGTGGGAAAACCAACAAATCAAATGAAGAGAGATGGAACAGATGGGTCATTTGCATACTAACTGAAAAAAAGTGTTTTTTTTAATGTAAAGAGTCCAACTTGCATAGCTTTGGGTTTTGATGGAAAAAGTCTTTAAACAAGCTTTCATAATAAATACACAACTCTCTCAATAAGATGAAATGTGCCATACATAATAAGGTCAAATAATTACCTCGTTACATAAACTGCCTCAAGGATACTTAAACCTCAGCCACTTTGTGTGACATTTAAAAGTTGGAAGTGTACTTTAGGTTATAAATATTAAAACAGGATAATTATAGTGAAGGAGGAATTTTGTCATTGGTGACAGGATGTTAAAAATGACCTTACTCTGCTATTGTACATTTTACATCATGATAAAATATAAAGTTTAATTTGAGTTACAGGTCATTAAACGATATGGTGAACTGGACTTGAGTTAAGCTGAAAATCATAACATCGTACTGTAGCAGGGGCTCAAACTAATATTTCGATTAACAGTGACTACAGTCTCTGAGGATCACAGACACATGCAGGGATTTCCACACTGGGCCAAACTGAAGGCATTCGCTTACATTTGACAGAAACATACTGAAGACTGAAATTTCAGTCTGTAAATAAAAATGAAAATGAGAATTTGTCATACATGACAAACGTGATAACAAATTCAACATTTAAAAAACTGACCATGCAATGAGTAATGCAATAGTATAATTATAATTTAATTATTTAAAAATAATACACATTTTTTTATATTAGTCCCCCTCGCCGATGCAAAAAAACAAACAAATCGGAATTAATGAGAGACATTTTTTAAGCTGCCAAATGAGATCGCATCTTTGCCACCTCCTTTGATCACTTTCCATTCCAACATTTATCTCTGTAGATTTGGTTGGCAACAGTATTATTTGTTTCAAGCTCTGAACTCTCTAGTGAGATACAGCAAGCAGTCACAGAGAAGATTGATACCTGGTGTGTTACTCTTCCCACGAGAGAAGGAGCTAATCTGTTAGACCTTTCAGTCTTGTGATGGTGCAACATGTCAGCTCACTGGTCTCTCTAATCTTACGTGACTGACAGGTAGAAGGAAACATTGTGACACAACAACAGCAACATAAAAAAAGCTTGAAAACACTAAAAATGTTGCCTTTTGGCAGCTGTGTTTTAAGGGAATAAATGAGAGGACTGAATGAAGAGTGGCAGTTTTTCTCATTGGTACTAACATTGTAAAGATAAACATTGTAAAATAAATGTTTTACCTAGCTGATAATATGAATACATGTATGTAGAGTAACTATAATGCGCGTCAGCTGACTGCTGAAGCATACGAAGACAGCAGGATTAAGATGCATACTTCTGTAAATTGGACTAGACACAAAGGTAATTAAAAGTTTAAAAAAATATAGAAAGATCTTCATAGTGAATGAAAAGGTAGAACGCCAACAACACTAATAAGATTTATTGGCATCGTAAGTGTGCTCAAAATCCAAGCCCCCTGGCAATGACTTTAAAATGAGATGCCAGTGGTTTGACATGGCTGCACCACAGGCTGGAAAAATACAGCTGATGCACAGCTGTGTTCACGCCACAGATATGACTCATGCTAATGAGGTTTCCTTTATAACCACTGAGCATATCTTTGGTTTATTTGGCACCAACTGAGATACACAATCACAAATGTGAAAGAATTATTTATAGGAAAAAAAAAGGTCATATAGCACCATACGTATGAGTGATGCAGCTGTATTTCCAGACAACAGAGAGAATCTGTGATTCTTATTAGTTGAGCCTTGGCAGTGGCTAACTGTATGGACTGGAAGCCATTAACAGCTTGTGAATGTCGATGGTGCAACACTCCCCCAATTAGCAACACTCTGCAAGCTCAGCGTCAGGTAGAGAAGCCAAGCAATCCTTCAGAGACACATCAAGATGGTGTGAATAAAGCTATAAGTAGCAGATGAGGGAGCCAATTTAAGGGAATTCAGGAACAAAGTCCTTACATGGACCACCAAAACTGAATTCAGAGCAGTGTCTGTGTGTCAGGTGTAAGACATAGATGTATGAACAGTTATGATATATTCTGTAACGCTTTTTCAGGGTCAAATAAACTAATTAACTATAGAAACAATGCACACATGTTCCATATTAGATGAAGTTCCTCAAGGGCGTTTTAGTAGTTGTAGCTAATGTATAATTAAGATTTATCATGTAAGAGTTTTAACTTTCTGTGTAAAAAAAATAACCAGTTGCTTCACAAGGTCTTCATTAGTTGTCATTTTGTGATAAATGAACATCTAAAACACAAATGGCTAAAACAAAGTGAGTAAAGCAGTATTCAGCAAAGGCTTTGAGCTCGTTTTTTCCCTCTTTCCAAAACCTTCCTTTTCATAAAGTTTATAGTTAGGGCTCAGTGTGAATCATCTGTTGGTTATGTAGACAGGCTGCTGGGGGACTTCCCACGATGTACTGTGCATTCTTCTCCACTCAACTCTTTTCATACTCCAAGCATTTTTATGCCACTACTGAATGTCTTTAATAGATTGTGTCTTGTCCTTGTCTAGACTCTTGTCTTTGCCCTCACCCTATCAACTGGTCACAGCAGATGGCTGCCCCTCTATGAGCCTTCCTGTTAAGAGGAAGTTCCTCCTTCTCAGTGTCACCAAGCGCTTATTCACAGGGGACAGTCTGAATGTTAGGATTTGCTATTTTTTAAACTTTTGTCCCTGTGTTTACTTTACAATATAAAGGCCCTTGATGGCCTGTTATTATGAATTAGGGCTATATAGACAAAACTGAATTGACTGACTTAGTAATAGAAAGCACAAGACATAAATATTAAACTTCAAGACACTTTGCGGTGACACGACAGAATGACTAAACATTTGGCTAAAATCACAATTTTTTACTTTTATTAAGTGTTTTTAATAGACCAGACTGGTATCTATGATTTTGTTTTGTCTACCTTAGCAACTCTTATTATCTTCCATTTATATCTTTTATGAAATAAATAAATAATAAATGCTGAGCCAGCAGCCCAAGGCACACTAGACAATTCTGCATATTAAGCACAGACATTGTGGAGTCTTCTGTCCTCAAACCAAACTGAAGTACATGCAATTTCGAATCTTATATAAGTTGAAGCACACAGAGACAGCATCCTAAAATGGTATTGCCCAACTTGCAGTCAAGGCCACTTGGGCAGTGAGCTGAGTGCATGTTTCAAAAAATATCACTTGCCTTTGAAAGGCTGAAACTGTTTATTCAGAAGATTTTAAAGTGCTTCTTATCACTACCAAAGCCTCTAAACCCCCTTACCCCGAAGAAGAACTTTGTTCTCAAGCAGTGATTTCCTTGTTTCGGAGTCTCTTTGTTCTCATAAAGCACAACCACACGTTCTTATTTCTGGTATCTAAAATGACAGGTTCAACTAACTATGTTGAGATGACAATTCTGAAATAGCTTTTTGAAATAGCTCTGAAAAACAATATCTTCTCATTCACATGGATTTGAAAACCACTTCCTTGCACAAGAGGACTTTGAGTAAGCAACTTGGTTTGTTGTGCGTGAAAAAAGTGTTTTTTGCTCGCACTATATGCCACACACTGCAATTGAGGTTGCCGTAAAAACAAACCTTAGTTTCATCATGCCAACGGTAAAGCTCCTGTATGACTTTGCCAGTCATTTTCATTCTCTTTAGGAAAGACTTGCATTCTTTACCTGCTCCATTAGCTTCTATTCAAGTCTTCATGTTTACAATTAGACAGTTTTATATGATTAGTGTAGTTTGCTGCTATTCAGACAAGCATAAGGCACATAGATCCTGAGTGTGTAAAACTCTTTTCAATCCATTTAAATAAACAAAGGTGGTAGGATGATGTTTCCTTTCAAAGTAACAGTGCAGTTTAATTGGGGACTGAGACCTCACAGACACAATGATGTATGTTTTGTTTGTCCCTGTAACCCGCAGTGCACACCACTCAACACCGCTTATGCCCTATTCAACAGCCTCCTTCTCCTTCTGTGTTTTAACAACCTCTTTGCCTCAGCCTTTTTGCTTTTTCTAAAATTTCTTCCTGTGAATTACAGGCTGGGTCTTATTTTTTCCCCCTTTCATTCCATGGAAGTGGTGGGGAGGAATTATTGCTTGTTTAAATATATACTAAAGTACTGGCCCCTGCATGGCATGAGGTTCCAGTAGCTGCTGGTTGACCACAGAGGAAACAGAGTGCTGCTGTTCTTGTGTGCTCCTCCTCTGTCAGAGGAAGGTTCAAAGGGAAGGCAGACCGAACGTGCGGAGGCCAAACTTCCTTTTCCCCATCATGGTTTCCGCACCTTCTAGAGTTGGAACATGAAGGAAAAACTTGGTCTCTGTTTCATCAAACAGTTTATGGAAAGGAACTGGACACCGGAGAATAATGTCAATCTGCTATTAAGGGATTAAGTTTAAGTTCAAACTTCTCAAATACCTGCTGTTTCGTGAAGTACTCTTTCTTTTCCAATTAAAATGTTTTATGAAATGTCACATATATTTAGGCGTTGTGTTGCTCTTAACTGTTATTTATGCTTTATTTAGGATGGTTATCTCAACTATGAACTGCTCATTCTTCACTTTTAACTTCTGTGTATAGATGCATAAATGCATGTTAATAATATTAGAGAAAACAAGTAGGTAAATAAATCTAATGCTAAAATAGGTATGGCTTCAACATGGCTGATGAAGGAGATCCAGTTTAGGTGCCACAATGTAAAAATGTGTCTGAAAATAGCAACTTTAACACTGTCGCTGCAAAACTGTGACATTCTGCTATGACTGACCCATAAATCAGAGAGTGCTTTGCTTAAATCGGTGAAAACCTTCCTTAACACTTGAATGAAAGATGTAATGAAAGATGTTGAGCAAGTTTTATGTAAAAACAGAGAGGAAATGATGGATGATAAAGAAAGGCAAAAGTCAACATCTGAACATGATACAATTTTTTACGAGAATTATAGATGAACTCAGATGAATCAAAGCACCAAGCCTTTAAATTCCACTGATGTATGTCCACCATTACTTTTGGCCTTCCACTTGTTGAAAGGTAAAATTGTTTGGAGAGATAAATCTAAATCTCTCTGAGTGGTTACACTGCGAAACAGCAGGTCTTTGGGAATTTCTGTTGTATCCTTGTTAATGTGGAGTACAAGAGGAATGAGAACAAGAGGAAAGGGTCAGGGGTAATCAAGGAAGACCATTGAAACCAGCAGGATACAGTGACTGTGCTTCATAGTAAGTTAAGCTTCTGTGATAATGATAATGACTGCTCTTTTTTGGTTCAGATGTTCAGCCTGCATGGCAAGGATTCTGCTCATGATTATGTTGTTGTTGTAGTAACTAGAGTACACTACAGTACAAAAAAATCCTCTTTTTGATAGATGCCAAATGCAATGTGCTCTAAAGGGTTTATTACAGATGGCAAGGATAACTTCTTAAAGATTCAAATAAAGCATTATTTTAATAATAATTCCCATTAACATTGATACACTTCAATGATTTATTTTCGTCTAAAAGCCAAGGTTATAATATATCGACAGAATTCATGGAGAAATAAAAAAACAGAGGGATTAGATGCTTCATATAACAGCTACACCTCAGCTGCATTGTTTTGAATATTTTTAGACAAGACAATCAGTCATGTAGAGAACCAGTCCACCTGCAACACCAGCTGTAATATCAAAATTTACTGTTTATTAGTTTTATTTAAAAATTAAAAATTTATGATAATATTTTGTTATTTTCTGGAACTTGCCCTACCTCTTTCTAGGTGCATATACTTTGTAAATATGTGTAATTTGTTTATTTAACAGTATAATGTTTGATTATAATACTCTGATTGACTCCATAGTGTAGTATTTAACACATTTGCCTAACACGTGGAGGATCCCCAGCATAAGACTAGGAGGAGACACAAATCCCTGGGAGGTTTGTGTCAAGAAGGGCATCCAGCATAAAAAGCTATGCCAAATCAAACATGTGTTTCCGTTGTGGTAACCCCTTTCAAATAAGGATGCAGGCAAAGGAAGCTTTATTTGCCAGTTTCTCCTGCAAGTTAAATACCTTCCCTGTTTCACTTCTTGGTGGTTTCTACTTTATTGTCAGACACTATTTGAAATATTGTGTGTGCCTGCATAGACCGTGTGTTATACTACAATTTGTAATTATGAGCTCAAACAGACATTAGAGACTCTATTCTTGGACTACATCGCTCAGCATCTAATGACTCAGTTTCCAATATTTTGTGGCTTTTAGCATTTGGCTATCAGGCTAATGGATATCTTTGCAAAGCGTCCTAGCCTGTGTATCAGTCAACTTTTTTGTCTGACTAAAAATAACAAATGCAATTGTAAAAAGACAATAAAGCATTGAATTGACGACATGTGATAGTTCAGCATTTCATTTCTGCAATCCACACATACAGTACTGTTTAACTGCATGTAGCCAAAGCCTACTTGCATGTGATTCATCAGTACTTCTTGAAATACAGCATGGGAACTTGGAAGCAAAAACTGAAAAGCTTCTAGTAACAAAAATCTCATTCTTTGTATATAGATATTCACAGATTATTCATAAAGAGATATAGTTCAATACCCCCCCCCCCCCCCCCCCCCAAAAAAAAACCCCCCAAACAAAACAAAAACAAAAAAAACCTCACAGTACTCATTCTCTTGTTCAAATAAGAAAGTAATACAAAACACATTTACTTCATACTTCCTTCTGCTGCAAACATTTTTTCATTAAATCTTTCCTTATAATAGCATCTCATTGGGTTCATATTGGTTAAAGCCTGACCTTGCTTGTGGCCCTGCTGCAGTCTACTGATACAAAAACAGTAATTTGATTTACTGACTCTAACACTGGAAAATAATATATAAGTAATGAATACCTTTCATCTTCTAACTTATCTGTTTAACTGTTTTTGTGATACAGCTTTGAGGTTTGCATGACACTCTGCATGTGTTCAGAGTGACGGTAAATCATTTGGTGGTTCATGCTGCTATCAGCAATGCTATTCTGGGCTTTAATGGTGATGAAAGAATGCAATAATATTGTGAATTAAGACCAAAAGACCAACAACTCTGAAGCACAAAGAAATTAAAACAGTGAATATAAAGCCATTTCAGAAACCTCCGTCGCATATTTGTGCTACAGGCCATCAGGGATTAATGAAGAGTAAAACTGTTGACTTAAACTAGCTTGAACAGAACTAAAACATGACAGGTTAAAACATGGCAGTCATCTCTTTAGTTTATCTTGAGGCTTTTGTCAGTGTGGGATCTGGGACAAATGGATTTTCTGTGTTTGTGTGTGGTCTACATGTCAAGACCAAAAAAAAAGAAGGAGCAAGAGAATGACTAATGGGAAGAGGACAGACGAAGACATAGAAGAGTAGCTATACAGAGACACAAAAGTATGTACTAATAATTTTTCAGATATTATTGATATCAGAAATGCTCTAGTGGCCAGTGACCTTCTGGCAAGAATATAACTGGCTAATCTTGCTGGTTTTTAAACTTCTGCATTACATTGCTCATCATTTTAAAGAATTAAAACGGTCACTTAATTACTTAAATTTAAATTTAATCACACCACATGAGCTACACAAGGTCAGAAGTTTATTATAGCCCTTTCTGTTTCATTCCTTAATCAGCCTTTAGTAGGTGAGCAGTTATGATGGGAACACCAACCTGAGACTATAGAGCTAATGTAGAGAGATGGTTGGGGTGGACCGGAACCCCCAAAAAACTTGGCTTAGTTACTTCTTTCAACCAGATTCTTGTAGTTTTCTTTTGGGTAAATGGCATTTAAACAATCGCAACACTGAATTTATGACCATTCCACCCACGCTGTAGAAATTTCCCTTGAATCATCGCCATAGAGCCAAGACAGAAAAACTCATGGACAGCAAACTAGAATTATCCTACCATTCGACTGATTGATATTTAGCTTGTACTGTATCTTTTCCACAGTGTGTTTTTATACATGATCACATGCAAACCTCATGGGTACTGTTGCTGGAGCCCTTATTCATTATGAGTTCTGGCTTATGCACACACTGTAAATTACAGTGGATAAATGTCTGCCAGAAGTTTAAAAGGTGAATGGAAACAAAGATTAGGTAAGACTGGAACTAGTGATTATAGTATCTGTTACAGGCAAGAGGAACAATAGAAAACAGCAGAACAAAACAGTGTTTGGGTATCTTTGAATCAAATACATATTTCTGGTATACATACAGTACTGTGCAAAAGTTTTAGGCAGGTGTGGAAAAAATGCTGTAAGCAAAGAATGCTTTCAGAAATATAAATGATTGTTTATTGGCCCCAAATGTATTCTGCAGCAGGACAATGACCCCAATCATGCAGCCAAAGTCATTAAGAACTATTTTCAGTGTAAAGAAGAGCAAGAAGTACAGGAAGTGATGGTGCGGCCCCCACAGAGCCCTGATCTCAACATCATTGAGTGTGTCTGGGATTACATGAAGAGACAGAAGGATGTGAGGAAGCCTACATCCACAGAAGATCTGTGGTTAGTTCTCCAAGATGTTTGAAACAACCAACCAGCCGAGTTCCTTCAGAAACTGTGTGCAAGTGCAACCTTGAAGAATTGATACTGTTTTAAAGCCAAAGGGTGGTCACACCAAACACTGATTTGATTTAGATTTCTCTTTTGTTTATTCACTGCATTTTGTTGATTAGTGAAAAAAAAGACGAACATTTTTTAAAGCATTCTTTGCTTACGTCACTTTTTCCTCACCTGCCTAAAACTGTGCAAAGGCACAGTACTGTATTTGTACAAACCAATAAAGAAACACTTCATTTGAATAATACATGATGTAACAATATAAACAGAAACACAGTTGGAAAATTCAGAAATACTCAGAATATCCAGTTCCCCCCAAAAAGGGTCAGTGGACAAATTTTGAATGCAATCTTTAGTGACACTGCAACACCTCCTATGTCAGACTGAAGTGACTACATGGATATATCACGGGTTTAGAACACATTTGGCTTCGTATGGAAGAGTAAAAAACATAAAATAAAATTGAAGTTCAATTATTTCTATTTTGGCATTGCATACTTCAGTATTTCAGGATCCATGATATAAGATTTATCCTTTTTTTGTTAATGTAAATTAAGATATTTTAGTGGTTTTGGTATTCATGAATGAACTTCACTGGACTTACGCCTTTGCAGCTATTGTGTATACATTGTTTTTGCTTTTGTAAAAGTGTATGTGCTATTCTGTCTTCAGTGTATCTTCATAACTAAAATAAATGACAGTACAGGTGCCAGATGTTCCAGTGTGCCTAAGCATAATTTCTCCCCAGTGATGCTTAAAACCTTGGGTACACATAAGCAGGAATGGATGATTGCAAATTAAGACCCCGTGTTATGTAACAAGCAAATTATTTTAATTGTGCTTACATGGAGAGGCACTGCTCACTGCCATGTAAATTCCCAAGATGAAGATGGCAGGAAAGAAACGCTGACAGCTAAGTGTTTACCTACTCACAATGCACATTTTATTTTAGCAGTTAATCATGCACGTACCACAGGCAGCAGGGAGTAGCGGATGCAGAATCCCGGCTCAGAGGGAAAATACTCATCGGAGATGAAGCGAATAGTGATCTGGCTTCCCTTGGAAATGTGACCACCTGGGAGCGATTGTGACCCACACCAGCGACCCAGGATTGTCTTCTCAGTCGGATCTTCTATTTCCACAAAGTCGTACCTGGCACAGTGAACAGAGAAAGGGCAGGACATGTTTTTGGTGTCTTAGATATGATTTGTTAATAGAACCAATCCAGCTATTGCTGGTGCTGTAGCTGGAAATCTGAACTTAGAGTTGAGCCTGTTATCTTTAATTGTGTTCTTGCCTCATTATTAGTCTGTCAGCTCCTTTAAGACTCCCATTGGCACGGTCGTTCTGAAGGTGAGATTGTTAATAAAGCTGCAAGGGCAATAAAGATTTAACCTCATTTAAAAAAAGAATACAAAAATAAATATCTGTAACAGCAGGGTAGCTGCATGAGATGAGATCTCTATTATTTACAGCCCGAGTTAAATGGATAAAAATAAACTGGAAATCACTAGTGCATTGCGGTCAAATCTCAAGTTGAAGAATCTAAGGATAGTGCAGCATAAGCAGCTGTTACTTTTGGCGATTAATGACCAATGATGCGGTCTTTTGACAGGCCTATTACACCACATGTCATTGAAATATAGTTTTTAATTAAACATTGTTGACTGCACAAGAGACCCAGGCCTCTTTAATTGTACTCCAAAACAAATTTCCAGTAGCAAAGTAAAAACTTTACTTTCACATTGTTTTGTTGTATTGGAGATAGCATCTTGTGGAGAAAACCACAACCTTGCCAAGCAGAGGAAAAAACTGTCAGCCCTAAAAAATACAACCTGGGGTTAAATTCTGATATAAGGCCCTTAGCTTTATTAAATATTAGATTTCCACTTTGTCAAAGGATTGTTTTACACTCCACACCTGTTAAGTCACTAGAAAGACAATGCTGCTTCTTGCTAGCTATAGTTAGCAAAGGCACCACAGACATATGCTTCTCATAGCTTTCTGAATTATCCACCTATCCTAGTATGTCCGCTGTCTGTCTGTCTGTCTATTACTTCCCTGCTTGCCATTATATTTCTTTCAAATCTAACATTAAACCACTTTTATCACCTCTTGTAATCTGTAACTGTAACATTTTGCTTTATTGACATGCATATCCTACCTGATGTTATCTGTTTTTTTCTCTTTGAATGTATGTGTGACTAAAGAATGTATCACTTGATCAAAAGCACTGTTTCCTTGTCGTCATTTGAGTTTTCTTTGTAGAGAGATCTCACAGAAGTCTTGTGGCATATTGCTTATAGATTTACTTAGTACAACCTAAGAATGACTTTTAGATTTTTGACTTATCAGTTACAAAATGATTGGTAAGCACACAAGTACTGTTTCAGTATCCCAATCACTCCTCAAATGGCACTTCGGGTCTTTAAGCTGAGTGACTCCTGTAGTTGCAAAAAAACCCTGCAAAATGTCCTTCTGCTCCCATGTTGTGTGACTTTACTAAGTTTCTGATCATCATATTAATATGATTAGTTCTTTAGATATTTTAAAATCACCTTTAATGTGTCATGATGTTCATAGAGTTATAAAGGCAGATAAACAGGGATACCAGCTTAAAAATTATGACTTGACAACTGATTAGCAAATGGTTGAACAGTGTCCCTCGGTTTCTTGGTCAGATTTGACACATTCAGCCAATCTCTGATTACAAATATCTTAGAGTGCAACACTGCAAATATCCAACTTGTACCCTCGTGATAGGTCTTAACTGATCTTTGGGTGATGTCATGATGACTACATCCATCTTTTATATGCAGTTTTATACTCTAGTTCTGGGATTGTTGTCTTTAGTGGTGCATTCCATCAGATTGAAGATTTTAAGTATTTTTTAATGAAAAGTACAAATATATATTGGTTTCTTAAAAATCTATATTTTTTATTTTTGACTTCCATTATGGTCAGTAATGAACATTTTCAGTAATATATTAATATAGTATAATATAACATATATTACACTATAATATATTATAATATATATATTACTGGATTTTAAAATGAAAAAAACTACAGTCAACATAAACTATAAATTTTAGTGTGAGAGAAAAAACAAGACTAAAAGCATCATGTCGTTTGTGGACTTGTCAGGCTTGTGAGTCTGTCTGTAATTACACGACTGTCTGTCTCCTCTGACCGCCCTGCCAATCCATAATACCAGTAAACATTATGAAGTGCAGAGACATATGGCCATGCTCCAAACTCCTTTGGTGTGCCAGTGAAAATATTGACCAATGTCAGCACTTAAGACATGTAGTTCAGGAGTTCAGCCTTTATTATTTATACCTGTGTTTAACTAGTGGCTGCACTGCATTGAATAAAGCCTTGTTTCACTGACTCTTCACAGTCTGGGATTAATCACTTTGCCATTTGCGTCAACAGGCACGCTAACCTCTCATTCAGTGCTGCCAATTCGGATATTTGGATTTCAAGGACATTGTTTACATTTGCACAGGCTTGACAGATTCAGTTCAAGCTGGTTTCAATAAAACAACATGGAGTGACATGAGCAATGCTAAAAATGGATTTTCTGTGATGTTAAATAAACTAAAGGGGTGGGAGTGTCAATACATTTACCAACTCTGTTACCTTTGATGTGGAAATGTATACAGGAAGTTTGTTATCTGCAAAAATGAACTTATTGAGAAGGGCAAAACTGTATATTTCCAGTTTAAATGCATTAATGTTTGATAATTTATAACAGCAAAAAATCATTTTGGAAAAGGACAAAACATCACTTTAGCTCATCCCTGTTGTCCTCGTTGGAGGTCAGTGAATCGAGAAGCTTTCTTCTCTAAAAGTCATCTTTTAGACTGCTGCAGGGCTTTGACAGATGGCTCATCAATAATGCAGAATACCCTGATCATTACACGTCGACATGTGTTCAGAATCACCATGTTCAACAGTGGTTTCTCAGATTTACAAATAAGGCGACATACTCACAGTGAGCAGGATGAAAATAAAAAAGCGACCTTTTACATGTTGCAGTGGAGAAAGGAGAACCTTTCAGTACCCAGCAAAGAAACTGTGTTTAATATTCACAAAGCTTTCTTGCTACATAGTTTTCCTTCTTGTACATTATTAATAGATACAATATCTGCCACAGAGATGACGCAGATTAGCAACACAAACACTGTCTTTTTAGTCCGCTCTTTTCAGACTGGAGACAGAGAGCATAAATGCCTTTCTCAGAACACTCCTGTCTGGGAGTCGTCAAGCACGAATCAGCTGCCATGCCAACCAGCAGCAAGACCAATCCCTCTCCAATATGCCTCTCCTCCAGTGGATTTGGTAAGAATGCTTTTCATCGTGCCACAGAAAAAACAGAATAACAGATGAGCATCCCGGCTATTCCCTCTCATCATAGCAAAGAGTTCTCACTCCAGGGTTGTTACCAGAGCCAAACACATCTCCCACTGTTGTTTGTTTTAGCCACATTGATGTGAATTAGTGGACAGGAGATTAGACTCTTGTTAATCTGCGTCACATTACACAGTGACATAACAGAGTATCGGCAGCATTGCATGTGATTTTCTTTGTTATAACAACCAGAGAAATGGAGGTCTAAGAGGAAGTTTTGGGGAATTAATTTTTAAACACACATAAAAGATAAAGTAGCAGACTAGGCCAGAGGCTTGTGTGTGTGAGTGTGTATGTGTGTGGGGGGAACAAAGTGTTTGTGTTTGATAGAGGGGAAAAAAGAGAGTGAGTGTAAGAGAAAAGCAGGCAGGTTTGGGATTCTGCGTGTGATTGCATGCACCACTCATCTGTCTGCCAACCCTGGCAAAAGTATGTATCTTGGGATCTGAGCAAAACCTGTTGGGCTTTGTTGGGGGCTTGAGAAGGGTTGGACAAAGATACAAAAATGCTAGAGCTGGAGCAGTGGATGTGAAAATGACTTGCATGACCCTGGAAAAGGATGTTTTTATCGTCTTTGCCCCTTTCTTTGAGGGTGCTGACTAGTGCAGTCTTGTAAGGGCAGTACAGCACAAAAGTTGTCAGTCGGCACCCTGCCCTACTGTGCAACTTTCCCTCGCAGAGTTTTGACAGCAACATTAACCTCATTCGTCAACAGGCACCTGGTCCATGGCAGGTGAGCTAAGGCGCTCAAATTACCTCCAGTCACACACAGAATTTTTAGTTTTTCAATCAGCTGCCCATAAAGACAGATTTTTTTATTTGCACCAGAAGCATAAATGCTGGCTGGCAAAACTATACAGCACTTAAGACAATTAAATTAGCTAGAAACAACATATATAAACACTAGACCAACATCAGAGCCAACATCACAAACACCTCATTAATTGATGGAGTTGAATTTCAAGGAACTGTTCATGGAACAGGGTTTACTCATTCATGTCCACAGCCTGCTTTTTCAACTACGCAATGCTATCTACACCTTGTCAGCTCTGTAGAGAAGTACAGCGGTCATTCACATTTTTATCCATTAGGGGGCTCTCCAGGAATGACTAGTGAAGTTACCCTCCCCCAGAATCTTCCCCAGATTGAGCTCCATCATGCTAACCAGCCAGTTGTGATATATTGGCAGAAAGGTACTGAGCATAAAGTGCAATGCGTAAATGGGTAAATCGATCGGTGGGGCTTAGGATCCTATTTTAAAATGAATGGCAACACGGGAAAATCAAAGTAGTAATTGAAAGCCGAATGCTCAATAAATTATAGAATGTACTGCATGTGTTTTTGTGTCTGTGCTGCTATGCAGAGGGTGTGGCATGTATCTTTCAAGCTGTTCTATGAGCTGATCCACGCATCAAATATATATGTACTAAAAAGCAATGCTAATCCATGCCTTTCCTGGGTGTAACAAATAACTGGGTTTTCAATATTCACACTCTGGCAGACTAAAGGCAGTTTTACAAATGGCCACACTCTGACTGATTTTCAAATATGGATTAAAACACAGATGGGACATGTCTTTACTTCAGACCAACATGTATCTAGCATGTCAACTGGGAAAGCTCCTATATGATCTCATTAAGACAAGCAAGCAGAGAAAGTGCTCTATAGAGGACAATGTATATTACTTCTGATGCAGAGGCTTCAGAAGTGCTGATGATGGTTATATTTTTCTATAAGACTAATATAATACAATATCTTATTTGAAAAAAAATTGTTATGTAATTAAATTTCATTGAAGTAATATTAAAATACTTTCTGTGAGGATGGCCCCTTTGTTAAATAAAGTGAGGTCAGAAAACACAACGAAACAAAATAATTTTATGTTGCATTAATTTTTTTAATATGTATATTTTTTTCAAATGCATGGCCTTACTTGCATATTCCATCTTCAGGGTCCTCTAGCCCAAATCTCTCATCAAAGGTAAGCTGGATCCTCATGTTGCTGCTGGCGACTAGTCTCCAGACTAACACTGTATTCCTCGGATAAGTGTGCGGGAAGTCTGGGCTGTGGATCATTCCCTCTCCAGACACTGTTATAACTTTCTCCTGGTTAGAATCTTGCACTCCTAAAACAGAAAAAAGAATGCACAGACCATGTAATAGCTTAATATGTAAATCAGATTATAATGCCTAACTGGTCCTTGACTACCAATAGGGATACTCATTTTATTGCATTTTAATTGACAAGAGCTTGGTTTGAAAAAGACTTAAGGTTATAAACTAAAACATGAACATGTCTGCCACAATTAAAGATTATTATGTAGTTTAAAATAGTGAGGTGTTTACCACAAGAAGTGAGACAAAATAAGCGCTCCCTGTTTCGTCAGGCAAATCATTATGTGATTGTCCTCCTACGGTTGGTGGGCCCTCAAGCACCCACCCCAGGGTAAACTGGTCTCTTGGTGTTCCTACCCTCACCTGGTAATGAACTTTAGTTAGTGACTGAAACAGTGAGACTGCAAATACAAGCAGTGGAAATGAACATTTCCTCCAAAGAGTGTCTGGGCTCAGCCTTAGAGATAGGCAGAGGAAATTGGTCATTTGGGAGCCACTAGTCCTCCACATTGAAAGGAACCAGTTGAGGTGGTTAGGCATCTAACTGATGCCTCATGAACTCCTGATATTTAAGGTGATTTGGATGTTCCCCTGGAAGGCGCCCCTGTGAAAGACCCAGGACATACTGAAGAGATCACATCTCTCAGCTGGCTTGGGAACAGGCATTCCCAAAGTGTTCCTGTGGAAGAGCTGATTAAGTTGTGTAGAGCCAGCCCTGCCCTCTGCAACCCAGACCAAGTTACCTGGTTGCATGGATTAAATATTGAGTTTGAGATTTTAAAAAAAAAGTAGGAAATGAGATAACATGAAGGTAACCAATCAAAGAAGTTAAAAATTTAACTGACAGATTTATCTGATACTGGAGTAAACACAAAAGCAGTCTCCAAAGAAAAATTCAATCAATCATACAATCATACTCTTTTATTTTTTATTATCATTTGTGAGTGCATGTAATTGGATTTAATTGTATTGTTATGATTCTTTGTAGAATTCAAGAAACTGTTTTGACCAAACCCAATAATCCAACTGGAACTAGTGGCTACAGGGTTTTAATGACAATGACAACACAATGACTATGCTTGTCACTCAGACCCAGACTGCACAGATCCTGTCACCTTGACATGAAAAATTGCCAAGATGCTTCCACCTGAGCCTCACAATCATTGCAAGACAACACCCTGAAACCATGCTGACTGCAGGGCCATTTTAAAGCCATTTAGTAAAATATAATTAAATATAAATAACATAAATACACGAGAAGCCATCTGCACAATTAAACACATTAAAATTAATATAATATATATATTTTACATTATATATGTCTACTAGTGTAGTATTAATAATTATATCTGTATATAATTTATATGCTTATTTATACTGTTTATTACTCATTACACTTACTAAAATACCTAAGTATTAATTATAACTGAAAAACAACAACTTTAACCAATGTTAAAGTATGTCAAAGGTATTAAAAGAGGATGATTGTTTTGTCTTTGCTGTAAAATCACACATACACAATCTTTTAGTCTGCTTCTCTCTGAGGGAAATGCACTTTTTAGCTGTTTTCCCCAGGCGCATTCATTGAATGCAGAGACGCTATTGAAATTGGCACAAAACACTGTAATGCTGTAGCTATATTTAAGTGAACAACATATAATCTGGCTTCAGGAAAAAGGTTCCTTTAAGCAAAGCCCCATTTTCTATGATAAAGGTTTAAGCTTGTGTCAACACTGAAATATTTTGTTTTGCATTACATAAATTGTCAGCAGAACAATTTACTAAAATAAACACTCACTCGGTGTATTCCAATTAGCATTAACGTGCTGTGCTGAAATTTTGATGACTTTCTGTCAAAGTTTACAATGATAAATTGATACCATCCCCAGCATGGTATTTATTTTTGTACCACTGATGAACATTCAGTATTCATAAAACAATCCAATGCATTTAACCATCAGATGAAGCAGCAGGGGCGTAATGTGTTCAGGAGAAGGAGTGTGCTGCTGGATGTTTGGTAGTCCATTAAATGGATGAGTAACCATTTCCCCCGTGCAATACGAACAATTTTATGTTTAAAGCTTGACTACTCTTTATTTTGCCATAAATTTGACTAAGGATGTGATTCATACTCAGTTGCCTGATTCATTGTGAGGTTATTTGCATTACAAAAACAGGCTAGGTTTATGCCATGTTTTCACCCTGTATAATGTCAAAAAACAGCTCCACAGCAACTGAGTTTCTCTGAATGGTTCCAAGGATAATAAATCTCTTTGAAGGAGTGGTCACTGAAAGTAGGTAAGAGAAACCAAATTCAGCTGTGACTTCTTAACAAGCAGTTTCAATTTTGAAAATTTAAAGTCAGTAACTTTAAGCAAACATAGTGTTCACGCCCTTGTTGCTCTTCATGTCAAGTTTTATACGTGATTTACAATGAGAAGTTTAGAAGCTAGTCTGCTAGCTGAATTGGCTGTTTTAACATACAGTACACATAAAGTTTAGAGACACTCACTGACTCGGACTTGATTTGTATATACTAGATGTGTGCATCTTTGTCATGTATTATAGCTTGCTTGGCTCACGTTTATAAAGCAACATGGGCATTACAAAAGAAAAGGGTTCTGATTGGTGAAGAAAGGCACACAGTCCTGAATGTATTTATCTATTTATTAGGTATAACTTGATTACATTTTGTTCTTCTCCACTTGCATCTGCTCTGATTCCATTTATCAGACAGAATATGCATATTAGAAAAGAAAAAAAGACACTTTTAGGGAAAAAAAATTACTTCACATTGCAATTACCCCTTTGATGTCTTCATTTCGGTTTGATTGTGTGCCAGGTGGGAAAAACTGAATGACTATATGCCAGATGCAAAGAAAAACAAAGCCCAGGCATGAATTCTCAATGAACAGGCTCTTTCATAACTATGTGAAGAGTATACCCTCAAGTACAAATTGTCTCATCCAACCAGGGCCAACTTTCAGGGTAGATCCTACTCCTTGCAAAACTGCACATGCAGTTCTTGCAAAAGCAGGCATTTCAACAAGCATTATTGAAATAAAAGTCTTATCTCCTGCATCAGGACTACACATGTTTATTAACAACAAGCTTCAAAATAAATAATTCAATCTTTAATTTTTAGACTATGGTTTATTTATCACATTGTGTGAGATTGATTCTTTTTCTATCCACTTGCTGAGTCAAGAGGAAATAAGGAGATAGCTTTCATGCTATTAAAGCTTTGTTTGCCATCATAATGACATCTTTTAATTACATCCCCATTACAGTGAGGTTCATTTTGTCCATTTGGTATTTTTAATTATTAATTTTATGTATTATAGACGAAAAACAACCCAACTCTATCTGGCCCTGACTAAAAAAGTAATTGCTTCTCCTTGTGAAATCATAAAATTAACTGTGATTAAGCAGCACATTTGGATAGTTGAGTTCAATTTCACTTGCCACACCCAAATCGGATTATTGCCAGACATGCTGAATCAAGAAAATACTTAAATGGAACCTGTCTTATAAAGTGAAGTAGGCTAAAAGATCTCAAAAAGCAACATAAATGCTATAATCTAAGAAAACAGCTGAGAAACAATCATTGACATTAGTCTGGAAAGCATTACAAGGAAGACTCCAGTGAAGCAGAGTGGAAGCCATTACCCACAAATTGGAATAGTGGTAAATAGCGAGGGGAATGGATAAGCGATTTAGTGATTCTGTTTCTATTATTGATATTATTTATCATTTCAAATCGATCAATATCAATTCTCAGTGGGTATCATTGGCTTCACTTTGAATCACCACCATCGCCAAAGCAGCATACCAAAGACATTACAGTCATGCAAATAAATTGCGTGGTCAAATGTTTATATATTTTGGAGGTGTTTCCCCTCTTTGTTGTGATCAATGTTGTGGTCATGACTCAAAAAAGTAATGTATTACACATTACACAGAAAAGATTTCTTAAATGAAGCACGTTACTTAATTACTCCCAGGAGAAATTAATTTGTTACACTACTCGTTACATTCCTCACATTTCTCTGTAAAAAGACCTGAAACGCATTGTCTCATGATTACCATTTAATGATATGAACCTATAGGCTATCGTCCCACACACCAACACAAATCCCTGTCCTAATGAAGACAAATATGATCTTTATCTAAGTATGCAAGTATAAACACAAACTCGACAATACAAAGAAAAGATGAAAACCAGCACAAAGGGACTTTAAAAGCAATCAGCCCTGTGATTTTACTTTAGAAACATGAACAAGTAGAAACAAAGGCTGCAGCCTGACCGCTCTGTTTGTTACCTGTTGAAGTTTAGGGTCTGGCTGTTGGGCTGGGGCTAGCTTAGTGTTAGCATGCTATCTATGCAACTGTTTGCAAAGAGTTGACATAATGTAATTGCTTCTGTCCAGATCTGTTTCCAATTTACCATTTTGCTCTTCTCCTTTTGTGCAATAAAAACAAAAGTAATGTCCATATCCACGCTGTAGACAGCGTTTATTTTCCTCCTCCAACAAATGAACTGAAATCAGTTGATTGTAGCACAAGTGCAAGTGGAACCAAGCTGACTAACAGTTCCAAGGGACTGAACTACTGAACTATTGAGATTCCCATCCCTATTGTGGTTAGTGTGGCTAAATTAAACCAAGAGCACATCAACAACTTATCCAGGAGGCCACAAAAGAAGCCAAAACAACATCTACACACTAACAGGCCCCACTTGTCTAACGTTAAAATTTGATGATCTGGTAATTTAAGTGCAAAAATGCAAAAAATTGAAAAATTGTTAACAGAGAAAATAATTTTTCTAGGTACTCTTTCCTAAAAATGATGAAATATGTTATCATAGGTATTCCAGACATCTTCATGGATGAAATCATAGTTAATCCAGAACGTCTGCAAACATCCTCTCTCATCCTTACACACCCATCACAAGTAACTGCAGAAGGTGGATGAACAATGTGTTCGCATTCCTCTTTGGTTCAGGTATTTTACCGTGAAGCTGAAGAATGAATTATCAGAGTGATTCTTCTTTGTGGATCTTTTATGCACTTGCATCAAAGCAGAGAGTCCTTAAAAGTGAGAGTACATCACCTGAGAACCAACATCTGATTAAAGTCGAATCCACATGGTAAAAAAACAACCTCCTTCTTTCATATAAACACTGTCTTTTCATGCTTTTTCCTTTTCAGCCTTCTCATTGATAGCCTCCCTCTGTAATTTATCCTCAGTGCACTGTAATATGCACAGACACGCTAACACTCAGGCCATGTTCTGGGTGTAACTTTGACTTGAAAATGACCTCACACTCAGGGTTAACCAATGTCATCTAATGATCAGAGATGTGGTCCCCTAGAGTGAATTACCTCAAATATGACTTTTCCTTGACCTACTTTTTTCTCTGTGAGTAAAGTAGAGTTAACTATTAAGGGAGGAAGTGACTCTGAATAAATAGGAGCCTATACACTGCAGCCATTGTGCTTTGTTCACACATTAGTGGGTGAACCATTCATGCTGCTAAACATTAACCTTTCCCCTGCCAAAGGAAAACTAAAATGCCCATACAGAAAACGATGATTGTGTGAACACTTAGATTAGTAGACACAAGGAAAGAAATATGAAAATAGTGAGATATATACTACTCTTATAACAGGATTTATAACACACATCTTAACAAATAATGGGGCCGTAACAGTTATACAGTAAAAGTGCTCACACACACTTGCATTTAAACCCAGATGCTTTATTAAATGAAATATAGCTTTAAGCTAAGATTAACTAATGATAATGGCTCCTTTGTCCAAGCTGCTGCATGTTTCTCATAAACAACCAGATGGAAGAATGAAAATCATTCATCCTGGCTTTTGTTAGGTTCACTAAATTCATCTTTCTTCACATTCTAAAATTACTGTATCTCATTAAATTAATCCTTAGCTTAGGAGTTTATCTGGCAGTAGTATTGCTTATAGTACAGTAGCAGACATAATTTTGGCCTAGCAAGCCGCTATTCAAACCTGAGAAAGCAATACATGTGTTTCTCATGTGGGGTTTTACATAAACAGTTTTAAAGGAAATACTGTTTTTTTTTTTCTGTTTTAACAGTTGATAAATTAACTGAATAAATTCACAATAAATCAGTATGAATGTATTTTCAGCACCTTAATTAAATGATTTTATAATTTTGACCAAAGCTGGTAAAAGATTGGCCCAATACTTTCTCAGCCTCGCATAGATCACAGATAACCACTCACAACAGCTATTTCCTGCCTGGTAATCGACAGCTGAGTCACTATGATACTAAATCCAAATTTCAGCTCTGTTACTTATTGATCAAAATGAATGAGGAGCCTCTGTGCAACATAGCTGCAGCATTTTTGATGAAACTGTACCTAACAAAGAATTCCCTTCTTTTACTGCATGTGTTCCAGCTTCAGTGCAATCAGTCCAACATCTGTTGCTTATTAAATTAGTGCAGTGGTTACTACAGGTGCAGTAAATTCCCGACCTGCTTAAGATATTTATTGCATTTGGGTTTACAGTCAGCCAGCCAGAAAAAAGGAGCTGAAACATGCCACGAGAAACTTTCATACCATTAAAAAATAATTTGGCTCTGCGGAACCCTTTAATCTGCCAGACATAGCTTCTGCATGTTGGGCAGAAGAGGAAGCATAGCAGGTTTGAAAAGAATACCGCAAAAGTTGAAGAAACTTGCAGTTGCACCTTTTGTGTAAAAACAAAACATTTTTAAAACCACATTTGTAAATCTAGAATTAACAAAAGCAACAATTTCTAAAACCTGGAAGCTGAAACGTGATCTAAAAAGTTTGAACAGCTTTAAGATTTGTGTCATTATCTAGTGTTCTGCTAAATATGAAGCATGTTTGGATTCCCATTTTTGTTCTTCAGATAAAATAACATTTTAGTTTTGTGAAAAGGGCAGTTTTGCACAGGGTTCAATGCATTACTTTGCAAATCAAAAAGTATCGCTCACAGGTATTTGATGTGAATTAAGAGGGTAAGTAGCATAAATGTGCTGCTGATCAAATGCACGTGATTAACTGATCATCAGTAAGTATGACCACCTCTATAAATTCAGAGTTTTTAGTAGTTTGCTGATTTGGAGCATTCACACAACATTTTTACATAAACACCTGATCCCAACTGTAAAGCACAATGGTGCAGGGGTGATCATTTAGACTTGTTTTTTTTTTTCACTAATAGAAACAGAATCGCTTCAAGATTTGGGAACTTAAGGGAACTTTGCTTAGACGAAAACCTCACTGAAGTAAAGCAACATTATAAAGAAGAGTGGGCCCAAATTTCTCCACAAAGATATGAGATAATGTGTCAAGTGAAAGCTTTCTTTTTTTATATGACATTTTGACCCCTGATATACTCGGACAGGTTTCTCCCAAGAAGCTGGCTGTGGCTCAATATAGGGAAATATCTTCCAGGTATGTCATGTTTACAAGAGTAGGATGCATATGAAGCGCCTTGAGGCGACTTTTGTTGTGATGTTATATAAATAAAATTGAATTGAATTGAAGTCACAATAACTCTGACCTTTGATCTTTTGGATATGTCATCATATATCATACAAAGTTTTAAATGTGTTATTAAAAGTCACCTCAACAATTTATATAAGTGTAAAACATAAAAGAAACCAAAAAGAAAAACAAACAAAACAAAAACAGATTTCATTAATTAAGGGAAAAAAGCTAATTTAAAGTTTCTGCTCCTGTGTAAAAAAGTATTTGCCCCCTGCCTTTCAAATCATGAATTATCTGTGACTAACCACATTTTTTGCAAATCTGAGTTCAATTTCACAAAAACCCTCCCAAAAAATCATAATCCCACAATTTAAAGAAACTTGAGAAAAGATGTCAGTCTGGAAAGGTGTACAAAGACATTTTTAAGGCTTTGGGACCACAGTGAGAGTCATCATCTACAAATTGAGAAAACTCAGTGTAATAGTGGCCAAATAGTGGCCAGCCCACCCAAATTACTCGAGGAGTTCATCAACGACTCATCCACGAGGTAACAAAAGAATCAAAACAACATCTCAAGAAATCCAAGAACTTGCTGCCGAGCTTGGTACAACTAGTTATTTGGTTTGGGGGGCAATTACTTTTTCAAATGGGGCCAAGTAGGTTTGGATCACTTTAAAATCATTTTAAAACTGCATTTTGCATTTACTCAGCTTATCATTGTTTGATATATACAATTGTAGATATCATCTATAAATATCATTGATGTTATTTATATTTTTAGCTGACATGGATGTCAAGTTAATGCAAGTTTGACTGACAGCCTAACTAGACTGAATAAGCACATCTATAAGTCCTTAGAATAGATCCCACTGCAGATACTTAATTGATAATTTTTATCATTTTTTAATAATATCTGAGAAAAAAGACAAAACAAAATCCCCTTTGGATCTACCTAGAAACGTACAAAAGACTATGGGTTTGTATGCTGAAAAGGGCAGTCTGTGTGATTCCAGGTGTAATTTACACGCTGATCCCAAAGGACACAAGAGGATAAGACAGTTTATTGGACTTGCAATGATTAATTTGGGAAACTTATAACATGCTACTCAGAAAATCTTTTTCCTTTCAATGTTTTTACACCAACAAAGGGAGGAAAGGATTTGCCAAACATATGCTCGCGTCTGTTTCACTTTTCAAACCTTTTAAGCATCCAGTTCTATCATTAGGGGAAAACTACTACCTGTAAAAACATTTTAAGTGAGGGAGTTATAGGTCAAAAGATATGGAATCAGTCCTTGCACTAAAGGCCTGAACCACATGGTTTTCTTGAGCGTTAATGTATTAATGTGATACTGTTGATCCCCTGCATTGAAACGTTCCTTTTTCATGAAACGACCTACATGGAAGTCAGAAAAGTCATGGTTAATGACCTCAGAGCATTTACCTTCTAGATTTGAATGAATGGTGGTCCTCCTTTAGCCACAAGATCAACTTGACTAAGAGGAGATGAACAACATCTGCTCACACCTGCTGTAGAACATTTAAAGATTATATCAGATGGCCCATTTCATACCAGGTCTGTGTCTACCTAAAACCCTAAATAGAAAGGATATTTAAATTTTCATTTACTACAATTAAAAGTAAAATTTGGTTCATGTTGTTTTCCTTGTATTATTTTAAGTAAATGATACAAAGCATGTGTTGCTATAAATTACTGGTATATGATTTGCTAAAAGCAGTGCACTGCAAAAATGAACAATTAAAATGTAAGCTTTACGCTAGTAAATGGTAAATGGCCTGTATTTGTGTATATATATATAGCGCTTTACTTAGTCCCTGTGGACCCCAAAGCGCTTTACACTACATTCAGTCATCCACACATTCACACACTGGTGATGGCAAGCTACATTGTAGCCACAGAGGCGAGGCTGCCGGACACTGGCGCCACCAGTAGGCAACAGGGGAAGTGTCTTGCCCAAGGACACACGACCGAGACTGTCAGAGCTGGGGGCTAGAACCGGCAACCTTCCGATTACAAGACGAACTGCCAACTCTTGAGCCACGATCGCCTCGATTTTTTTCATTAAGATGAAAAGGAAAATTCACAGTTCTGATTTTCTGGAAAAGTAAAACACATCAACTTTAAGAGTTAAAATTAGCATTACTGTGAGACTATAGTTGGTAGATAACAATTATTATACAAAGTAGTATCTCTCAGAATGCATAAAAATAGCCTATGCTAAAAAACACTAAAGTTATATTATTAAGTCCTCAAGCCACCGATGGCTGTGAAAGATATCCTTAGCGCAATGCACAGTGTTATCTGAGAAATGATTACAAATCGTGATAAGTTTTTCCAAAGCCACAGCTGCAGGCTGTTAATGACAGTGAATGCACAGGAGTGTGCAAGCTCATGTTATGACTGCACACCACTGGCAGACACACCAAACCTAAACTGAAGTCTTTCAACCCCTCAGGCTTTGGTCCCATCTAGCACTAGCCACCACACAACGGCCTCTCCTCAGATTACAATGCTTCCACACCCCTCAATGATTTCTTGGAGCCTCTAATTAGTGCACGCACTTGTGTTTGGCATTTAGAAAAAGAAAGATTGAGTGTCAGTGTTTCTGACCCTCTGGAATTCTGTGTCTGAGCCTGGATTTAGACATGATATCAGCATAAAAATCAGCCATTAAGTGAAGAATAAATTCACTCAACCTCATTATTGTTCTTTATCATTTATGAAGTCTGTAGTTACTCACTGTTGCCTAATTCAAACAGACAATTTCTAAATCATTCTAGTTTTGCACAAGTTACAACAGTGTACAAGCTTCTCTCTGTCTTAAAATTGCTGTCATGTGCTGCATTATACAACGATGCCCCTCATCCACCTGAATTTCCTTGTTAGCTGTCATGCACATAATTAATATCAAAGCTAATTATTGTAAAGAGGATGGACTGATAGTTGAAAAAAGAAAGAAAACAAAGCAGAGCTGTGAAATGTGAAACACTAGGAGACAGAAGTACCGTCCCCTTCTGGCTAAAGAAGAAGAAGAAAAAAAGGCAATGACAGATGAATTAGGTCTTTTTTAAACTTTGTTTCACAGCTGTGGATGGCAGCTTCAGGCTGCTTTGTAGTCACATCTGTGTGCTGGACAGCTGGATATTTGGAGAAAATTACAGTTTGATCTGTGACGAGCCAGATTGGAAGACAGCTTTGCTTTACCAGATCCAGACACTGCTATTAAGACTGATCAAAGATCCAGATTTTGCAATGAACATAGCTGAGAGATTTGAGACCTGACCATAACCCACCTTGGAGCTCCCTGGAGCTCTCCCCTGAGATAGAAACATTCAAATCAACAATGCAGGGCTTACAGGAGGTCAATAATGTTTTCAACTAATGATTTCTAAATTGTTCTGGGACCACACAAGTATGTTCTGGAATGTCAGGAAAGCTTAGGTTGCAACTTGGAGAGCAGCCAAAGTCAGACACTCAATGAGTTTGTCTTCACACATCTTCCTCCCTTGTCCCATTACTTTAATCTTATCTTAAATCAGAAAAATCCAAGTAACAGAGAACTCCCAGTGATCACTGTAATGTAAAAACTAAGAGCATTGCAGCTACTAAGCAATGATTATCTAAACACAACATCTGCCTTGAATTCCCAAAAAATAAACTTACAATTTACTTGGCAAACATAACCTCTAAGCAACCCTTTAAGAAGCTTGCAGCAACGCAAGAAAATCTGGGTAAAACCTCGAATGGTCTGATGGGATTTTTGCTGTAAGAGAAAAGCATTCAGTATAGAAATAGATAAACATACAGCTCAATTCAGTTCAGTATTGGCAATTTAAAGATAAATTCTTTGGTCTATGGCTCTGATTCCAAATACAGATCAGTTTCTTTAAGGAGCTTGTCGTGGATCTCTAATTACTGCCACCCGACCAAGCCTCTGTAACCTTTTGGTCCAGCTGTCGACAGAAGAGAGGCTGTAGCTCTGAACCTAGGGTAATGAAAATATACCCCTTTGAACCTCTATTTACCAAGGGAGGGTTTACTGAGCACAACTGCTCTTTTCCTGTGACATCCTGCTTTTTCTTCCAAACACAAGAACTGCAGAAAAGAAGCCTTGGGTTGTTGTGTACAGAATGTATACAAGATTCAAACTGATGAAACCGTGTTCAAAGCCATAGACGTTGGTTCTTCCTTTGTTGGTAATTCAGTCAACTATGTCCTTATGTCCCTTAATCAAATTCAAACTCACTTATTTTGTTGAACCTAAAAAAGAAAGAAAAGAAAACAGGAGGAAATGTATATCTTTCAGATGTGAGAGAATAGTGTCTGCACCCCAGAATACCAAGTTGCCAAGAGGCTGGATTTGCTAAACTAAACATGTTTGTACCTGGATCTTCAGAGTTGACATGAGTGGCAATTTCAGGATTAGAAAAAGGGGAAACTGATGTTTCTGAAGGGTGATGTTTGAAGGTAATTCAGTGACTTAAAGTATGCAAGTTAATTCTCCTTATGGGTCACTTTAATCAATTATATAAAGAAGTACAATGGAGTGTTGTCTGGTTTTAAGAAAAAACAATTTTCTTCAATTATCTAATTATCTTAAACATTAAATCTTTCTCTCATTATGTCATTAAGCCCTGTTACAAAATTACAAAATTTCACATTTCAGAGCATATTAAATACTACCACAGTTTATGTGAGATTAGAATAGAGACAGGCAGCTACATTCCAGCTCTGTGCAAGTTATTGCAAGAACAGAGATGGACATGTTTGCTGGTTAAGGGGAAATTTGGCACCTTGCACTGATTGATTTCAATGAAAAAGGGGAAGGGGGGGGGGGGGGGGCCTTCCTGGTGTAAGACATGGGCGTGTCACACTGCATGAATGAAATTAAATGCCAATTGAGTGTGAAAGTCAGGCTGCTGTCTTCTCCAATAGCTCTGATTAACTCATTAAGCACCAGATGAAGCTGGTGATTCAGTGACCTTTCATGCTTCACCTTAGCTGATTCTGAATGGCTAATTGCATACAAATCATTAAGTCACTTCCAAAAAAAACAAAAACAAAAAAAAAACAAAAAAAAAAACAAAAAAAAACAACAAAAAAAACCAAATCATTAAGTCAAACAATATCTCATTTAAAACAAGCTCACTCATTTATAAACACATCCAGTGATTATTTTATGGTGTCTCTCTGCGTAAATCATCACATTTTTTGTTGCGTAAGGTGAACTTTCTTAACTGGACTTCAGCACCTGAACTGCAAGTAAATCTTGCCTGACATTCTATAACATCTGCATCCTGCTACACAAATATAATACTACTCAATGGCTGAAATTTCCTGAGGAGCACTGTGATATCATCAAACTCACTGGACATAATTTTTATGAGCTCGTTTAGGAAACAGCTTTCGATATAACAAATAAATGGGAACTCTCACCACTTAGCTTCCAATTTTCCTCTACACAGGTCACTGAGTCTCACATTGTCCACTGTTTCAGGACAATCTGAAGGCTGTCTGACTCTCCTGCTGCTCGTAAAAAGGCCTTTTAATCATCCGCATCTGTTTGCTTCCAAACATAACCTCACAGTTTGATGATTATTTTATCTTTAGAAACAATGAATATTCATGATGCTGCATTCAAGCAACAATAGCCACATAATTATCTCTGGAGATAAATGGATACAAAACAGATGTCTGTTCCTCTAACATAAGCGAATATGTGCATCTGAGTAAATACGTCAAGTAATGGAGGGGGTGGGGGCAAGGTATAGCCTAGGGAGGTTGCCAGTGTATTGTGGGGCCAACAGAAAGATATAGACCACTCATGGTCACAGTAACACCTATGGACAATTTACAATTGATGTCTTAGGGACTGTGGGGTTAACTTGGAGAACATGTAGAGAACCTATGGAAGCACAGGGAAAACACAGAAGAGCCCCAGCCAGCCAGGAACAGTCTTACTGTCAGGTAATGGTGCTAACCAATGCTATAGCCAAGGTACAGTAAACACCACATGTAGACCAAAACGTAGACATAACAATGAATCAAATTGTATCCTATATGACATGTATTAAAGCGTTTCTTATTTGTTCGCAGCTTATAAACTTCATTCAATTTTGACTGAAATTCTGGAGTGCTATGTGCAGTCATTGGTACTAAGCAGGAAACCTTATTGGTCAAAACCAAATCGATTCACTTACACCAATCACGCACATTTGCTTTGAATGTGACTGGCGGTCATGGTGGAAGACAAGAATGTTTGTTTTTCTACTGCATCAACAGAGTAAATATTAACTCAGTATACTTTGGAATACTCTTTTTCTGGTCTGACTGCAAATGAGTTTACCTTCATTTGTAGTTGCTAAAAAGTACCTATGAGTAATGAGTTTGCCTTTAATGAGTAACCAATTATTTTCTGCTTTGAAGCAACAAGTCCTGTTCGTTACTTGATCTCTTTTTAGGCTATTTAGGTAGACTAATTGAAGTCACTTTACAATAACAGTAAATGTTTGTGCTTTGACAGTATGATTCAGATGACTGAGAATTCAGATGATAACAAGCTTGTTATGTACCTAAAAACTACTGTACTAAATACTGCTCTAACAAAGCAAAACACACACATGCACCACACACACACACAACCACTTACACAATAAGAAGTAAAAAAGTCTCCTACTAATTAGTTTGACTTTTGAGTCACCTGATCATCAGTCAGTTTGAACATGTTTTTTCAATAGTAGTTATCTAAATTTAAATGATGTAGGACCATGTGAGTGATCTTTTTTATTTTTAAAATCTTTGTTTTCACAAATTACTTGAGTTTTTGAATTCATACTTACGTTCAAACCTATCTTACAATACAATGACGAATGTAAATAGCATTTGACTGCAAATCCAGCTGCTCTCTGCCTATGTGATAACTGACAATATTTAATATATTTTCAGTTATATTTATAACAGAAACACTGGCAGCAGCAGAGTGGTTAAAACAAACGCTACACTGACACCAAGCATGCAAACACGTCCATAATCTGCCTGTGAAAACTGAACACTGAAAGCATCCAATACTGCAAACGTTGCCAAAAACAAGCCAACTCGGTGACCTGCTTAAATCTCCGCTAAAGCCTGTCAACAGGTGTGAAGGGAAACAAAGTGCTGAACAAACTTTGGCTGTCAAAGCACAAAATGAAAGATAGATTTTGACAAACGGAGTTGTGCATGAAAGATCTGCCTTGTCATTGGTGTCTCATTAGTTGCAGTAGTTCCGGGCCATTTTAATGCTGTCGTCTGTAAAAGTCCTAATTAGAGACAGCTGAAGAGATGAAAAATGTGAAGTAGGAGGAGGAGGAGAAGGAAAAAGGGGCACCTTTTCTTGTGAAAGACAGAGTTCTTACAGAGTCACTCTTTCTCACAGCATTATTCATTCATGAGGTGTCCTTCAAGCTGTTATCAAACAATCTTCCATGTGAAGAAGAAAATGGACTGTGGAAGTCTTGGAGAAATACAACTGGTGAGTAGTAGTGGGCATTCTCTTTCACTCCCAAGATGACCCTAGATACAGATATGTCTATATTTTATTCATTTAGTCTATTATTAGTCTATTATTAATCATTTTTGCACATTTTATTGTCACCTGCATTTTGAAATAAATGGTCACACCAGTGTGTCCTGGGTCTGCCACGGGGTCTCCAACTGGTTGAAAGTGGCCAAACTACCTCCTAAAGGAGGAATTCCAATCAAATACTTGACCAAAGTCAGCTAACCACCTATTGTTAAGCATTTTAGATGGGGGGGAAATACACCCTAAATTTACAATTATACGTTATGGGCTATATTATGAAGTTCTACCTGAACTTAGTTGACTCCAAGAATAAAAATAGGAGCCATAACAGGTGCCCTTTAACATTTTTTTACAGCACAAATGGGAACTAAATTTACAAGGGACAAAGCTACCAAGCTTGGATACACTGCTGAGGTTTAAGATCAGCCAAGACAAAAGATAAGACATAAAACATGCTAAACCTAGAAACTAAACAAAACTCAAAAAAATAAACAGCGTTTTTTGTCCTATTGAAATGTTCATTACCTGACGTGGCAGAGTGCCCGCTTTATGTCATGTCAATGATCACCGGTGTGGAGATAAACTCAATCTTTCCGCTCAGTCTGTGAACACTATCTTTAACTTCATTTAAGGTTGAAGGCCTTTAATACACATAACGCTAGACATTTAAGACCTTTCAGGGGATTTATCGTCATTCTTGTTTCCACTTGTATCCAGATGTAACACAATTCCATGTCAACAACAACATTAAACACCTCTTAGTCACAGTGGATATTTTGACTTTCCAGTCATGGATCTGTCTAATACATTAATAAAGGCTCGTCTGACCCATGTATTGTGCATTCTGGCACAGCTTATTGGCACACATGTGCTTTTCCTGCTAATACAAGCCTGCTGTGAGAAATGCCACACCCAATGGTGTAGTTAAATGGCATAATACCTAGTAGTAAAACACATTATGCCCAGTACTTCCTAAATGACAATATTCTGCTTTAAAGGTGCCATAAATATTATCGCACCATTTCTATATTTCACATTTATAACAGTTCTAAATTTGTTGCCATCTTCTAATCGCACCATGGTCCCTGTGTGTAATTCCACATCATCGAGTTTCTCAAATGTTGTATGCCTCAAGTGATACTGAGCTATGCAACATCTGGGCACTTGAGCCCTTTATATTATGCCCATCTGCACCAAACACAACCACAATCACATTCCCTTTTAATCATTAAGTACAATCTGTTTAAAGCATTTAGCATGAAAACATGCTCAGAGAGCTCATCACAGTACCCATACTGCAACCTATTCAACATTAAACTAGAATTCATGTTCCAAAAAAAAGTGAAAGAAAGAAGTGTCAAGGGATCCCTTACTAACCTACTATAAGATTCCCTGTTGAATGAATAAAGCCCGCTCTTCCAGTAAGTTACTTTGTTTTGCCAGCTTTTTTTTCCGTGTACAAGGACAGCAGCCCTGCAACAAATTGCCACATTAACACAGTGTATCATATTCATCACAATTTTGTTCAGTACATTGTGAATGGAATACAAAAGGCCAAGTCAAGTGTCTGCATATCTCTTTACAATCTTTTGTAGAAAGGCTTTTAGTTAATCTTTGGCGCTTGTTGGTTCTTGCAGGAAATACAACCACATGTATCTTCACTGCATGTATAACAAGAAATAGATGTTAATTTATTGGCCCAACATGAAAACAAACAATATCAAATTTTGAACATTATTATAAGAAAATCCGTAGAAATTCTACTTCAGATGTCATCTTTGTGACGAGTAATATTATGTTCTGTCTTAATTTGTTCTCTGTTCCCAGTTCCAGCTTAATCAGGTGATTGACAAACAAATAATTCATGCTTTAAACTTGATCCTATATGATGATGTTGCGTCCAGTATTACATTCGACATTTGAAGAAGCTCCAAATTCCACAAGTAAAATTGCTTCCCTTTCGTATCCAACAAACTGTAAGTTCCTATGCCAAAGATTTACCTTGAACACAAAACACTTCCCAGCGCCACAGGATAACCCTGTACCCCAACATACTTGAGTAAAAGTAAAAGTCACTCATGTTTTGTTAAAAAGAAACTGCTGAAGGTCCTGTTCTGCATGCAGACATTGATACATGAACATGCTCACACACAGTTGGCAAATCATTCTGGTCAGTCATAAGACCTAATAGCTAATGTGTATTTTCATTCCAGCTGGACTGGAAATGAAACGGATACCCTCTCTTGGGGATCCAAGCGTAAGAATGCCGGGGGTGACTACATCCAGCATGCCCGAAAACCTATTTGTGCTTTGGGAAAAGCCATACATTCTCAAAATAGTACGTGTGATTAGGTTACCGACTCTGTATGGCACTGGCATAGCATTGTATATCACATCTCACCATGTGCTAGATGACATAATCCGACCAGCATGAGACGGCAGTGTACCAGTGATTACTGGGACAGGTGTGCTTTTTATTTTACCCCCTTAAATGCATTAGAGATGGGATATTTCACATCTCCCTTTAATAGCTTCTGGTTCTTTTCTCACTCTCCTCCAGTGGCACATAAACAAGAAATAAAGACCATTTAATTTCCATTGGAATTTGTTTAGTGACTGAAAACTGAAAGCAAAAGAAATAACTTCATATATACTCAGAATATTGAATCATGTTGTACATATCCAGTTACCTCCATAAGCAACACATGAAAAGATAAAGTTCACTGATATGCTAAATAGTTCAGCTATGCATGCATGAGCTCTGGCAAGCCAAAAACAGCCCAAAGACCTTGACCTGATGCACACCATGCTGCAAGGGATAAAATATTAATCTAAAAAGTATTTACTTTAGTATTGACTCTTGTAGATTGTAATCGATCAGGTAAAAAATGTCCCTGAACGGTAGAGCAGTTCAAGTAGTCCCACGCAGATGTATTTTTTCCTGGTCAGATTGGTGCACAAGTTGATTAAACACAAAGGAAACTGCCAAGTCTCTACTGAACGAAAACAAGAAGATACCCACTATAAGCTGTAGTTTGTATTGCAAGGCATTACACGCACTGTAATGAAAATATTTAATTACAGAAGCCTGGAAATATATGCCAACAATGCACCTGACAAACAGTCCACATTTACACGACACTGCACAGCTTTTTCTATGTTTGGACTTGGGTTGTAGTATACTGCACAGCTTTGTTATAAGTTCATAAAATATACTGCATGCTTTTAAAGTTGTTTTACTGATTAAATGAAACATACAGGCTTGTTTATGCCCAATCCAATGAAAATGTATTCTTTCCAAATGGGTGCTGTAAATACAGATTTTGCTTTTTATATTTAAAATTATGTTTTTAAGTTAGTAAAATGCTACCATTATATACAGATCATTGGCTTATTCTCATAAACTGCCAAAACTACACATTAAGCACTGATCTGTCTAATATATATTCTGAGCTGTATGAGGGTGTTCACACATCGCTAACTCTTGCTGCCTCTTTCTAAAATTAGCATGCTTAATGATGGTGCTTGATAACCATGAAATATCTCTGCTGCATCAGATGAACCTAGTCTCAGTTTCACACATGATGAACCCTTCTCATCATAATGAAGAGGAAGGGGGACAGCTGGGATTATTTGTGCCACAGTGTTGGGTCTTCATGCTACAATCCCTGATTCATGGCTCAACTGTTTACTTTCCTCTAAGATATATGCCCCATTTTGGCATGGATCTTAGACTTAGCAATGTCCTAAAACAGAGCAACTTTTCACAAATAGCTGCAGTTTAAAAAAAAAAGTTTTAGAAGCTCTAGATGTTTAGATTCTTGGCCACCATGAAACTGCACTAAAAAAACATGCGAAGAGTCCCAAATTTCTTCTGAAGCATGACAATCACTCCAAGTAGAGCCAGACTCATAAAGATCTATCATCAGTGAGACGCTCTCATAAATCCCTGATCTCAGTTTCATCAAGTCAGTCCAACAGAAGCAACTCACCCAGCCTAAACCAACAGAAAACCTCCAAGTTCTTCAAATTGCCTGGAGAAATTTACTCATTAAGTGCCATTAAGACCACAGAACCAGATAAAGCCCTTTAAAGGACTGCTTTTGAACCCATCCTATCTATGTTATTAAACAGTTATTATGGTATTACATCTGGTTAACATTAGACATTAGAGATAAGTAAGGATGATTGTGTAAGAAAACAGTTCCAGAAGTTCCACCTTATCTACATTAGTTTAGAGCTTTTATTTTCCTTAGTAACTACCAGATAGATAGATAGATAGATAGATAGATAGATAGATAGATAGATAGATAGATAGATAGATAGATAGACAGATGGTGAATCTGAAGAGTCAAAACAGGACAGTGAAATACCTCTGTGATAGAAGGTGATGACATCTGCCACGTTATGCAGACATGCCAGAGACGGTAACCAAGGTCAACTCATCTCACTGCCAAGATATTTAGTCAAGGCTGGAATTCCAGTTACCGTAAGAAAACCAATACTCACAGGACAACTGAGGTCTGTGTTAAAACAGTGCCACATTGGCCAGGTTTCAAACTTCACAGCCTCAAGATGATCCAAATATTTTATCAATGGAACCTCCTGTTTTAGAGGGAATCTGTTTGGTTACAACAAGAACGACACTGATTCTTGTCAGACTTTGATCGAACAATTTTTTAGAGCCCCCCCCCCCTTTTAAACATTTCTATCATAGTTTTTATATTACAAGGCTTCAGAGATAAGTGCAATTTCTTACCTTGACATGTTTTGTTTTCAGAGCTAAATGTACCTAAATTACGACTGTGCAACTCAAATTCTTATGCAGCCCATATTAAAGATTGTCAAAGTGAAATACACTCAACAAAAATATAAACGCAACACCTTTGTTACTGCTCCCATTCCCCATGGGATGGACGTAGAGACCTAAAATTCATTCCAGATACACAATATAACCATCCCTCCCAAACAGTGGTCACAAATCAGTCCAAATGTGTGGTAGTGGGCACATCTGCTATATTGAGATAATCCATCCCACCTCACAGGTGTGCCACATCAGGATGCTGATCTGACATCATGAGTAGTGCACAGGTGTACCTCAGACTGCCCACAACAAAAGGCCACCCTGGAATGTGCAGTTTTGTCTCACAGCAAAATGCCACAGATGCCACAAGCAATGAGGGAGCGTGCAATTGGCATGCCGACAGCAGGAATGTCAACCAGATCTGTCGCCCGTGCATTGAATGTTCATTTCTCAACCATAAGCCGTCTCCACAGGCGTTTCAGAGAATATGGCAGCACATCCAACCGGCCTCACAACCGCAGACCTCGTGTAACCACACCAGCCCAGGACCTCCACATCCAGCAGGTTCACCTCCAAGATCGTCTGAGACCAGCCACCCAGACAGCTGCTGGAACAATTGGTTTGCACAACCAAACAATTTCTGCACAAACTGTCAGAAACCGTCTCAGGGACGCTCAACTGCATGCCCGTCGTCCTCATCGGGGTCTTGACCTGACTCCAGCTCGTCGCCGTAACAGACTTGTGTGGGCAAATGCTCACATTCGATGGCGTCTGGCACGTTGGAGAGGTGTGCGCTTCACGGATGAATCATGGTTCACATTGTTCAGGGCAGATGGCAGCTGAGAATGTCCCAGTTCTTGCATGGCCAGCATACTCACCGGACATGTCACCCATTGAGCATGTTCGGGATGTGCTTGACCGGCGTATACGACAGCGTGTACCAGTTCCCACGAATATCCAACAACCTCGCACAGCCATTGAAGTGGAGTGGACCAACATTCCACAGGCCACAATTGACAATCTGATAGACTCCATGCGACGATGTGTTGCACTGCATGAGGCAAATGGTGGTCACACCAGATACTGACCGGTTCTGGGTCCCCAGACCCCCAATAGTGCAAAAAACTGCACATTCCAGGGTGGCCTTTTGTTGTGGGCAGTCTGAGGTACACCTGTGCACTACTCATGATGTCAGATCAGCATCCTGATGTGGCACACCTGTGAGGTGGGATGGATTATCTCAATATAGCAGATGTGCCCACTACCACACATTTGGACTGATTTGTGACCACTGTTTGGGAGGGATGGTTATATTGTGTATCTGGAATGAATTTTAGGTCTCTACGTCCATCCCATGGGGAATGGGAGCAGTAACAAAGGTGTTGCGTTTATATTTTTGTTGAGTGTATATACAACCATGGAAATGTGATATAAACAATAGAGGGGATAGATTACTTTGATTGGAGTGACAAATTACCTAAATGAAAATGAAATGCAATTTACATTGTGATGGTCATGTGTTAATGCAGGCCTTTGTCTCATCCAATGGTGCAATAAAAATAAGCATATCTTGCTCTATGGATGCATTTTTCTCCAAAAGAAGTAATAATATAAATCAGTAACCATTTTTTCCAGTAAGAAAATGCAAATTCTGTTTTGAACACCATGTTAATTTACAGAGAATAGCTGGTATTTGCTGTGATAAGTAACTTTTACTTTAGCCAGATATACTGAACTAGTCCGACACTTCATCAGACTATGAGAATAAGCACACTCTGGAAAACATGCATTTAAACCAGAATTTCTCCTTTTCTTTTTGCTTTGTTTTATTCATCCTGCTTCATGTGTAACTGCTTTGTTCTGTGCCAGCTAGTCATGCTGTAGCTACTTGAGTTATTGTGCCAAAGCAGCTGATAACATTTACCAAGTCCTTCCATTTAGGGAGCTAAATTGCTTTTCGATTTAAGTAATTTCATTTTGCTGATAAGGAAAAAAAAACATGATAGAAAAGTTATCTGTATTTATTTTGCTTGTGGAGTATAATATAACATTTTTAACAATGTGAGTGAAATGGCAGCTTTCAGAACAACTATTCACCAGGAAACACTGACAAAGCTGAACATTTGAAATGATATTGCTTGCTCTCAATTCTTATCTGGAAGCTGGTAATATTTCAGAAAGTGGATTTCTTATTTGAGGGCAGCAGACAGAGACAGGACAATGAGCCTGCTACAGACATTGAGCTGATAAGAAACTGTGAGCAAAGAAACACAGCAAGAAAATATATTATTTTACAACAATATTTATCCTTTTACAGCATGAAAATGAATGTGTTTCCTCACTAACATCCAGATTTTTCACTTTCAAATGCACCAGAGTACATAAAGTGGACCTACTGAACGTCTAAATCTATTCAAACTTAAGCGACTTACTCCATGCCTACTAAGATGAAGATGTACTGTGTTCACATTTCCAAAAACAGATTTTATGAAAGACTTAACCAACCCTTTAGTTTTCAGGTTCTTTCATGCATTCTGTCTTCATGAAGGAATTTGAAAAAGATCCTCTTTGGGATGAAAACAGTCCATTTGAAAATGTTAAACACATGTTTTAGGAAATGTGGATACGTTTTAGCCAATGTAAAACTGACAACTCTAATACACGTTACAGGCACCTATTCATGTTGACACTTGAAGTTACTTAACTTTAAAAAAAGAGGGCAGTCTTACAATTTTGCAATACAGCGGAAAAGTAAATCTTAACACAAAATTCAGTACTTTCAGCTGCATCCCATGATGACTTGGATCCAATTTTATAGAAGATTACCTTTGTGCTTCCATGTATCTCTCAGTGATACTTAAAATAATGCTGAATAGTAGGAATTGCTGCTGTTGACCAAACTACTGAATGTCTTTTACATGGGGAGTAATGAATGAATAACTGTGGGATGTTTTGAAAAAACTGCTCATTTTTTCCTTTTATTCTATTATCAGTTAGACATTAATTAGTTAGTACTATCGTTGAAATCATTAGATAGAAAGAAAAGGTTGTTTCCATGTACACAGAAAATCAGATTTTGTTAAGAGACCAAGTTGTTCCCTCAAAGATCAACTCGTTGTTACTTCCTACTTGTTACATACTGTTGCTATTTCAAGAATTTGTTCTCATCATATTGTAATGTAGTGGATGATCCCTTACTATTGTGCCTCAAAAGGAAGAAACAAGCAATAATAAAAGCCCAAAAGGTAGGAGGCAAGTTGAAAGGCTCATAGCATAATCACATTGCTTTAAATCAGAAGACAGGAATTCAAGTCCCAGCTTGGATTGCTATTATTATCTCTTCAGTTTGCTTTTTGTATATGATTTTTTTTCAACTTTGTCTTTTCTGTGAATTTTCTTTTAGATTTAAGCACCCACACTGTGTGTTTAGTTTTATAAAAACACTATTGTTTGTATTAAACCATAACCTTTCACGTTAACCACCAAAACAAAGTTCCGCCATATCCAACAGGTTTGTCCATCATTTCCTTGCAGCACAAGCAGAGCATTTTCTTGCAATCCATTTAATGGAAGTGAATCCATTTAATATGCTGAGGGACGATTGAACTTTATAGCACCACGATGCATGATGAAAAATGCATGAAAAAGACTAGCCAGTGCAATGCAATTTGAAGCCTTTGGGGTGGAGAACAGGTTGCAGTGACTGGTTGAAGTCAAAGCTAAGCTAAAAGGAAAATGACAGTTAACAGGTTGGGAGAAGCAAATCTTCAAATAAAGTCAAATTATGTGTGTAAAACTGACACAAAAACATTATGTGGTTCACTATTTTACTGTTTCTTGATGTGCTGCTGCAAAGAGGCAATGAAAGTGATTAGTTTTTTTTGGAGAACGAGGTTTCAGTCCCCTTGTTCTCCAAAGAGGGGATGCACATCCCTTGACGTTTACATCAGGAAGGCATCTGGTGCAAAAACCTCCCAAATCAAATTTGTGGAACTACCCACTGTGGTGACCCCTTATGAATAAGGAGCAGTGGAAAGTAGCTTTAAGGTATTAGTCCCCTTCCCCCTCATGCATTTTGTTTGTATAACAAAATGGTCTTCATTATACCACTGGCAGCCAAAGCATTGTGTGCAGTGAAGAAAAATTCACAAACACCGAGCCAAGAAAAGACAGAATAGGTTTCTATAGATACTATTTTTCCTCACTAGAGCTTAAACCTATGACCCAGAGCCCCCGGAAAGCCTCTTGAGGTGGTGGGAGAGACGGTGCACTGGCTGCCTGAAATGACAAACAGCAGGCAGGCGGTGGCATGCTTTGCTTGCCAAATACAGCACTCCATGTTCAAATAGTGCTGACAGGAAAAACATAGACACTTTTATCCAGGGTCCCCCACTCTGGAGTGAGATGTTGAGGGGAAAATTTCCTCTTTCCAGAAGATATAGACCTGCTTGTATCCAGTGGTTTCTACTGCTACTGTTGTGGAAAATTCACATAAGTGCATTTTTCTTTCTCTTACTAACACTAAATGGTTATTCAGAAGCTGGTGTATTTAGTGACTTCCATATTAGACAGGGAAAAGAAGCCAAACTCGTTTGTATAAATGAAAAAAATCCATCACGTTCAGTCAGCAAATAAAAACCCTGATAAACCTCCTTATAATTGTGTTTTTCATCTCACTATAGTGATCTCCTTGGTGTAACGTCTGCCCTCTATGCTTCCCACTGAGTTTATTGAACATTCAAGCCATCCATTTTCTTTGATGGTTTTAATTCAGACAAGCATACCAGCTGCTATTCCACTGCCCAATACAATGATTAACTGCATAGTGCTGCATTCATTCATTCAAGCATATCCATCAAAGCACGGATCCCCCTAAGTGGAAACAAGCTTTCCCAGGGTCAGGAAACATCTAACCTGTATAAAAGAATGAGTTGAAATTCCAAGGCAGGCACATTTTGTTTGACTGGTTTCAGAGTCATAGTTGTAATTTCATATTTGAACCCAGAGCTAAGCACTATGGAAACCACTTAAAATAACATGGTGGATACATGAATGCCAGCTGGTCACATTTAGTAGAAGAGGCTTGACCCATTACAAATGACTATGTTTGGTCTTGTCAGGGCAGATTTTGTAACAGTGGGCTGAGAACAAAACAAAAACAAAGACATTATACTTCTTCTTAACTTTAACAATTACACAATACGCATACTGTACAATATGATATGAGATGGCATAATAGTATCATAATTTGTATGAAATGCTTGTTTCACCATAAAGAGTGGGACAGTGATTTTATATTAGGTTTTTATGTTTTTACTATATTTTCATTGTGTCAGCTGTTTAAAATGATTTCAACTTTAGACAGAGAAAGATACAAATTTAAAGCTCTGTCATGAACACCTGCTCCACCGAGTACAATTAAAGTTTTTAGATGCATTAATCCTTGAATAAAAGTTGACCCAAAGTCAAAAAGTGCTTTCACTCAGCCAGATAAACTAAACTTAATTTAGTTTCAGTATAAACGTTTCAGCTCTATGATGAAATATTTCTTACAAAAATGCTTCTTAGGAGTTGCAATTTACTTCTTGCCGTAAGTGATTTTGTACACAGGCTAAGATCTTTGACTCTTTATTAAATTACCAAGTATTTCTCAAGGCAGTTGGTAATCTTTTAAATACTGTGGCTAGGCAAGCCTTAGAAGTACTTTAGCTGTCAATCACTTAAATGAATAGGATTTTGCCGGCAACCAAAAGGACTCCTCCTCCTTTGCTACTCTACAAATATGCTATTAACAGCTGTTCTCAGCTATCGGAGAATAAACAAATATTGTATTCTATGTTACACCTGAAAAAGTCACGATTCATACGAGGCCACCCAGTATGTTCCCGGTGCAAATGTCTTGTTTGTCTACATCATAATCATAATCCACTGAATGTATAATGCTCCTCTGTCCTCCATCTATGTATAAGTGGTACACTGCATATGTTCCCCATAGGCCGTTGATCCTTATGACCCCAGTCCTCCCTCTAATCTCTTAATCTTTAGCGGAACAGCAGCCTCTGTGATCATTGGCAGGTCTAGTGTGGTGCATACCTTCCTCCAGTGGTGCTCGGGGGGTTATGTGGGAATATCACAGGTAATCCGCATCTCCTACAAATATCTGTTGCTGGATTTTTCTGAAAATATCTGGCTCTCTGCTTATGGGTGGCCTTGGCAAAAAAAACATGGCCTTCTACGGGAAAGAGAAGGCAAACCACTTATCTCGGAGAAGTGATATAAGAGGTGCCCCTGAGATGACCTGTGTGATCGGGAAGCTGAGATGGAGCTTTAGCTGGGTTTGCAGTGTTGACAACTGGTATCAGGCCATCACTGCATAATGAAACAAGCTTATAGGCTATTAAATAATAAGTCAATCAGTGCTACATCATAGTATACAGACTGTGAATCATGTTGTTTCATCACAAATCAAAATCCTGTCTCATATAAAATGTGTTTTATGATGATATAAACTTTTGATTTCCTCTTGCAAATGCTTGAGAATGAAAGTAATACTCGCTGGATCTGATCCTCTGATGTTATTTGCTTCATTCCAGAGAGGTAGGCTGTTTTTGCCTTTCTGGCAAAAACAGGACAACATTGTTGTTTCTAACTTTTTCAGAAACAGCAATGTTGTTTTACCTTTAATAAAACAATATGTTGAAGACCAAAGGCTGGGGTAGCGCTTGAGCTAGATTGATACATGTACTTTCCTTCAGCGCTATTTCATTTTCAAAACCTTACACTACACAGCTTCTTTGTAGTGCCTGGAGAAGTCATTTTTAGCAGTGTTTCCTCTTAATAACCATGAAACCCTATAGTCATGTGGCAAACACATAAAAATGACATGCACAACACTGTAACATTATTCTCACCAGTGGAGCAAAGAAATGTTGACGTTATTTATTACCCCAAAACACAGAATTTTGATTTTAGAGTTCATTTTGAGAGTTTTTGTCCAAATCATTCATTGTGACAGATGGTTACTCTGCACAGCTCTGGCTCTCAATGGGAGATGGTGCCCTCTGATATCTTATGGAGTCATCAGCAGCCGCTTGCCAAGTTTAATACGACTGGGGACCGTAACTCTCCAGGCAACTACTACTAAACATGCCAGACAGGTCTGGCTTCTCCCCTCCGTCAGATCGATATCAAATTGTCTCACAGAGCATCTGCAATCAAGCACAGCAGAATAGAGCACTCAGACACTCCAGTCAAAGGTTACAGACGGTCTGGCCAGCTTTGCCCTCAGCCAAAGTGTGACCGCCTTTTTAAAGAGTTCCTTGACAGTTTAACATCTCCCCCACCACACTTCCCCTCCACCTCCTTCATCACTCTCCCTGCCCTCCCTCCCTCCTCTCTGTTGTTTTCCTTTCTCAGCCGTCCTGATTAAACCTGGATATCCCACCAGGAGGCTCTGATTTCCCAACCCTGACTGTTACTGTATAGTCTGCTTCTATGTCACGACTTGTTATGTGCTTCACATAAGCAAAATAATAATCAAACATCACATTTTAGGACTCCTGACTAAAAGGCTCACATGCACAGGATCGGTCACACATAAACTATTCTATGGCAAGCTTTTTGGACTTACATTTCTTGTACCAGCATGTCTTGGCTTCTTTTGTAATTCTTATAAACCTTTGTCATTCATATGCAGGACATATAAAGTTTGTTATGAAGAGATAATGTCAGCACTGGGAATATAAGGGATCAAGATATAAAACTTAAAATAAGCCAAAACTAATAATCATAATACACAATCTTAAGTATTAAATTAAGATTTGAAAGATGCTTACAACAACAAAGAACAACAAAGACTGTCAAATTCCCCATGATGGCAAAACAATCACTGGAGGCTAATTATTTACTTACTTAGCTAAACACAGTTATACTCTTGTCATTAGCATGGAAATAAAATTAAACAGGGAAAAATGGGGGGAAGGATTTCAGAATTAGTGAAGTTCATTGGAGTCATTTCACATGAGCCCCAAATTACATCGCCCTGAGTGACTGCTCCTGAATGAATGGAGCCTTTTTTTATGATCACAAGAAAAACTTCTCCCGAGGGGCAAGGAATTTCAGAAGGGTTTCTCCTTTTAAGCATACGGGGTACGCTTTAAAGGTAAAGGGTAATACTGCACTTCCTATCCTGGATAATACTGGTTGAACTAAATAAAATGCTTCTATTCATTCAAAAGATGTACTTTTTGAAAGGAATGTCTTTAAGCCCAGTAAGAATGAGCATCTAGGTTGTGTGAGCAATCATTCAAAAGTTTGAACTTTTAAGAATGAACTAGAATGCATCGAAACTCACCGTTTTGCTCCTTTACGCTTGGTAGGGGAAATTTGCTGACATGACTTGATTCAGCTTCCGAGCCATATTGTTGGAGAAGCGATGCAAGAAGGAATATTAATGGAAGGATCATTTGGATGAGTGGTAGCCGGCGATCACAAAGCGCTGTAGACGGGACGGTTTGTATCACCACACACATGCGTCGTTTACAGGGCACCAGTGCTGTTTCGGACACATTTGGAGAGGATAAGCGCAGAGTAAAATCCACTTAATTTTAAGCATCAGTCCTTCGGAGGAAAGTTCGGGAACAAAATTTTAACTTGAGAAGTTAGAACGACTCCTCTGCGGAGGTTCCGAACCTGCCGCTGCTGCGCAGAGCAAATGCGCACCTGTTGGTTCAATGGGAAGTTGAGCAAAGTTTAGTTTTATGTTGCTATAATCCCGGTATTAGTTATAAAAAACACCCTTATGCACGCATATAATCTACGCGACGAGAACATTAGAAAGACACAGTCGCATTTTGGGGAAAGCGCGCGTCCACGGTGCGTTCTTCACTCCGTCTGATAAATCCCTGCAGATCTTTACGCATTACAGCAAAGGCTCACACACAGAGACAGCGAGAGAGTGAAGCAACTTGATACAGCCTGTACTTTGAAACCATTCGCAACACCGAGACGTTTTCTGTTTTCTGGCGCGGTCTAGAGTCATAACTTGGAGCCTGAGATAAAATATCGCTGCGCGCCCGGGGTTGGCTTTTTGGAGACTGGCAACTGACGCACAACAGGTGCTATACATAAAGTACAACTTCTCAGCGGAGGAAACTCCCAGGATGTTAACTATTCAGTTGCTGCCTGGTTTAACGAGGTGTTTCACTCCCTTACGGGTCCGTTTTATGTTTTGTTTTTGTTTTGTTTGTTTGATGGTTGCGCACTTTTCAAATAATTTCTAGCCAAAAGTTTCAGCCTCCCGAGATCACACAGTCTGTTGTTAAGGATAAGGTTTACATAAGCGGTAATACTTTTGGAAATATATCTTTAAAACTACAGAATAACTTAAAACACTATAACACCAGATTAAACGATATATTGTAAATATAAAGATATAAGAGTAGAGATACAAAAATGTGAAGGAGACATTTTAGGCTATTTCTGGATTTTTTTTAAGGGACACATTTCACTTTCTGCTGTGTGTACACCAGTTGTACCCACTGTCTTACTAGTCCTTTATCTGTTTCTCTGCTTATTTTACTGGACTACAACACCATGGCCCGATTGCATTTTTATCCCATTAAATCATGATCCATCCAATGTATAATATATACAGTGCAGTTCACAGTATATATTCACATCAGGAGTCCCATGATTCAGACTAAAACCTTCCATATAACATTCCTAAGTAACATTGTTTAACCACTGAGTAATTGTTTAAAACCTTGATTCACTGAATGAAAGATAAATGCGCCCCAAAAGAAAACTTTTTAACATGCAGTTTTGTGCTCCCCTGGAATGTTTCTGTGGAAGGAAATGTTTAAGGTTCTCAATTTGTCATATCAAAGCAGAGACACTGCTTGAAACAATACTCCCTCCTGTTCCCAATTTCCTTTCTCCCCAGCACAATGTTGTACCTCATCAACTGTGTTTTATGTGGTTCCTCCCATCCTATTGTTGGCAAAATGCAACAGTGTATCCCCCGCTGTATGGTAAGTCTGCTGCAGCACAGACACAACAATCAAAGGGGAGCTGGAGACATATTGAACCCATTGAGCCAGACGCATGATGCAATGCTGCAGCAATTTACCCCCAGCCTCACATAGCTTAGAAACTACCAACTTAAAGAGAATATAGAGCAACCATCTCTCCAGCATCAAGGTAAGAAGGGAAGCTTTTGTGGTTTTAATCCAAGTTAATGGCTCAGGAAAGAAGGCGTGGGACATTGATGCAGTCATTTCATACTTGTGTTGCCCCTGTGGAGAGGGGCATATAGAGGTCTTCATGTGCCTGTTGGAAGGGCCAAGGCCCTTTGTGTAAAGGAGGGTATCACATTCCAGCCCTGCGAGCGCCTGCAGCAGATGTCAGCACTTCACATCGTGGAATCCCTCTCTCTTTCACAAAAACACACACACTCATTCACCCCGTGAGGTTTTGTCTGTAAAAGCTGGGTATTTTGTCTTGTTGTCCACATTTGATTGCCGCTTCCATGGTGGTCTTGTGAAACGCAAAGTCTTTGATACAAAGAAATATAATAAACAGAGGAAATTAGAAACAAGTTAGGCTATTTGGGTCACGCCAAACATGCAGAGACAAGCCAGCTAGGAGAGCTCTGTGTCCACTGAGCAGAGTGCAAGTGGAAATGTATACAATGGAGAATTCACACTCATCGTATACTGCTTAAATCCCCTTAGACTTGCTTGCTGTTATGAGATGCATTCTGTCAAGCAAACAAATGCCCTCAAACATCAGTCACCATTAGAAAACACATCTGTCATAGGTTTTTTTTTTTTTTTTTTTAAAACACCTTTGTGGTGAAGAGAAACACAAGTGAATGAAAATGTTAAATTACTTAATTTATACTGTAAAACCAGTTGTTGCAGCAGCATGAACTTTATCTGTGTAGTCCAGTAAATCATTTTATTTACTCACCCATACATAACAAACATATATCTATCTCTGTACCTGATCAGCTGTTATATCATCATATTCATCCTCTAAAAGGCATACTGACCTTCAGCACACAGTCAAACTTTTATATCAGTTCAGTTCAGTTCAGTTCATTTTTATTTCAAACATTTCAAACATGTGCCTTCACAATCATTACAAAATATCATTCCATTATTTGTTTGAAAAGGAGTAGGCTGAAGTATTTACTTATTTGTCCCTACCCCCTCAAGTTATATCAGAGACATTCTGGTGTTTTATGGACATTAAGGTCTCATGTTGATAAGTGAAAAGTTTCAATAATTGCCCCTGGCTGTACTTGGCTTTGAGACCAGAGCCCCCTGGTGGTGCCCCTCAGAGCTACAGGCAATGTTTGCCCCTTGAAATTCCTAAAGATACTGCAAGGGGTGTGGAATTTGTTTATTTTTATTCCACCAGGGGAAGCATATTTTATCTGATGATTCAAGATATTTCCAGGTTAAAACGAATCAGATGTGCTTATCATGTTCAGGTGTTCAGGGACACAATGCTGCTTCTTCTAAAGCGTGCTGTAGTAGAAATAAATATATGCTTAAGTGGTAAACTGATCATCAGTAATATTGTACATACAGTATATTCATTCATTCAAAAAGTATTGAAGTGCATGACTTCAGTTTGGCTTCAGTTGTGCATAAATTACACAAAATCAAATACACTGCTGTCCAATATAATCGCTTAGCTGAGTTCACTCCACAGCAAAACCTGAATATAATTCAGTTTAAATCCAATTATAAGTTTAATAATGCTGTCTGACTACATTTGTTATTGCTGCTTGATGCCCTGAAAATGAGAAAGAATGAATGTCTGCAGTGTGGTAGTGCAGCTGGGATGAACACCTGGCTGGATATCTACGAGATTTTTACTTTGAGAACACATGCATTGAAAACCTAAAAAAAAATAATCTTGCTGTTAATCTTGCTGGAATCAACTAAAACAGAATAGCTAAAAAAATTAAAAATTAAAAATCTTGATTCACTGTAACCGTTTAGTTATGTTAGACATTTCAGTTTGGAAAGAGCTTTTTGTCCTTCAGGATTTCCCCTCTTACACAATCCTTATTCAGGAAAGTGATCCAAACATATTTGAAAGGAACTCTCCTTCTTAACAGATTTCTGGCTCGATGCCTCCATCATAATTTTGGATACTGTAGCACTGCTGACAAGGAAGACTCAGTTTCCATGATAGCATTCTGCTTATTTAATGATCCAAGGATCTCATATTACACTGCCAAAGTTCATCAATACATTACTGAACTGGAATCCAGGACAGTGTAATGATGAATTTTCTCTCCTTATCTATTGTTTTACTGACGTATGAGCATGCTGCTTGAATGTAAAATAGATACTGACAAGATCATATATGTGTACAGGCCAGACATGCAGAGAGAAAAGACTTTAATCAATAAACCAGGAACTGGAAGTTGGAATATACTAATCCTCGTATGTGTCAGTGTACTACCTTTTGAATGTACTAATGAACATGTTGCAGACCTTCATATAGTTTGAAATATATTTTACTTGTACATAGTAAAATAGGAAAATGTCTGTAGCTGTAATTTTGACAGCAGTCACCTTAATAGAAAGATCACATGTTCTTCAGAAACTGATGTATTGTATTTTGCAATAAATATTGTTTTATCTCCATCCTTCATGATTTACATGAAGTTTTTATTCATTTTCACTGCTCTTATCTCAGCTCCTATGACATGTACCCGTTCGTCTTCCAAAAAATTTACATCATCATTGAATTAAAGTGCTGTCAGCAAAGCTACTCTGGGTTTAGTTAAAGAATGATCCATCCTTCTGAGATGAAAACAAACATGTTACTAAGCAGCACACAGTAAATAAATAAACAAATAAAGCTGCTTAGTAGTAACACTTCTTTGTCTCTTGATCTGTCAAAAACTCCTTTTTGATGTGACAACACATATAACTCTTCAGGGCTGCAGTGGTAGCAGAAATGTGGTTTTCATGCCAGGTTGTATTATACCACAGTAGATTGTTTCAATCCAGCCTGACATATTTCTGGAATGGCATAGGATTGTCCATCACACTCGTGGCTCATAGCCAGCTGGCTAGCGAGCATTTTTCTAAACAACACAGAAGAATCCTTGTGCTTGAATGGCTGCCTCTTTATTGTAACACCAGAGCTTTGCCCTGTGACATAAATCATTAATCTCTATGCATATGGTACTGATTAATTTGTGTATGCAAATGGAATGCCTTGTCAATCAAGATCATACCACGGGGATCATCTTTGGGGAGACCGCACAAGTTGTTTGACACAATGATGCATGAGATATGGCTCAAAACTGTGGGGAAAATCAGCTCAGTGGATTTTTCTTTTTTTCTATTTAAAGAACAACAACAACAAAAAAATAAAAATAAAAAAATCAAACTTACTGTTACCTTCCCTCTTAATGTATGTGGGTTTTTTCTTAGAAAAACATTCAAATCTGTGCAGACATGAAAGGTAAATAGGAAGCGCTCTTTATCATCCACCAGATTATCAGTTATTTTGTGACCTATTCAATTCAGTTCAATTCAATTTTATTTACATAGCGCCAAATCACAACCACCTCAAGGGACTTTATATTGTAAGGTAGGCCCTACAATAATACTTACAAAGAGAACCTAACAATCATTTGACCCCCTATGAGCAAGCACTCTGGCGACAGTGGGAAGAAAAAAACTCCCTTTTAACAGGAAGAAACCTCTGGCAAAAACCTATTTTTAAAGACAGATTTCTTTGCAATAGTCAACAACAACTTTACATGAACCATTTCAATAAATAAAAATTAAACGTGGAAACTATGGCTCAACTATTCATCAACAAAAAACATGTAAAAAGTCTTATATATGATCCATAAAATGACTTTACGTACAATAGCTTTTTGACTGAATTTAAAAATTAATGGTGACTCTGTCACAGTCAATGGTTATGATTTAAGATCTGCATTCATTAATATACCCATTCTCCGTTTCATTTATTTTTTCAGGTGTTCAATCTGGATATAAACAGCAATTACTCCACAGCAAAAGGAAAAAGACATTTCATCCTGCCATAAATCTTAAATGTGTTTTAACAAACAAGCTGACAGCACAGATGTAGCAGGCAAATCCAAATTGTTGAATTTAGATATAACAACATTTGAGAACCAGAAGTCCATTAAATAGTTGTTCTGGGGCTTTTAGTAACTTTATAGTGCATCACACTCCCATTAGGAGACACAGTTTAGCCAATATGAACTCGCAGATGTTCAAGTTTCCATTTTTCTAAGTTCCCTTCCCCATCTTCCAATGAAAACTGTGTGACAATCTAAGACATGTATAAAAACAAAGCATTTTTGTAGTTCAGTGGTGGATCTAAGTGTAAATACATACAGTACTGTGCAAAAATCTTGAGCCGTGAAACCATTTTTTTAACACTTTGCTTCCAAAGAGTCAGACTTGCAATTATTAAAGTGGTCTTAAGTAATAGTTCTCCATAGTTTTCAAGGTCTTCCAAAGTTTTTTGTGACATTGACCATCTTATCAGTCATTTTCAGTCTAGTCCTTGTACCCGAGGATTTTCATAAGATTAATGTATCTATGTATTTATTTATTCTGTTCAACCACTTAACACTGACCTATGAAACATTTGTGTAACAAAGAAAATGCACCTCACTTAAAGGATGAACCAGAACCACACTTTATTACTAACAGCCTATCACAAACATATCCATAGATTCCAAACATACTGCTAGTGCGGTAAAAGCATACCTGCATGGAACCCCCTTCCCCAAAAAAGGCAGCCAACATCATAAGTAGTGCTTTTAATGTCCTTCAAGAAGCTTGGAAAACTATTCCCAAAGACAAATGAAAGAAATTACAAGGGAGCCTTCCTAACAGAGTATAGGTTGTGTTGAAGAATAAAAGTGGTCATACCAAATATTTACTTTCGAGCTTGTTAAATTTGCACAAACTCTGTTTTTGCCTTCTGTGCTGTATTTCCATGTGTGATTGCACATGTTTCAATAAATTGCTGCATCAATTTCCCATTTTCCCCAAAAATATAAAGAGATGAGGGGTGGCTCAAGATGTTTCGCAGTACAGTACAGTTGTTGAAGACACACACACAGGCGCACACACGCACAAAAAAGGCCCTTTCATTGCACGGGGACACTGAGACCAAAAGTCATAAGATTTTCTGTCAACACTGAGCCAGAGTTCTGAATTACATTCAACTCTGACGTCTTGACATCACCAGTGGTCTGCTATATCACACCAAAGATGGTTAAGCCAAGAAGCTGTGCCAATGCATTTCATTGTGGTGATACTTTTTGCATCGACAGTGGGCTGCCTTAATGTGGAAATAATGAAAATTTTACTCAAAATATATAAGGCTGTATGGCGTCTGTTGTGTACATTAGCAGCAGCTGAGGATGTGGAAGCAGGGAATGTAAATGTTTATGAAATATGAACATCTTCAGAATGAGTTTGTGATTCTTTACACCAAAATACGTGAGATCAGATTGCTCTGTGTCCTACAAACTAAAATATGTTTGAGACTTCTGCATTATGCAATTAAAGCAGTCATCATTTTTATCTGGATGATAGAAACACAGACTATATTGTTTTATCTTCTTTGTCACTGATTTAATGAGTCACATTTTCACATATACAAAAAATCAGCTTTTTATCTCACATCTAAAATAGTCTAGGTCATACTACGGCACATGATTACCACACAGTCTATTACTACATAATACATAGAAATAGAAGCTTGAGTATCTTATTGGATTCATAATTTCTAATAAAGCGCTCTCTATTTTCATCCATCTGCTGCTAAATACCACTCAGTCCCAGCCATAAGTAGTGATGCGTTTGCGTCTATCCCGTGAAAGAGAGCTTTTATTTCCTGCCGTCACGTCACGTCTCCGTCTAGCAGCGGCTGTGGATGTGGAGGCGGGGAGCGGCTGTCCGTGGTGCTGATGGGAATGATGCTCTCCAGTTCTGTGCAGCCGCTACTGCGCATGTTGCATGACAGGTACACGCAAGCCTCCATCTTGGGCATCCCAAGCTAAGGCGAAAGGGCAGCAGCCATATACACGTTGATTTAAAAATAACAACAAACGGGCTCGGAAACCAAAACAACAACAACAAAAAAAAAAAAAAATTGGCAATTTGCCGAGATGTAACTTTTCCCCTCAAACCAATTGAACTAATCGCTTCAGTGCAGGAAGACGGAAACAGAATGGAAAAGAAAGGGAGCGAATGGTCGTGGAAGCTCTGTTAACCACTGTTTTCACAGTCAGCTTGAGTGGATCGAGATTTCTGAGGAATTGACAGGTGACAAAGCCAAACGGTAAGCAGAACTGCGTACCGTGTTTCGCGAGAGATGACTTTGTGTTATTTATGTTCATAGCGTGCGCTCGCATGTAGTGAAATCGCATGCTCGTGTTCATATGTGTTGGCATCTTCTTTCTGCATCCCCCACCCACCCCCGTCATGGTGGTCGCTGTATCCTCTGCTCTTCTGATGCTCAGGCTTCGGGCGAGTGTCAGCCTCTCTTACTTACTTTTCTGTTGTTAGAAAGAGACCGAATGCGACGTGCAGCCACAGGTTGTGAGAGCACCGGCAGTGTGCGGATTTATTTTTCTTTGGTTCCATTTCAGTATTTTTCTTGAATACATCTGAGGCCTTTCCTCGTGGATTATTGGATTAAGCAGTAATAAATAATCTAGTTTTAAGTGGTGATATTACCAGGAATATGACCTATACTTATATACATATCTCAGTTCCACCAAATGACATGGCCGGACTGTTATATCATCAACATTAATATAATAAATAAGTATTCGTTTATTTACCTAAATGTAAACCCTCTTCCCGGCAGAAATAATTTTAGGTGTTTTGTTTAATGTCCAGAATCTTAAAAAAAAAAAGACACTGTGCTCTAGTGGCAGATTGTTTATTATCCCATGACCCGTAGGGCAAACCATGTAGCCCGCTTGAGTCACTGTCAGCCGTTGCATGACAAAGCCTCTGCCGTTTTAACTTTGCCCCTAGTAAAACAGAGCTAGGGCAATGTTCTTCAGTGGTGGCACACAGATGAGTCAGACAGTGCCAAGGTCGAGTTATAGTTTCAGCTGAACTCATATTTATGCTTTAATATCAGTTGGGTGGACGCGTGATTGAGGGTTTTGTTTTGTTTTTTAATTTTGATTGTACACAATTATATATCGACTGGCTTCTCTGAGCTCCACTTTGGGACTGGGACCCAAAAGAGATGTCAAAATAGATATATTTTGACAAAAGCAGATCACTAACTTCTCTCTTCAAGTTGTATAGGTGCACGCTTCAAAAGAAGACAAAATAATGCAACTATGATAAGAAGACACATGCATAAGGATTAAGCTTTCACAATCCCAACAAATATTATGAACCAGTGCCATAATGTTCAGCACTATCAAGAATTTCAAATATGTCTTATTTGGTATTCAGACTCTTTTATTCGCTACAGTGCGATGCATACTAGTTGTATACATGCCTCTGCTTCACCCTTCTCCTTATCAGGTAGAATGTGGAAAGAAGCTGAGATTTCACCTACAGAAATGCAAAGGGGAATGTAGTGGCGAATTTCTGTCCCAAGCTTCGAAAAAATAATTCTTCCACTTCTTAATGTGAGCTGTTCAGATTTATTTCTGACTCGTACATACAAACAAAAGATGTCACGGTCAAAAAACTATTTGCTGCTACAGCGCACATTTCCATTGCCGTCCTGGCTCACTCTAACCTGCTACCACACATGCGCTGTAATGTTTTCTTACCCGACACAAATTAAACGTGCAGCATTTATTCTTTAACAACATATTATACAAAATTAAACATGTAACATAATAACTGAAACAGTATCAAAAATATTTCTCTATAGATTGGCTCTAACATTTCCAGCCCCCTAATTGGAGGGCGTGAAGACTGACAATTAGCGAATACTTACAAAAGAGCCAAATAACATTAACACTTCCTGTATCACACGTGGTCATTCAAATTATCTTTCACAAAACCTGTAACCGATCAGAACATATACTGTATTTTCTCATTCCAAGTTACATGACATTCTCACAGATCAAGCATAGCTTGTCAATGGGTCTTTCTAAGGTGTTAGTCTTTGTCTTGATGATCACACGCCGCACCAGACCCTTAGCATCTGGAATACACGAAGAACTCTCCCCAACATCCACGAGCTTCTTGGCGCTGACTCGTCGACCACCATTACAATGTCCCCCACAGTTACATTTCTTCTGACCTGAGTCCACTTTTGACGCTCTTGAAGCATAGGCAAATACTCGCGCACCCACCTCTTCCAAAACAAGTCAGCAAGATATTGCACTTGCTTCCAACGGCGGCGGGAGTATGAGTCTTCCTTTCTGAAAAGTCCAGGAGGCAAACCCGGCTTTTAGGCGTCAGTGGTTCCAGGTCTGTTGGATCATCTGTTACTGTAGTCAGCGGTCTATTTCTCTATAGATTGGCTCTAACAGGGAAGATTGCATAGAGAATTTGTAGGTTGCATAAGAAATTATTTCTCAGAAATGTGGTTGAGTTGTGAAGTCCAACATTTGACACTGCTCCAGCTGTTGCCATCTGAGACGTGTGGATTAGCTTTGACATTATGCTGGCCAGGCGAGTAGTATCCAGCCCTCTGGTTTTCAGGAATTTTCCAAATCGATAAACCAATGTTGTCTTTGTTTGGGCAACTTGTTTGCATGGAGCCAAAAGGCATTGCACTCTGTACAGTTCTCAGTGCACTCAGGAAAGGATTTCTGTTGAGGAAGATGATGATCGATGTGAAGGCAAGGAGTAGACAGGGAGTTGCTGGGTCAAGGCAGTGAGACAAGGAGAGAGAGACAGACAGAGAGTATTTCTGTCTAGACGGCCTCAGTTAATACACAAGATATATGTTTGGATGAGTGTGTGTTTGTAAGCTGGTGTTGCTGCCTTGCTGTTGGTCTCAGTATCCCAATGCAATGAAAGGGCAACACTTCTAGATGGACAATGAATCACACAGGTACTGTGGTTGCAAGATGATTAATGGCCTCTATCAAGAAATGCAAAAATGCTCTGTGTGTTTGTGTAAGTGTGCATTTGTATAGTTTTGTTACTGTAAATACACAGGACCATATTATCTGTTAGTTGCCTTCACTTTAGTATTATGTTGTAAGAAATGACTGACCAATAGGGAGTGTTGGTCATAACACTCCAAGGGTTAGAAATCTAAACATGATTGTTGAAATCTAAAAAATACATTTAGAAAAAAGTCCTATTGAGCCTTTTTGATGTAAGTTCTGGACTAAACTGAAGGATATTGTAGGCGATATTTATTTCAGCTATCCTTTAAAGGTCACATTCAGCTGACGAGTCCTCAATGACCATTGTTATTCAGGTGCAATGCTTCAGTGATTGAATTTATGCTTGAACTTGCTCTGCTTTATTAAACCTTGTCAGACTGATTCATCTGTATTTCAGACATTTACTGTATGTGACATGCATCTAGAGGAAATATGAATCGATGATGTTAAAAAGAGTAAGGGGCAAAGTTGCAGTGTTCAGGAAACAACAAGCTCTGAAGCTTTAAGCTCTAGCCAACAAGGAAGCCATAGAATTACTGTCACATAACAGCTGAATTTGTGGAATGTGAAAAAAAAATCATTGGATTCACAATTTCAAATCATTTCTTTTGTTCTTGTCCCTCCATTTTTATTTTATATGGTCATTTTATTCACAATTTTTATTATTATTATTTTTCTTTTACACAGGTTCAGAATGGGCACAAGGAAGGTCGCCATTATTCTCCTAGTTCTCTTTCTTTGCTTAGACGGAGGATTTGCCAAAGAAAAAGGAGCAAAGAAAGGAAAGAAGAAAGGGAAGCATGTTTACTGTCCATCGTAAGTACCGTGTGGAATAAACAACATCGTGCTGTGTCATATTGGCCTCTGGCGTATTGACTAGGCATGTTAGCTTGATGGCTCTATACACAGTAATGCATACGTTTTTCTTGTATACAAGTCGAATAAAGAAGTAAGTTTTGTTGTTGTGAAATTTGTTTGCAATCTCTGTTTTAAATCCATTCACTTTAATCTCTTAGAAAACCTAAACATTTTCTATGAGTAGAATTTGGTTCTGCTTGATTGGCTTCAGTCAGTCAGCATTAGCTCTTGCTAATGATGTTTCTTCAGCCTTACATGTCCATGAGAGCGTCTTCGGATCTAACTGTTCTTGGTGGAAATTTGACTAGTCAGAGATTCTTATGGAAACACCCTGCTCTGTGCTGAGGCAGGCACCGTTTGTCAGGACGGTGCCCGCCTCTACTTTTTGGATCAGGAGCGTATGCAGAGACTTCCTTGGATACCATTTATATGATTTTTCTCCACTGAAAATGGTCAGGAAGGACTTAGTCATCATGTTCATCTGAGGCAGCCATGGCCAGTGACCATTACAAAATGTATGGTGCACTCATCTAGGAATGGAGAGCAGTTCCTCAGCAGATCGGGACACTTGTGGAGCCAATAGACAGATGGGGAACTACTGTCCTTTGTAGAGGAGGCTATACCTCATATAAAACATTTTCTATATACATATATTATAGTGTTGGTCTATTAAATCTATTAAAAACACAAACTTGCCTTTATTTATTTTAGTTCTGAAGCATATTTCTGACCATTTGGTAAATAAATTGGAGATAAATTAGCTGAATACCGCATCTCAATTCATGTTTAAGCCATCTGCCTTTATCTACTAAAAATGTTGCCAAACCTAAAATGAGTATGTGGGTACAGATAGTAAAATGGTTGTTATCCTAATAGCAGAACAATTAGGAACGTAGGTTTGAAAAATCATATTACGAAGGTGCATTGAATAGCACCAGCAGCTCAAAGCTAGACGGTTCTGGGTTTGAAACTGCTGGCCAGGACATGGAGTTTTAATGTTCTCCTGTGCCTGTGTGGGTTTTCACCAGGTGCTCCCACCTCAATGACTGTAATTAGGCTAGGCAGTTAAGAAAATGGATGAATGGCTATTACAGTGCCTCTTTTCTATTTGGGTGTAAAACATCTTAGGGGTGGACAACAATTACCCTTTGTAGGAAAAACCCTGACCAATGTTGTCAGTTCAGCATGGAGCTGAAGCATGGCGGACTTTGTCTATTTTACACCTAATGGATCTTACTTTTCAGTCTCTCCACCATACACATAAATAGATCTCAGGTTGTCATTGCCTCTTCAGTGCATGCCAAAAGGTGATTCTCAGGTTATGGTTTAAACTATAGATGTAAATACTGTAGATCACAAAAGGAATGTGACGTAATTGTGTCCTGCACGCTGAGTTAAGTGTAATGTAGAGCTGCGCTATCTTCTTCCTTAAATGGTAACAAATGTCTCTACAATGAAGTCTTGAAATGTGGGATAAACTGTTTGATGTAGAAAATTGGCAAGTGGAAGCTGTATGACATGCTTTGTGTTTAATGCTGCAGATGCCTTTGCGGATCAACTAAAGCACTTGGTTCCAGTTTAGCTCTTGTGCTTGAGATTGTCAGGAAGGTCTCTTAAAAAAAGAGGAGGAAAAAAAGCGGTTTAGCGGATGGGAATTGGGTTTTACTTTGATCAGGGGAACCGCTGAACATATACACACTGCGCAGCATTCTTGTGTAGCACTTTAGCCCATCCTCAGTGCATGATAAGGTTTACATAATAATATGTATTGAGAAGGGGGAATTCTTTGGCAGAAGCATTCATTGCCACCCAGGAGGAGGATTTTTGTTTCCCCTTTCTCTCTTGCCAGATCCCCTCCTCGTCCTTTTCTCTCTGTCCCACTGTATTTTTCATTAGTCAAGCACATGAAAACAAATGATGTTTGACTGATTGTCGTCATGTTGTTGGTGATATTTTTACCAAGCACTGTTAAGTTTTTTCAATTTTGTAGGAACATTTGAAGTAGACTTAAACAAAAAGAACTACATAGCACAAAAACAGATTATTTGTCTTGACAAGTCATTTATACTTGTCACCTGTGCGGCAGATTGATTCATTCAGGGGAAAATCATTTCAGTGGGTTACTTATTGGCTTGCTTACTGAACTAGTGCTGTTTTTATAAAGATAGTATAATATGTGCTTTGATCAAGCGTTTCACTCATTTATCTTAAAAAACCCTTGAATGATTTTAAAATGAAATATTTTTGCATCCTTTAGAATTTTTCACATACCCAAATGTTTTATTTATGGATGATTAAATGTCAGTACAACTTAAACTGCCCTGTGTTTACTGCTCAATAACATATATTTGTATGAAAACATGTTGAGATGATGAACACTGCAAATATTTCAAAATTCAGCATGTTGAGAAGAGTCTTCCATTAGCCCAAGGGATCTTGTCAACTTCCTCAGTCATAATCTGGAAACATCCCATAATATCAGCACATTTCATTTCTAAACATTGTCTCAGTCTAACAGTTCCTTGGTGGTCCAAATCTTAAAAGCCAATTTAATCCCAGACTGGTAGCTCTCCCAGGTTATAGTTTAATCAAAGAGTATACAGAGTAGAAGTGAGTGCACTGTGCACTTTGTCTCTTCATCTGCCAGGAATTTGACCTGCTAATGTAATCGTGCCTCAAGTTCTCTCTCTGTCTTTTTATTTGCAGACAGCTGTCATCTGAGGATCTGGCCCGGGTCCCTGCAAATTCAACCAGCAACATCTTGAACAGGTTACTGATCACCTATGATCCCAGAATAAGGCCCAACTTCAAAGGCAGGTTTTCTGCTCTTTATCTGTTTCTGTCTCGTTTTTAATTTACATTCTAGCTGCAGTGCTGTCATGCTAATTAAAGAAACACGTGCATGTGTACCTCCAGATTTCTTCTAAGAGTTTAATGCTGGAGGTAGGAATGTGGAGGCATTAATCAAAATGCATTCCCTTGCAAATGTAACTTGTGCTTAAACAGTTACAGAAGGCTTGTGTTCCTGGGTTGACTTCTTGCCGATACTGCTGCATGGACAGATTTTAATAGACACTCGTGCATAGGACAAGTTGATATTTCTAAAATCTGTCTAAGGTTAGGAATCAGATTAATCAAAATTGCTAAAGCTAGCTTACAGACAAATGCACAAGTAAAAATTTGATTTTGAAGTGGAAGCATGCCTCATCTGTTACCTTTGTACAGTCATTTCTTTTTCATTTTTCATTTTTCAAAGCCCAAAAACCATCCATCGTCAGTGTTTATAGTGTACTGTACACATCACACTGCTGGGAGTACTATGTTTGTGTCACAGAAACAGCCATGAAAATAACAAAGAGGTGGCTGGTGGCCTCTTTGTCTGACTGATCGTCTCCCCAGTCTTCAGGTGGATCTGTAGTTTCCTTGCTCTGGCACTTGGCACCAGGAGCTGTATCTGGGACTTAATGTTTGATGTGTAGTGAGCCTCACTCCCTCCGACTGGTCCAGCAGCCAAACATCTGCTCTCCATTTCAGGGTGGCCTGAAATCCTCATCCATTAGCATCCATATCATAATCTCCCAAATTAAGAACTAAACTATGCCTTATGCATTACTTCGCTGTAACATGGCAAGCTGCTTTTATGGGCCCTATAGAATAATAGAATATAGTAATAGCAGCATTACCTTTGAATATTGATTCAAGTTAATGTTTGATTTGTTACATTAATGCAACAAAGATGTGAGCTCTATAACACGCCATAACTTGTGCATTAATTTTGTGACCTGCATGGTAGAATTTATCCAGTGAAACTTGTGAGCCTCAAGTAAACAGATCAAAGGAAATAATTTATTCAAAGCAGGGTGAGCGGTCTGCATTCATCAACAGTTTTATTAGTTTATGCAAAAGGCTGAGTGGGGAGGGGTGCCAATATACAGTAAATGTTTACAGCGTGAGCTTGGCAAGAAGATGGGATGATTTTGAGAAGGGATTTTTATTATTTTGCAATGCTGGGCCTTTCACAAAACCTGACCATTAATATAATCAATTAAATCACTAGGTACAATATGTATGGTTTAGGAATGCATTTACATGGATTTACAGAACAAATGTATTGTAAACTGCAGGAGCAGTACTTGATAACTGCTTTGCTTTGAGACATGGGCGAAGCAGTTATTAGACACAAGGAATACAGTTTTCAAAATTACAATTTTCTCTCTCTTTCTAAATCCAGGAATTCCTGTGGAGGATAGAGTGAACATTTTCATCAACAGCTTTGGCTCAATCCAAGAAACAACCATGGTAAGGACTTGCTGCTGCAGTTTGACAGTATTGGTAATCAATACTTCTGCCAATCAGAAGCAGTGAATGAGAGCTGAAAACTGCTTTGGCCAAGTTTTAGGGAGAATTCATGAGCATGTTTTCTAGATGGTATTAGATCATTTAGCAGTGAATCATTATGAAGACTGGGGTTTGCATGCCTCATTTATCTGATGGCTTAATTGCTGATCAAGAAATGCAGTTTGAATACTAATTACTAGATTAAACTCAAGGACGAAGCTGGGTTGACTCTTGATCACTTAGAAAGCAATAAATGGAAATTCCCAGTTTCTAATAAGACTGGTTCACCTGGTGTGATACATCCAATCATTCAACAGTGTAATGTCACAAATTACCAAAATCAACAGTTTTATTTTATTCTTCCATGTGTGTTTTACAGAAATTAATCCAGGATGTCTTTATTACAAAAAACAAACCTTCTTCCCACTTAGCGTTAGTATGATTTGTCACATTGTCACTCATAAATCATTTTTGTGAGATAAATTTGACTTTTTTTTTCCCATATAAGTACAATCACATTTTTACTCAAATGGAAAGTTGATTAATAAAAATGTAAAATTTATAGTTGTTCTAAGGCTGACACATGTAATATGTATATGACCTTCTTTCAGAAATTTAGCAGTATTTATGTGTGTGGCAGCCAACATGCATTTCAGTGTCCTTCTCCATGTCCTGTTATTTAATGTTGTATAACTGATCCTATTTTAGTTACAGAACCTAAAGTTAGGTCCATCATTATTTTGACAAAGAGACGTTATTTGATTATCGATTTTTCTTAACTTTGCCTCAGTACACAAACACTGTGAATTTAAAATCAAACGTGATTTATATGCAGATTTTGAGCTTTAATTCAAGGGCTTTTACAGACTTTTTGCATCAACTGTTGAGGGATCACAGTTATTTTTATACCTAACCACCCATTTTCAGAGGCTTACTTACATAATTTTAAATATAAGATTAGTTTTGAATATTTTGATGAAAACCCTTTACAGTCAATGACTCCCTTGAAGTCTAGAGCCCACTGACATCACCAAATGCTACATTTAGTTTTGTATTAAATATCAGATAAGCGATCTGTTTGGTTGAGATGGTGGAATTGACTTACCCATCCAAGATTTTTTCACTGCTTGGCCTTAAAAAATTCTTGCATTTCTTTTGTGGTGTGCTTCGGCTCATGATTAGTTTGCACTGTGAGAGTTTGCCCTGTGTTTCACAGCATTTGAATAAATCTCTGCAAAGAGTATAGAGCTGTACACTTCAAAATTAATCCTGCTACCTCACTCAGCAGTCATATCATCAGTAAGCCCCATTGGCCCGGTTCCAGTGGCAGCCATACATGCCAATGCTATAAAATTGCCTTCCCATGTTTGATAGGTAATATAGTATGCTTTGGCTCGTAAGCTGTTGCTTCTCTATATTTTTCTCTTCCCATCATTCTGGTAAAACGTAGTCTTGGTTTCATCTAACCAAAGGTTTTGTCAAAACTGTGCAGGCGCTTTTAATTCTGGCAAAGTCTAATCTGACCTTCTTATTCAGGAGTTTAAGTTGTGAGTTATCTTTTTGACATCTCTCATTTGGTTGCTCCATTTTTCACAAAATATCAAGGAAACTGGCCTTACATGGCCATTAAACTGCTTGTTACTCAATTTTCCAATTAGTTTTTGTGAACTATGTAAAAAATGGTTTTAGTTCCTAAACATTTTTTTGTAAAAACCCCTTCAATTAAAGTTTAAAGTCTGCACGGCAACCACATTTTTATTGTTATATTTAAAATACACTGTGGTGATGTACAGAGACAAAATTACACAAATGTCTTCGTCTTTGTCCAACAAATTATGGACCTTGCTGTATTGCCATTGAAACAACCAAATGTCCAAGAATGATCAGTGTTCAGCAGGGTTAAGTGTTCCATCATGCTCACTTTTATGAGTCATGGCACTCTGAACAAAGTCTTGGATAATATATCCTGGAGCTGGCACTGCTTGAAAATCTGCCACACGGGGAAAAGATTGGCAGCAGATAGGTAGTGTGTATTTGCTTATAAAATACTCCAGTCAAGAGTTTCACTCTATTATAGACCACTTAGGATGATAAGTGGAAAATCCTTACAAATCACAGGACCCAAAGATGGTGGAAGAAAATGAACACATCAGGAGGAAACAAACAAAGAAGAAGGGTAATGAGGAAGAAAGAGCTGAGGAAAACAAAGACCTCGAGGAAAAAGTTTTGACCAGTGAAGGAAAGTGTGAAAAACAGACACCATGTTAGAGAGAGAGAGAGAGAGAAAGACAAAGGTAAAGTGAAATGGATGGGAGAAGGAAGATTAAATCAGACAGTAGGAGGCCAAAGATCATTAAGACGGATAATGGAAGACAGGGATGAGGAAATTGAGTAGTGAAAAAGAATAAGATAGAGGAAGCGGGAATAAAATTAAAAAGTGTGATGGTTCAAAGTGTGATGAAAGCAAAGGAATAATAAAGACCGCAAATGGCGAGAATAATCTGAAGAAAGAGACCATAACAGCGAAGACAAAAAGGGAGGATCAAGAAAGCAAGAACAAGAGCCAAGAAAGACAAAGTGGAAGAGAAAAATGCACAACTCTCAAAAGGGTAGCTTGTTCCTGTCTTCCTTTTTCCCCCTGGACACCCAGCCTAGGCATAAACTGAATGAAAGTGAGGAAGGTTTGAAACAAATCTAGCAGAAGGAGGAAGAGACAGCTGGTCACCTCTACCCTCAATTTTTCACTCTGTGGGGTATCTGATCTCAGGAAACCTTCTTTCATTATTCACACCTCCCTCTACCAAACACTCACTATATTTAACATACCTATTTTCACATTATGATTATAATCTTTAGAAAAAAATGACTAATTTTCTTTGGAGATGGAATAAATTGTTGTTATATATGTTTTTTTACTGCTTCTCAGCTTTAGTTTCCCTCAGTGGTTATAGAAAGTTCTTAAATCTCTCTGGAATCGAATGTTGTACTGGCAGCTTGATTGTGAGCCAGAAGCAAGATATATTTCCTTGTCTAGTTTTTAGAGAAGGAAAAGGTGTGGGAATTGGCCCGTGTCTCCCTCAGACAGAGAAGAGCCACCAGAAGCTATTCATGTTGTAGCTCAAGGACTAGTTCAACACAGGTGTCTAAAATGTGGTTGTATAGAAATGATATCTTATAAAATAAGATATCAACAGCTTGATTGCAAGATTCCCCTTTCAAAAGAAAATAATGCATCATACGGGCCACTCCTTAACTGTTTATGCCAAATTCTGACCCTGCCTCCGACCCTGCCAAGTATTTGCATATTTTGGTTATTAAATAGTGGTTGAGTTACTTTTGCCTCCCTATCAGGTTAAAACAGTCTTTTCATTCTCCTCTCACCTCTGGCATCAACATTGGATTTTTACCCAGAGAACTGCAGCTCATTGGAGATTTTCTATGTTTTGGACCGTTCTCTGTAAACCCCAGAGATTGTTGTGTGAGAGAATCCAAATCCAGCAGTTTTTCAAATACTCAGAGCAGCACAACAACCTAGAAAGGCTCAGAGTCACTTAAATCTCCTTTCTTTGCCATTCTGATCCTTGGTTTGAATTTCAGCAGTTTTTTTCTTTGACTAACTCTACATGCCTAAATGCACTGACTTGCTGCCATTAGATAAAATATTTACACTGGCAATTTAACACATGTACCTAATGATTTGGCAAGTGAGTGTATAAATGCTGATGGACAGTGGAAAATTCCTCAGTAAAGTTAAAATTTGTTTTGGGGTACATAAAAGACACAAATAACCCTTAAAATCTACAATTTAACTGTTTTTGCTCAGCGTTAATTGACATCTCTGCACTGGCTGAAATAATAATAACAATATCTATGTTCACCAGCTAGCTAGGTGCCAAACCATGTGAGAAGTGAGTGACACGCAACGTGTCACAATCATATCAGAATTTCTATTGGCTCAAACTTGGCAGATTTGTGTAGTCTATAAACACGTATATTCTATTTATGTCATTTGAACTGCTGTATTTTGACATTGCCGGTAGCTTAGCTGTAGCATTTTTACCTGAAGGCTTCAGCTTCCGGGTAACAAGGAAATGACGTCATTCACGTAGATTACTCGAAATTTTAGTGGCGGAAATGGGCTTCCATAATTTTGACATTGCATCATTTATGTATTGCAAGTGTAATGACCATGGGCAGTTTTTTTTCCTTGTAATAAATACTAACATGTTTTAAATTGCAGTAGATGCACATATGCTAAAATTGAGTTATTAAAAATTCTAATGGTTTCTCATTGACTTTACTTTAGATTTAAACAAGCTGCCATGTCAAATAACAAAAATGTCAATAATAATATAGTTTCAGGTAATAAAAACTAAATAGAAGGGGAGAGTATACGTTTAAGGCATATTTCCTACACAAGACTGAACACATGCAAAGCTGATATTTCAGCCATTGTATTTGACATACCATCTGTCTTCAACCTCAGCTTAATAGCTCACCTGCTCCCAGAACAGCTTGAGGCCCACCATCAGTGTGTGCACAGAGATGTGTCCCAAAGCTCACAGTGATACTTTCCCACCATCAAGAATGTGGACATTTTACTAATATGTGCACTAATGAGGTACTTGCTGTTGCTGTGTTGATAACATTTGACCCTTGGACTGTGCAGTTTCTTGTGTGTTGACCGCTTTAAAGGCATTATGTTGCAGATGTAAACTGTCACTCTGCACTTAAAGTAATCTATATGTTATTATTCATTATTCAAACATATTTAGGAGGCTTAAAAATGTTTTTGTTACCCTGTTAAAGCATCTCATTCATTCCCACAGAAAATGCACTTTTTTGTACCATCCCCTTAAAGCTTCAGAAAATGTTAGCAGAAAGATTAGCATATGCTTTATTTTATTCCATTTAGAGAGTTTGCCTTTTGGGCATCATTTACCGTGAAAGCACCCAAACTGTGTCCAGTTGAGTTTACATGGAAGTAACATTAACTGTGTTTGTACTCGCCTGGTGTTACACTTAACAGGATTACAGAGTCAACATCTTCTTGCGGCAGCGCTGGAATGACCCCAGGCTGAAACTGCCAGACGACTTCAAGTCTGATTCTCTCACTGTTGATCCCAAGATGTTCAAATGTCTCTGGAAACCCGACCTGTTCTTCGCTAATGAGAAGAGCGCCAACTTTCATGATGTTACCCAAGAAAATATTCTCCTCTTCATCTTCCGTAATGGAGATGTCCTAATCAGTATGAGGTAATTTATTTACTTTTTTTTTTTAACTTGTTTTTAATCAGTGTACTTGAAATGTCGTTCAGTCTTATGTGATTCGTTGAAAATAGTCACTTCATCAGATATGCAATAATCCAGGAAAATGCAGCATTACTGTAAATTTTGCTATGACTTAGTATCTGGTTTAATTCAAAAGTCCTTTCGACAGTACCACTCAATTTTAGTTTGGGCCATAAGTCATGAATCTTCAAGTTTAAAGCTGATGAAAAAAAACTTTAAGCTAAGTAGAAAGGATTCTGTCTGCAAACAGATCTCATACAGTCTAGGAATGATCTTCACTAATATTTTATCAATACCAGCATTGATTTATGATACCAAAACATATAGCTTATGATATTGATATAGCATTCTATATTTTTTACTAAATGGCTTAAACAGGGTGTATTTATGCTTTTGCCATATTTGCTGATCTTTATTTCAAGTAATTATGAGGTTGTTTTATCACTTAGATCTGGGGTCAAGCCCTGTGATCCCTACAGTTTAAAACAATTGGAGATAAAGTACCAGAATTTCAGGAGTGGGACCGCGCCTCCAAACACGCTCCTCCTGATTCTTATCTATGTAGTTTCCCCCAGTTCTACAACCTGTTAATACTCGTTTACGTTCCTCACCCTCCCTCCTCTTTTCAATTTTTTAACTTCTTCACTTCTAATTAGTACACAGGGATCTGCTGGGTCCGGGAGCCACCACCAGTGGCCTTCCCTAAACCCCAGCTCAATTCACGTCCACGGCATTCACCTTTATCTACTAATACGCTTTCAAACCTAAAATGAGGACGTGGGCCCAGCTAGTGAAAGTAATATAAAATGTGTTCTTTCTGTTTTACTACCTAGCAGTTAGGCTTTTTGCATTTCTAAATATTCGGTGACAAGCATACAACAACTGAAATAATTTGACTCCAATTAAGGAATGAAGGAACATCAATTCAAATTTCCTGTCTAGTTTTCTCTTATCTAGTTATTGAGACTGGAGCTCATTTGGTTGTTTGAGTGTTATCCATTTATACTGCACTTAAGCGGTGGCTGGTGCCTAAGTACTAATTAGAAACATCTACAAAGCACTTAAAGTCAGTTCTGTGTCCTGCATTGATAACTAGAGACTAATTTTTAAAAAAGGATAGCGTAGCGTTACCCTGCCTATCTTGAAGTCAAGTCAGTCACAACTCAATTGTTGGAGCTGGGCGGCCATACTGAAGACACAGCCTTTTCAGCAGCCTTTTAGCTAAAGGAGTCCAATATGCTAGATATTAGAGTTATTAAATCTTGTATTTGAAAGGGATCAATAGGGTGTTACCTTACATCTAGCTTTCTATAAACAGTATACATTAAGCTGTATTTCAGGCTATTAGAGTTTATTATTGGCCATAGAACAAAGAATGTAAACACTTACATGACTTCAAAAGTAATCACTTCATAATGGCAGCCTCATAGTGGAATATTTAGAAATTTGTAAACCATGTTAGGCCTCAGTCCCAAGCTGGCGATTCCCTGACAACCTCTGCTTGCTATGAAAGAAATGTGTGTTCTTTAACTGGTTTGCAAGTGGTTCTTAGGTGTTGCTGGATTTTGCTAAGAGAAATCAGTTGCAATGAAGATACCCCTTTGTGACTGCTTTGGTCACCAGCAGATCATCAGGGTCACTTGTGTTTTCCATGGAACAAACCGACTTATCTGCAAATTCACCACCCTGTAGTAAAACTTGCAAAATTGTGGCACAAACTGGAATCGGAGAACATTGGCCTTCAAAATAAAAGTTGTGCTTTACCACTGAAACCAACACATTTCAAAAGATGCATCTGACTTCATGAATAGTCTCTTCACAGTTTCACTACGCTTCCATTCACACTACAGGGAACCATGGCAATCATGGCTTATCACTTCTTATCAATACTTCAACCAGTTATCAATACCCACTTCTAAGTTATTACCTGGTTGTGTGTGCCTTGAGGGCTGTATCCCTGGATACAGAAACAATTGACCATTAAGATAGTGTTTTGACACAATATGACAAACTGTTCTTTTTAGGCTTTACTATGGCTTTTATGTCAAATAAAAAGGAGACACCTCTTGCTACTATTTAGAGCAAAACAACCTCCCAGTGAGAAAGGAAAAAAACATATTTATCAACGTGTCAGAGCACTCCTTACGTTGTGGTACATCTTATCTCCTGGCTAATTTGGCATAGTTTCAGACTGAATTAATGTAGCATCAACCTTAGTAGTAACCAAATGACTGCTCAGTGTTCTCAATATTAGACTACATAAAAGTGCAAAATTATATTATGTAGCTGTGGACACATCTGTAGACTGAGCACATTAAATAATTTTTGACCCAGCTGCATAGAACTATTACCTGTAGTGCTGCCAATGTATTTAATCATGGATCATTTGTGTCTATGACCTGAAGTACTGCAAATTCACTCTGATATATTTTAGTCTATACTGGAAATATTTGCCTGTGTTTTCTGTCCTTCTTTACTTTATTTTAATATATTTTCTTCAGTAATTAAGACTGTAAAACTGGAAACTCAAAAGATAAAACTGTTTACATGCACAAAATTTAGTGGAAAACAGATTTGTACCCCGCCTTTTACCTTACAACAAGTAGAATAGGTTCCAGGCCCCCATGTAACACAAAACTGGATAACCAATAGAAATGTGAATGTACAGACTTAATCTTCAAAGGGATTGCTGCCAGGTTTTATTCATCTCCAAAGAGAATTGTCTGTATGTTTGCATGTACCATTTTATTCCATGTTAATATATCACTCAGAAAAAAAAACCCTTTCGGGTTAAACCCTTGGCTCCAGTGTAATCTAGAGTTTCATCTTGTGAAGTGTATACAGTAATATATGCAATGAATACAATAAAGCAGCCATAAAGAAAAAAAATAAATATCTTCTTCCTCCGACAGGTTGTCCGTCACCCTTTCTTGTCCACTTGATCTGACCTTATTCCCTATGGACACACAGAGGTGTAAAATGCAACTTGAAAGCTGTAAGTTTTCCTAAATTAACAACTCTTTAAAGTATCTCATCAGTATACACATGTGCTTGCTGATATTTTAGACATTCAGTATTTATGAGTTGGGAATATAGTTGTTGTTTTTGTAAAGTAGTTGGTTTTAGGGTAAATAAGAGCATTTTGCTTGTGTTTAGCAGCCAATTCCAGTGGTGAACACTTAGTGCAGTAGAATAAATCATCATATTTTAGGGTTGTTGTGAGAGTCTCATAGCTAATTGAGCTTGACATGTCTTTACTGCATCTTGTTTACAAAGCAGTTAGACTTAAATAAGCAACATAACTTGAAGCCATTACCCTGTAAAGCCAAACCTGACTGCTGAGATGTATCATATTCTGGATGGCTTCATGCATTTGAACTGTTATGTTCATTGGAAGGGTGGTAACGGTGGGCTTAAACTATATATATCTGTTGTGTTTGACTGTTTTTCTATCTCTGTATCTGTGCCCTCCTGATTTCCAGTTGGTTATACAACAGATGACCTGCAGTTTATGTGGCAGACAGGAGACCCTGTGCAAATGGATGCTATTGCTCTGCCACAGTTTGATATCCGACAAGAAGATATTACTTATGGAAACTGCACCAAATACTATGCAGGCACAGGTACTTTCATCGTTATGAAACAATATAAAGTGATAAGAAAGTTAAAAAGTTTTGACCATCCAAAGAAAGTAGTTACGCTCAGCTGACAGTAAAAATGTACAGTAGAAGTCTGAATGGGTATATTGAACTACTAAATTACTTTTTTTCCCTGCGCTGGCATCTGCGCTAAAATTCCGACTTTCTATGAACATTGTTTTAAGCAATATTAATTTTTTTTTTAAAAGAAAATTAACCTCAACCTAAAAGTATAGTCATATGGATATGTCTGCCATTAACTGTTGACTATCTCCCTCTTGGGAAGCCACCAAAAATCACAGTCACTGAGCAGACAGATGTATCAGATAACTTAGGACAAATTCAGAAATATTACAAATTTACTTAGTCATGACTGAAAGGTTACTCTGACTCTCCTCAAAGTAAACAAAGTAATAATATTAGCACACGCTGTAATTTGAAACATGGAGTGACTTTGAGTTGTCACAGTGCAAACTCCTCTCATTCATATTATTTCTATTTCATGATGTGTTATCAGTAGTCAAACCTAATGTTGACAAGTTTAAAGTAATTTAGAGTTTTAAAAGACAAACCACAGGGAAGGTTTTGCTCATGGTTAAATAAAATGTAAAGATAGAAAAAACAAACAAAAAAAAACCCCATTGAAATGTATTTAATTTTTTATGTGAATGTGTTCCCTGGGCCCAACACACCAACACAAGTCGCTGTTCAAACTAGGACACAGATGACTCTTCTCTTAGTATGCTGGCTAGCTTAGCATTAGCATGCTGTCTGTGCAGACTCTTGCAAAAAGCTGAAGTTGTATGACCGGCATAATGCAGCTTTTTCTGTCCTGGATCTATTTTTCACTTTACCATGAAAATCTCATCCATTTGTACAATAAGAATAAAAGTAATCTCTGAAGAATGTTTACAGGATTTTGAGAAATCTCTGCTATGAAGATTTAAGGCAGTTGTAAAGGCCAAAGTGGGGTGAATGTAGTACTAGCAAGGTGTAGCTAATAGGTTGTGCACTGAGTATAGTAAAAATAACAGTGGTAACATTCAGTTTTCCAAGAATCTTTTAATTATTTGGCTTCAATATGTCCATTACAGCCTATTATTTTAAACAATCACACGAAGGTGGTTTCTTAAGGAAGTTAACCAAGTTTTTTCTAAGTATGTTTTACCAAAAATTCTGATGTTATCATCAAATGGCCAAATGTACAACAAGGACTACACAGGATAAGATCTGTTTGTTCCCATTTGTCATGAGAATAATAAAAAAAAAAAAAAGCTATTTACTATATAAATATGAAATAATAAAATTGTTTATTATTTCTAAAAATCAGATTTATCCCCAGGTGGTGATTTTATGTTTTTATCTGCTGTCTTGAACTGTGTTTGAAGCTAGCAAATTAGGTGTGCAGCATCAGTTATCATGACAGTGTGCCCTGCCAGAAGTGAACCACCTACTGGGTTATCCTTCTTGGTCCTAAATATTGAATTGCATTACAGGCCTCAGTACCCTTATATACAATTATGTGGTCCTTACTGAATATTGTTGCTAAGAGGTTTTTTCTTTTTTAAATGTGTCTAAATACCAGTGAAGGGTAGCAGACAGCTTGTAAAAGTTGTCATTTTCCAGGCTGCTTGCCGAACTAAGAATAATAACTAATCCTGTAATAAAAGAAGTAAAACTGCAAAAAAGAAAAAGGTAATGGTACTGTGGTATACACTCATGCAGACTTATGTGAGTACAAAATGAATTCACAATGAAATGGAAAAATCTCTATCAGCCAACAGAGCTGGTATGACCTCAATGCTCTCACACTTGGGGAGGCACACTGCTGGCGATGAGTCAGGCTTTTAACTGGTTGCCATGGCTACCTGGCCAGACACAAAGATCACCTCTGTCTACGACTGGTTCAAGCCTGCTTGGCGACACAGGCGGCTCTTATATGCTGTATAAAAGCTCCAGAGATCCCTGAGCTAGTTAAATATTACTTCAGCCCACCCACTCTACCATCCCATTAGACCGACTAACTAGGCTCTATATTCAGAAACAAAAGGCTCCTGAAAAGGTCTGAATCTTATGGATTCTTATTCCTCAGGCTTACTAATGATGGCTTTACTTCCAACAGGAATGAGTGATTGAAAAATAGATAAGTTATTAGTAGGAATGTATATAGTACTTTCAAGCAAAATCACTTAAAAAAAGAGAAAATGGAAGTGCCAATTCTAACAGTAATAACTCAAAGGATTTGGGGCAGGTTCAGACATCCTACACATTTGGCACATTCACAGTAGGAAGCAGTATTTTCTGATGTGCGACCTTGAGTGCTCAAATAAGTCTCAGCTTTAACAAAGTTATGTGAAATTATATTAAAGCCTATTGGCTGTTGTCTTCTCTTTTTGCTTTCTCCATGACAAATGATGCACACTACTGCAGTTTGCTTTTCTCTTTGGCCAAAGGACGAAGTAGAGTGCATAAAGAACTTACCTTACCTCCTAATGCCTAATGTGGCTTTTATAGACCGTTCAGTGAAGTGCCAGTTCTCTCACCTGCTCTGTTTCAGTTAAGGGACTGGATGCTCTGAAGACCACATTTCAACCAATACGTAACATTTTATTTTTTCTTATTGATCTTAAAACTACTGCTGGCTATTGTCTCTAATTAATTATGCTTTATGGGAAAAGGTAAGGTGGAGCATGGGCTTCATATAGTGCCATTTCTCTGAATTGGGACACATAAATCATGTGCATGAAGGCACTGCCAGTGCCATCAAGCACATGCCTACTTAACTACCTTAGCTATGTTTTGATGAAATCATGTTTTGATATGTGACCATTGTTTCCATTGTCATGCAGGGTACTACACTTGTGTAGAGGTTATCTTCACCCTAAGGCGACAGGTTGGCTTCTACATGATGGGTGTTTATGCCCCTACGCTGCTCATCGTAGTCCTTTCATGGCTTTCCTTCTGGATTAACCCTGACGCAAGTGCTGCCAGGGTTCCTTTGGGTATGGATTACTTGATAAGTTTCACCGATCTTTATCAGTACACATTGTCTGTGAACTATTTCTTGTGCTTCCATCCAGGGATAAGTGCATAATTAGATCAAAAAGAGTGATGGGTGAGAGTGTTTTGTTTTTTTTTTTATTGGAGGAATTAGACATTTAAACTACTGTCTAAAAGGATTTCTATTGGGCAAAAGGCTATAGTAAATAAATAGAAACCACTCTAAAGTATTTGGATGTTTGTATGGATCACTGACTTATCCATCACTTTGACACCATGAAGGACTTATCTGTTGAGGTTGGTGTCATAGCCATCGTTTTTCTGTATGTGACAAATCATTGAATGTCGCTGTAATTGACAGATGGGACCCATGAAGCAAGAACCCTTGTCCAGTGTAAGCTAAATACACATGAATCAGAGCTGAGAGCTTAAACCCATGTTTAAGACCAATAACTGCCCCCTTTGCTGGTTAGCCAGTTGGTTTATGCCTAATTGTCATAACTTTGGTTTCTCTTTGCTGTTATGTTTAAAATCTAAAACATTCATCCACTCAAGCTATTTTTCCCATTAGACAAGAAGCTGATTCCTATAAACATCCACTGATAAAATGCCTTTTGTTAAATTTTAGCTTATTATCGCTGGAGGCAAGGCCAGGCTCTTGTCTTTCACTTAAATTCTTATGTTATTCTGTGCAGTCAATAAAGTGTTACGGAGACAGTGGGAATGCAGAAGCTACTTGAGCTGGCCAACAGGGCACACCTGATCCCTATTAACCAAAGTAATGAAGGAGTGTGCTGAAGCACACAGGTGCTGTTTTTTTTCCAAATTAAAGAAGCACACGTTGTATCAAGCCTGAGGGAGGTTCAGGTAGATTACTAGAGTGTTAGAACGAGCCCCAAGGGAAGTGACAAGGATTGTCTGGTACTGGTAGTACTTAGATTATAGTGTGACTTTGTATATGTACTGCATAAATCACAGGACCCAGATGAACAATATCTAGTGGCCCTTTTTATAACACTGATTGTTGACACAATTTGTCTTTCGCTTAGGCCTGTATGTTGGAAAAAGGAACTAGGTTAATATATTCTAAGCACAGGCTGGCACCACTGGCTAATATGAAGTTGTCAGTTCTTTTAAACAGTCGGTTTCATAAGTTTCCTCAGCTAAAACACACTCTTCTCATAGCATCATTATAGGGTTTTTTTTTTAATTTCTTTGTCTTGCCCCGTGGATGCCCTTCTGTCTTGTGTCTCTACTTAATGGATGTCCTCAAAACATGTGACACCTGGAACTGATTAACTAACCTGGTCAAATTGTAGCTTAATTTAACGTCTGATGTGGTATGGTACAACACATAACAGTGATAAACTTACCACTCAAATGCTCCAAATCACAGGCTCCACTGTGATTTTTCACATTCAGTTTAATGAAATAGCTGAATAAGTAATTCGGCTATTTCAGAGAAGGCCATCTCTGAATGATGTTACAACTTGAAATTCAAGTCCTGAATGTAAAAATACTCAGATAAAGACACTACTACTGTCACATGAATGAATGTAGTGAACTAACAATTTTAACACTATTTTTACAGCAGATATATTTCAAGTATGTCTTACATGTACCAAATATAAACGTTTTGGCACACCCTTATGTGTTCAGATTAATTAGAAAAATGCCTCAAGCAAGGTTATATATCACTGTATAGATGTTATATTTGCCTATTTCTTATAGATGTTTATGCATTATCTTTCCTTCATATGCTGTAAATGCTTATACTACACTTTACAAACACTACACTTTTCAGAATTGACAGAGTATTTGTAGATCTTGTGCTGGCTTGAGAAAAAAAATCTTTCCATTTGCTTGTCCCCCTCCTTCATAATTCAACCTGTGTGTAATATGTCTGTGTCACCCACACCCAGTGTCACACTGGCACGTCTGTGTGTGTGTGTTCAGGGCTGCACAGATAAGATAATCCATTGTTATCCCACTTCAGTCTTCCACTGCTTCCTTTTTTCCATCCTCCCTCCAGTTGTTTATCACCACTTTCATTCCATCATCACTCCAACTCCTCCTGGAAGCCTCCCCTGACTTCTCTCTAAATGGGATCAGTCCAGGTCAGTTAGCACCCAGGTGTGGGAATACTCTCATTTATAGCTCTGTGCTGTGTGTGTGTGTGTGTGTGTGTGTGTGTCTATGTGTGTGTGTGTGTGTGTGTACATGTGGATATACTGTATGTGTCCATGTGCTCATTGAACTGAGGTGTGTGTTTTTATGTTTAAACAGCATGTATTCTTGCCGTATAGGGAGTGTGAACAGATGTAACAATATAACTTGGTTTGCCATGACACAACAGAAATTTTCTGTACAGTATGTTGTTCCTGTTTTTCATTCTCATATAGCCCACGTTTGTTTTTTTTTCACTGATGAACAAGACACCAATATTGCCACTTTCATATTTCTCTCTGTTCATATAGGTAGGCTTCCACGATTCTGTAATTAAAGTTTATTCCAGTGAGAAAGAAGCAATTTGTTTAGAAATCCTGAACCCAGTATGAACATTTTGTTGATGAGTGACCCATATGAGGCCTGGAGGCAAAACCTAGTAACTATTTGTGTGTTTTATTGTGTCCCTGAAGCAGCACTATTATTTGAAAAAAAATTGTGCAAAGCTCTTTGTCAGTTGTTAGAACACCCTCTAAAGGCTGGCTGTAATTATTTGTGCTGTATCCTGTAGTGATGGGATTTCCGGCTCTTTTTAGAGAACAGCTCTTTCGGCTCGGCTCACTAAAAAGAGACGGCTCTTTCGGCTCCCAACCGGCTCTTCAGGTTTTTTTCTTGCTTTAATGACTTAATTATCAACAACAATATAAAATTATGCACAAAAGGAATTAGTAATGTGAAAAAACGTGGTATTCTTTATGTATGTTTATGTATAAATATTTATGGGGGCCCCTAGAGATGAAACACGTACAAACTCCAAAACACATTTCTAGCGTTAACTGAACTTCCAAAACAGAGCTACCTAGATCACTTAAATTACACAATCGAATTCATATGTCTATTGTTTTTGTATTAATACACAAACACTCATATATGGTAAATGGTAAATGGCCTGTATTTATATAGCGCTTTACTAGTCCCTAAGGACCCCAAAGCGCTTTACATATCCAGTCATCCACCCATTCACACACACATTCACACACTGGTGATGGCAAGCTACATTGTAGCCACAGCCACCCTGGGGCGCACTGACAGAGGCGAGGCTGCCGGACACTGGCGCCACCGGGCCCTCTGACCACCACCAGTAGGCAACGGGTGAAGTGTCTTGCCCAAGGACACAACGACCGAGACTGTCCAAGCCGGGGCTCGAACCGGCAACCTTCCGATTACAAGGTGAACTCCCAACTCTTGAGCCACGATCGCCCCCATATATATATGTATGTATGTATATATATATATATATATATATATATATATATATATATATATATATATGTGTATGTGTGTGTGTGTGTGTGTGTGTGTGTGTATATATATATGTGTGTGTGTGTGTGTGTGTGTGTGTGTGTGTGTGTATTCGAATAATTAAAAAAAAAAAACTTCATTTACCTGTTACTACCACACACCCAATCCAATTGTTGGTACTTCCTGGCTTGTGTAGTAGCCACTAGGTAACAAAAGCTCAACACGGCCCCTAGCATCCTGGAGCACTTCCGTTGTGTTTTGGAGTTTGTACGTGTTTTGTCTTTAAAGGCCACTGTAAATATACTTTTATTTATTCACTCCACATAAAATGTAATAAATAAATTATAAAATACAGAAACCAACTATTTACATTTCATACATTTCAACTTTTAACTACTTAAATTTTCAGCTTTTTCTTTTTAAACAAATTTAAAGTGAAACAACACAAAACACTGCAAACCACAACGCAATAAATTAAAATATGGGGGGAAAAAAAGAGGGGGGGGGGGGGAGAACGCCCAGATCTTTAATTAAGGGAAAGGTTGGCATTTAGAAATATTAATATCACACTCAACTGACTGCGTTTTATCTTCCCATTGCACTGATGGGTGGACAGTTCTTAGGTGTATGTGCATGTTGTTTGTGGAGCCGGCTCTATATGATATCCTTTTCTTGTAGACTACACTCTGCCTTTGTTTTGTCACTAAGATTGAAATGGTTCCAGACTTTGCTTCTTTTCTTGGTGTCACTCATTTTCTTTACTGTACCTTTCCAATGTGACGGTGTTGTCTCTTGTTGTTGCTCCCGGCTCTCTTTCTTTCCCTCTCCCTCCTGCTCTTGTTGTGTGCTACTGCTGTTGCGAATGTAACTACCGCCCCCTCAACTCAGCGCTGAGCAGAGGGGGAAGGGGCGCAAACGCAAGGCTCTGTTTGCCGTCTCTGCTCAGCGCAAACACAAGGGTGACTTGCAGCGTGAAGCGAAAAACAAAAAACCCACGGCTCGCATCGTTCACTTCAAAGATCCGGCTCTAAGAGCCATTTCGTTCGCGACCGACCCATCACTAGTATCCTGTAAGGATGCTTTGGTGCTTTGCAAAGGAATCTCCAACCTGTAAAAATGATTTAAAAATGCTATTTCATTAAAGGCTATTTGAGCTCTTGGAAATGTCCTAATAAATGAGGTAACTCCGACATTCTAAAAGCTTTTTTGCAGATTAGTGTATTACTAAATGAATTTTTAATTTTTTTATTCATTAAAGATGAAACGTATTAGTGTTCCCTCCTCAGCCGTAAGTTAATCAAATGCTTAACCTCTGTGATAAATAAATATTTTTGCTATACAGGGATGAAGGTTTTATGTTTTGATTACTAGCTGTTTTCACAGGGACTAAAATGTGCACATATCTCTCAATATAAAAAACAAAAAAATACCTCATCTGACTATAATGACTGACAAGGTCTCTTGTTATAACTCTCCATACAGGCATCCTCTCAGTGCTCTCTTTGTCCTCTGAGTGTACCTCCTTGGCCTCAGAGCTGCCTAAAGTATCCTACGTCAAGGCTATCGACATCTGGCTCATTGCTTGCCTGCTGTTTGGTTTCGCCTCGCTGGTGGAGTATGCCGTGGTTCAAGTGATGCTCAACAGCCCAAAACGCATTGAGGCAGAGAAGGCAAAGATAGCATCCAAAGAGAAGGCTGCAGGAAAGAGCCCTGCTGCCCGGAACAACACGGTCAACGGAACCGGAGGGACACCGCTTCACGTCAGCACCTTGCATGTCAGTATATTTGGTTTTTGATAATTTGAGTGTGTTTGTATCTGTAAGTCACCTCTAAGTAGCCTTCTTATGAGAGTTTGCATGTAGTATAACAGGAGCAATTCAAATGAAAATGCACCAGAGGACACATGCTTTGCATATGGTGCTCAAACTAGTGGAATCCATTTTTTGCAGTCCATTTTAGATCTTTTATCATGATCATCAACAGCTTTTACTTTTCAGAGTTTCAACTTTGCATATGCGTAGTATAATTTCAATGTCACCATTTCTTGTCCATCTATATGAGGGCAGTTGGTATAGGCGTGGCCACATTATGCATAAAAATATATGCCTATGTTTGGAACACAGAAACTCAAAACGCAAAACCTTTTGTCTTCAAATACAAGTAGAAAAAAAGCAATTTTTTGACACATCAAAAGCTTAAAATTCCCCATTGAAAGGCATTTAAAACCTCTGATTTTGTTCTTTATCCACTTATATCTATTTAGTTTTTGCTAAAGAATATTTGGACATGGAGGCATAAACCAAAACATCTTTACATTGCCTGAAACCCTAAATAAGAACTCATACATTAGGCATAAATATTTGCATCATCCATCAAGATAACATCGAGGGTATTTATGTTATGTGGGACTTGATTTCAGTTGCATTTTGCTTAATGAGAGCACAGATGCTTGTGTAATCAATAATGATGATATCCATAACGACCTCTTTGGGTTTTGATGCCCCAGTTAATCACCAAAACATTTTAACGATGGTGCATTTTTGTTGTTGAGTGACTGTTGAGTGTTTGGATGCCTGTGTATAGTTTTTTTGCTTTTATGTAACTCCCAAACCACATCAACAACCAGATCCAGTATCTGATAGGAATATTACGGCACTGAGAAAAGGGAAATCCAGTCATTAATAATTGGCATTGTGTCTGACATACACATACGCACAGCTTGGTCAGGGCTCAAGTCTGACACTTACATGCACAGGGAGGATGTTGCATGGGTCTTCCGATTGTATGCCCTAATTGCAATTAATTTACCTCTGAGTCTATGTTAGTCCGAACCACATTTGGTCTGAGAGGATTACATTATTCCATTGAGGTTTAATAGGTTTTCTTGTCAAAACCAAATCAAAATAATGAAGCTTTAATGAGCTTAATGACTTCAGTGAATAAGCATCCTTAGTCTGATTAGATCCTGTTCACCCCGCAGGCCTTTAGGGAAGTCGATGAAAGGGATTTTTTTTGGATGACATTAACTTAAGTCCTCCTGCAGATTGTTTTGTGTAAGCACAGGTTGTGATAACATGTAGAGGCTGTAGAGGAGTCACAAGAACCTAGATGAGAGAACAGCCATATTAGGCAAAATTTCATAAAACAAAGCAAGTCTAGTTTTGGCTCCAAAGATATTTTTTCCTCTTAAAATAGCCGTAGCTTTGATTTAGCATCAGAGTTCTATCCAAGTTTCAAGATCAAACAGCTCTTTTACAACATTTTCAAAGGGTAGTCTGTTTCCAATTGAGTCCAGCTATCTTGCATAGCCTCATTTCAATGCTCCTTTCAGTTTGGAGAAAAACCTCCATACAGAATCAATATGACATCATCACTACTGTAAAGAAACAGAACACTTTTTAATGTGTCAAAGAGTAGTTAGAGCAAGTGTGGCATTCAGTTTCCTTTTGCCATAATAAGAGGTTTAAAAATGGCAGTCAAAAATGTTTCTATATGCTGTTTTGTGCTGCTTGGTTCGCAAGAAAGGTATCTATACAAAGTACAGACGTGATGGAAAAGGGTTTCAGTTGTAAACCCTCATGCAGTCTTAGTCTGATAAAGATAAATTCCAACTTGCAGAAAAATGAATGTGTCTGTATTTGTGTATTAGAAAATACTCTTATATCTTATGTGATGTTGTTGGGTACACTTACCTTCATAATTTGTTGGACAAAGACACATTTTTGCAGTTCTGCTTCTATACGCCACCACAGGGGATTTTAAATCAAGCAATTCGGATGTGATTGAAGTGCAGACTTTTGGCTGTAATTCAGTGGGTTTAACAACAAATTTGGATCAAGTCTTTAGGAATTACAGACATTTGTATACATAGTCTCCTGTTTTTAGGGCTTACTAATAAGCAGTTTTGTGGCCAGACCAGGCCCATTCCCTCATTATTTCATGACAAATGAAGCATATACAATGTGCTGGTATTAGGGGTGCAACGATACACAAAATTCACGGTTCGGTTCGGTTCGATACTTTGGTGTCACGGTTCGATATTTTTTCGATACAAAAAAAAAATGTTCATGCCTTTTTAATTTGTCATTTATTAAAATTATAAATATATATTTTAACACAAAAGTACAGTTTTTAAATTTAACCCTAACCCTTGTGCGTGTTGTTTTTTAGCTCGTCATATTGCAGCCACAGAAATTCTTTTGTCCATGAAACCATAAAGCTGCACTTTCTTTTTGCCTTATAGTCTGATTTGTCATAACTTCTCCGTTTTGTGGTAAGCTTTTCTTTGGCTGTCACTTCTTCACCCTGACCTGTCTTATTTGGCTCAGCAGAACTAAAATATATATCTGTCTGTGAAGGTTCTCAATCATCCAGGTCATCGTAGTGAAATATATATCCTGCCGCACTCACATAAGCTCAGCGATTCTCTGCGCGATCAACCTCTCACATGTTTAAGCTGCGGGAGATTTCACTTGTCATGTTTGCATAGTAAGCTAACAATTAATAAGACGATGTCAGAGGAATTGGTGCACAAATTATCATCACTCACAGATCAGTGCTGTCGCTCTCTATACACAGTTCGCACGATTGCAAAGTGAAAGCAAAAAAACAAGCGCAAATTCAAACGCGATTTCAATATGTCACATATTGACAGTGGCTCACCGATGCCAATGACATAATTACCCAGCTACATTTCTGAAAGAATGCAAAAGCATTGACATATATTTTTCCTTCCTACAATAGCCCGACAGGCAGGGGAGAGATAGCCCCGGGACGTCGGGCTAGCGATATTGCGAGCCCTGTATCTGATTGAGGAATCACTCATCTTTGGAAAAGAGAGTTTATTACAGAGAAATGTCTCTTTCCAAAATAAAAGCTATACTATCCGTTTCTTCTGGGCTATATTCTCAGCAGCATATTAAACATATCAGGTCTCCATAAGGAGAATCCTGTGCTAACAGCTGTCTAAATGACTCGGCTAAAGTTTGTAGCATGCATGCTTGTTTTTGTCTTTGCACTAGGATGATGTCGGTGTAAATGTGCAGTCATATTCGTTGTGTTCCCACTAGTGCTTTCAGGTTAATCTCGTTGAAATAACCTTAACGCCACAACACGGCAAATCTCCGTTAACGAGCTACCCTATACAGAGGGGCTAGACGGCCAACACGTTAACGAGCTAACTGCGCTAACACACTAGCTCCCACTCATGTAATTGAGCATTGCATGGCACATCCAACATACTGTTTTACTTTAGTCCATGACTCGCTTACCTTCAGGGTCATACGTCACATGAAAACCAAAATAATTCCAAACGCCAGATCTGAATGAGGGTGGGGAGGTCCACTTCTGTCTCGCTAGCTTGCCCTGCGCTCTTCCTTCTGACCATCCTGTCTGTGTTGAGTGCTCAGTGAATCTGCGTTCGACTACTCCGCCTAGGCTGCACTCTCGAGCCTAGGCGGAGTAGTCAAATGCAGATTCACTGAGCGCTCAACACAGACAGCATCGTCAGAAGGAAAGTTGATAAAATAAATTACAAATTTTGTATTGTTCTTTTTTTTTCTCCCCTTTGGTTTTCTTTCTTTCTCTCCCCCTCTTTCTTTCATTCTTTCCCCCGTCCTATCCCACAGTCATGTCTGTCCCGTTTGCAACTGAAAATAAAATAAATTCATAATTATAATAAAGGTCAATCAAATGGACCAATATGATGATCCACTTAAAATAAATCCTCTTGGCATCTTTCTTGGCCTCAAGACAACAATTCTGATGGCTATAGATCCAAACGGGACACAAAAAAAAAAAAAAAAAAAAAAAATTGAAAAAAAAAATTTGAAAAATTTTTTATTGTTCGATACATATGCGTACCGAACCGAAAGCACTGTATCGAACGGTTCAATATCGATACGAATATCGTTGCACCCCTAGCTGGTATAGACTGATCAGCTCCATTATAACTGCTCCTGTGCATTGTTCGCTGGGAAAGGCCACTTCCACTCAGGGTGTGCTTGGCTTGCAGCCGTGCTTCAGCATCGAAATAAATGGCAGGACTCTGGGTTTCCTGGTGGAGCATGTTTTTGGCTCAAGTGACTGGATGTAATAGAAAACACTTTTGGCAGCTACTAAACAAGTAGAGAATGACTGATTGTGCAGCAAGAGGTAAGTGACAGGCATGAGGAAAGATGTGCAGAACTTAAACTAAAGTAGCAGATGAGTTCTGTCTGCTCTAATAACTTAACTTTGGTCAACATGGGAATAGTGTTCCAGTGTGAACTTTGCAGCTAACCATCCTTATTTAATTTCTACCAAGCTACAATACACTACAGTGCAGAATAACGCAGTAGAGGTATGGTTTCATTGGTTTAAAGTCTTAAATTAACTGAAGAACTTGCTGTACAGGTGGAATAATCTTGGGGCCACTGATAAAGCTACAAGCCTTTATGGATTGTAAAGTCAGTCTGTTGCTCACTCAACCAGTTTTGAACCACTTTGCTGTGGCTACTCTGCCTTAGAGGCTGCCCGTAGCGCTTTCGGAATATTACTCTAATCTTATCATGGCTCAGATGTTTCACACAGATAAGCGTATTTTTAGACAGAAATGATGCAGAATTCAATAATCAAGTCGGTCTGTGTCTGTGTGTGCTTTTGTCCACCCAGGTTGCTGAGACCCGCTGCAAGAAGGTATGCACCTCTAAATCAGACCTGAGGACCAATGATTTCAGCATTGTGGGTTCACTCCCACGGGACTTTGAACTGTCAAACTTTGACTGCTACGGGAAGGCCATCAATACTGGTTCTGGTCTCGGCAAATCCCAAGCAAAGAACAACAAGAAACCTCCTCCCCCAAAGCCGGTCATCCCCTCTGCTGCCAAAAGAGTTGACCTGTACTCGAGAGCTCTCTTCCCTTTCTCCTTCCTCTTCTTTAATGTGATTTACTGGTCTATATATTTGTGATTATCTTCAAATGATCTTGTATTATCGACCCCCCACCCCCCCCCCCCCCCCCCCCACACACACACACACACACACACACACACGCACACACACACCGTCACAAGTTTCTTAACTATCAAAGTGAACTTAAAGAAATGTGAAACCTACCCATGCAAAATGATTTTGAGAGTCATTATATATTACTATAATTGTTATATTTAACTTAAAAAAACACACACATTGTGACCATTTGTGTATAAAAAAAAATCATTCCAAATCAGTCTTTCTTATCTTTCCTAAAAAGTAAGTATAAAATCTGAAGCTTTGTTTTTGTAGTACTTAAGAGGTTAATACAGGGTTGCAAATAAAGCAACTGATGTGATGCAAACAAATCCACAAAGACTGATTAAGAAATAAACTGTAGTCGCGCAGATCGATTGATGATGCTTATGGATTTATTAATTTATTTGTTTGATTAATTTTTGCCATTGCCCAGTGGGAGTATGCTCGCAAGTTTAATACGTTTAAACGTTTTATTTAAGCTTTAATGCAACGTGCAACATTATAATTACCTTGCATGTTAAAATAATGCATGTATATGAAAACAAAGTATAAAAAAATATATGTATAGAATATATATTTAATATATTTATTTAATATTATTTTGATTTGCTCTTGAGAAGATATGTGGATGCGAAACACTCTATTCCTGCTCAGACGGCCATGTGACACTGCCACTCCTCCAGCAAATGTAATATTTGACACTTTTATTGTGTGTAAATGGATCACTACTGAACTGGGACCATATGTTTGTGAAATACACAAGCAAAGAAAAATAAATGAACAAGCAACTTTTCACCATTTAATGTGATTAAATTAAACAAAGATTTAAACCGAGAACTGTTTTTCATTCATTGCTATGCTCCAAATATTCATCTTCTTTACCTTTCTTTTTTTACTTGTTTGTTGATTCTTACTCAGCCTACAGCTGGTTAACATATATTGCTAACAATAAGACAAAAACGGTCTATATTTACAACATTTTCCCTTCTGCACTGTCCATATGCATTCGGAACATCATGCGACATCTGTTTCTTCACCTAGGCTTGACCTCTCCTAATCTGCTAAACCAGCCATCAATTATTCATGAAAACCTGCTTTGAAAATGACCCCAGACCATCACTGTGAGACTTCTCGTATGAAATCTGTCTCTGGCTTAATGAAGCAAGATAAATGCTGACCTCATGTCATGACAATAGGGTCATATTAATGAAGTTTGAAGTCATTTAGGGCAGGTTTGCTCATGTAACGGAACAGTTAAAGTGTTATTTGCCCTGATCTCCTGTTTTTCTTTTGTTCTTTTTTGATTTCACTACATGACAAAAACATTTTTTTTCTTCTTCTGCAGCTGCCATGGTTACAGACAGACTACAAAAATCAACCTATGACACAGAATGGTAGTCAGACTGAGACGGGGAAAAACAGTATTTGAAGCTTCTAAAATAACATTTAAAAGCATATAAAGTATGACTCATAAGAAAAGTATATATTTTACTGATTACATATTTGAGGTTAGTTTTAATAGCTCTGTAGACTCTTTCCAGGTCTCGCTGAATCACAAATGAAAAAGATTTTGCATTGCAGTGCCCCCCAATGGCGGCATCTAGATTTCTTTTAAGTGATGAGTCGATAAAATGCTCTCCTGGGAGAAAAACAGATGCAATGCCAGGTTTTGCACTAGAGTACTGGTATCACTTTAAGACAAAGAGTTGGATTTCCACTCTATATTTAAATACATATGAAATGCTACATGACATTTGCTTGGAAAGTTTATTTTTCTTCAGTTTTGTAAATAATCCAAGATTATCAGACATTTTAAACCTTTGAAGCGTTTTAGCACTGAATTGTCTTTATAAGCAGTACACATTGCAGCTGCTAGCTGAGGCTTTTATCTGCTCCAAAAATAAACATAATGATACATCTGCTAATAGGCTACCAGCAGTGGAAGCAATAAAAACAAAAAGATTAATGATGTCATTTATAGCACCGCAACAGTAGATGCAGCTCTTGTTACAGGTGTGACTCATCTGTCTGTGGTTTTGCGAGTGTGTGTGTGTTTATCTGTGTGTCTGTGTGTGTACTTGTGCTCCACCCCCACAACCCAGCACCCTGCTAGTAACACAGTGCAGTAACCTATATCACGCAGGGTGCTTTCTAATCCAACATGACCTCTCGCCAGGCACCCACCCAAGGCACCAATACAAGCACCATGACAGTCAGGCAATGATTAGTGGAGGAAGAGTTTGGGAGAAGAGGCCACAAGGCTTATTGGAAGCTCATTTACTTTAAACAAGGTTTTCACACATGAGTGTTGTGCTTTTAGAACCTTTCCCTAGGCACTGAAATAAAGAAATAAAGTCTAGACAATGATTTTCTTGTCAGGAAATTTATACCATTGCGTAACATTATTACCACAAAAAAAAAAAAAATTATTCAAAAGACCATATCGTGCAAAGAGTGCCATGTTGTAATATTTCAGTAACTATCACATCTATCAGCAAATAAAGTACATTCTGTTTACTTTTACTTTTTTCTCATGTTTGCACACTGTCATTGGGAATGTTTTATCTGAAACCGAAGACATAATGGAGTATTTTTTTCCCCAAAGACCAAAACAGATTTTGGGTCAGCTACAATTTTCCACTACCTCACCCTTCACAGGTACCATAGCTGTCTGGGTTTTGGCAGTACCTTGAATACGGACGGTTAGGAAGTGTGGAGGATGCCATTTCCTGTCAGAGCTCAAAGTGGCTAAAAGCTTAGTTCCAGCCAGACTAAAAAAATCTGTAAAACAGCCACGACCATGGGTCCCATCATTAAAGTTAGTTCTGCACAAGAGCAAAAAAGAGTGAGGAAAGACAGGGATGAAATACTGTCATCAAGTCAAAAAAGGCTGCACCTGGAAGAAATAGAGGGTAAGAAACAGTAAAAGCAGAAATTGAAGGATAGTAAAAGCTGATGAATAAAATAGTGAACTAGAGATTATAAAAGAAGCTAGACAATTAATTCCTTTAAAATAAAAATGTGGAGTCATCAGTTTTATCCAGCTCAGGAATCATGAAGCATCTTATTATTTTTAAGCATTTGGACTTGCAATTGTAATTAAATTTACATATCACTTACATTTTAATTGTGTATGAATGACTATATTATAATAAAACAGGTGTTTAGGCAGAACTATGTAAACCAGTTAGGTAGAAAGGAACACAGAATCCCATGAGTAACATAATGGTATCATTAAATGATTAATTTAATGTAATGAATGACATCTTAATCTTAACCTTCAGCTTTTCACCTCATTTAAAACCATAATGCAACAGCCTTAAATGCATATGCAAAATGTGCATGAAGTAATATGCTATGTAGCTGAAAGACAAACAAACAAACATACATCAGACATGGTCTTAAGAGTTTGAAAATGGAAGGCAGTTGCCATATCTTTTCAAGCTCTTAACACTACCATGACAACCTACAGAGACATGCATCAGACATGATTTAGTTAGGAGAGACAGCTAGAAACCATTATAAACTTGCTTCTCTTTGAATGCAGTGTGGAGTTAGTTGTTTCGTTACGGGAACAATCCACATCAAAGATCACTTTAAGTCTACCAGTAAAAGCAGCATTTTTAACTGTTTGGCCTGAAAACAGACTCATTAAAACAAAAATAAAGGGAACCCTGAAGACAAGATGACACCAAATACTAATAAATTCCTTAACAGTGTCAGTGTCTAACAGTGTCATATATTCATATGATTATTATTTTTTTATTTAGGTATTATTGAAGCATCTTCCTAAATGCTTTAAAGCTCAACACTTCACATTTTTCCTTAGTTTAAGTATATAATTTCTGCCACACAATTTCTCACACATGAAATATGATTCATAACTAAAGGAAACATTTTAATTACAGTATTGTACAAATGTCTTGAGTCACCACTCATTGCTTTGCTGGAGTCCGATATTAAAGTAGTCTTGAGCAATATTTTTTCAGGCTTTTTGGAGGTCTTTCAAAGTTTTGAAATTTGGACATCTGCTGCTGCTTCCACACATTTTTATTTGGCCATTTTAAGAAGAATGTTTGTTTGTTAACCCACGTAACCTGGACCTATGAATCATCCAAGCATAAAAAGGCACCTAACTAAAGGAGAGAACCAGTGACATATCAGACAACTCAGTAAAGCACTAGTTTTAAATTGCATTTTTAGTTACTGGTGCATACGCATATAATTTCTTCCCATTTCTTCAACCAAATCTATGAAACAAATGACAAAACTAACATTGACATGCATTTGCACCAACAAGGTGATTCCCAAAGCTATTAGCTGAAAATGTGGCATATCTTGGCATTGTGTCATTATAAAATATACGGAAAGTGGAGAAATAAAGGATTAAAGACCTTAAAAGTTGGTCATACCAAATACTGACTTTCAATCGCTCTGTTTTTGTCTTCTGTACTGTACTTTCATGTGTGAATGTACACATTCTAATAAATCACTGAACCTCATTTTCCTACAAAATACAAAGAGATGGGAGTAACTCAAGACTTTAGAACTACACTGTATTTTCTCTTACAAAACACAGTTTTTATATATTACATAATATTACTTACATAAGGACTAAGTGGGTTTTAGAAACTTTCATATGATTCAAGGAAAAGTATTTTAGAGGCCATGTTGTAAATGCATACGTGTAAAGATTGATTGAATGCTATCGATGCAAGCATAGGCAGTCAGAGTGTCCAGTCTCAGCACTCTCCCTGACCTTGGGACCGATCCCTGCAGGTTTAACTCCCCAAAATAATTCTAATAGCAGGATATGCTTGGCTTAGCAACTTCTGTGTGACCAAAGGCCTTGTTTTGTATTCACATCACCTCTTTACTGTATGCACAAACAGCCCTGAAGTCAGTGTCACATCAGCAGCAGCTGTAAGTCACAGAACAATGTTGTTTTCTATTTTCTGATCAACTAGCACAAGAAAACTAATCACTAAAATAAAAAATAGTTATTATAATAATTCCAGTTGCATTTGTATCCATAAGTTCCCACTTTTAGTTGCAATTCCATTTATTAATAATAACAATACTACAAAAGAGCTTTTCAGTAGCTGAATTCCAAGATTACCAAATCAAGTCATCCAATCCAGTTTAAATGTAGTTTGCATTCAAAATTACAGTAAATGGTCGTCTTGTTTCCTTCCCACATATTTAAAAAGAAGAGGTGGCTCAACACAGTAGTTAACAAGCCCCTCCCTTTTGTTTTAAAATGAGATGCTGATGTCTCATTTTTAAAAGAGCATATATCTTTTTAAATAATATCTAATATGTTTTATTTATATTTTATTTATTAAATAGCCTATAAATTATTACCAGGTCATTATATTTACTTTCATTTTTATATTCAGTTGCATTTTTCACAGTCTTTGAACATTTTTGGAAATGCTGCAAATGCTAGTCTAAACATCTGTTTGTGGGTGGGTGTTCTCATGCTCAGCTGTTTGACACCATGGTGCATTTATTAGCGTTTTTTTCCCTGAGGTATTAAATATTTTACACACATAAACAACATGTTAACTAAGTTATATAATATAAAACGTGTGTCGCACAAAAAAACAGCACATATGCCAATGCACACATTCATTACTTGCGAACTTATAACACTGAGTTCATATCCTCCTCCTATGTGCTGTGCTTAGATGTGGATCTTGGAGTTCGCCTTTCTTGAACCAGAGGAGTGTTGAATTTTTCACTCTACACAATGTAGCCTGGAGGCAGCACACTTGCTTGGCGGTGGAGACTGTTACCTCATGATTTTAAGGAAAGACATTGGTATTATTTTTTAATATTTCCCCATGTTTGGTCTAAATTATTAACAAGATCAAAAATGTTTGGACCAACCAAACATTATTGTCCCTGTCAATTATTTAGAGCCCAAAAGATGGGAAGAAAGGGCTTATATTCTAAAACATCAAACGCCCCTTGAAATACAGGATTAGTCAATAGAAATATGGTTTAGCTGAAACTTGTAGTCACACATTTGACAGCAGTGTGGTCATGTCTGACATCTCTTTCTGCTTTCTGTGCTGGGAAGTTCCTTAGAATAGGAAAAGGCCAGAGTAGATGTGACCCTGCTGATTTTTCAAGTAAGAACTGAACAAGAATATTTGATATTAATTGCTTTGTGTTTTGGTCGTATTTACCCAAGTGGATGCACAGTTAACTAATTTCTAATTATTATTTTATTAAACCAAAACATGCCAATGCTAATTGTCTTGAAATTCTGCATACACCTGCTTTTAAAGTTATTACAAACATAGTTTCAAAAATATAGAATAAAACAATGCAGAACACAGAAGACATTTTGCACACTAACTTGCCTTTAAATCATCAGTGAACTATGAGTAAATACATGCAAACACATACAATAATAGCCAGTAAATGTTTCATACTGATCCTGCTTACAGAACAATAACAATCAGCATACTGTTGCAGAAAGGAAATGTGCTACTTCATTAGTCAGTGTGTGGCCATCACAGCTTAAGTGTCTTCTTGAAATAGTCATAAGTGGGACACTAAATTGCTGCTCGGTTGTGCTGTGTACCTCTCTAGATAGGGGAGCCAACTAAATGTCAGAAATATAAATGCTTTCTAGAATATGGTTTTAGAGCATATCTGGAACACATACACCTTAAGAGCTAAATAGTTCTCAAAAGTACATTGAGTTAGTTTTACCAGCTGTTCGCAATGATGGTTTCACAAGGCAGAAACAGTTTTATTAGCATATGTAAAATTCTCATTCTACTCTTTTGCTTTTTTATGTAAAGATCCCCCATGTAAACATTCTTACACAGCTTGTGGGGTGATTTGATTAAGAGTTCTGAGCTGTTGATTGGGTTTAAAATGTTACTCACACCCTAAAAACTAATTAGATTACACTTCAGCATTGTCACAGTTAAATTATCTCACAGGCTGCCAATTCGGCACACTGGCAAATGTGCTCTAAACTAATCACACTGGAATTGAAATTCTTACTAACAGCAGCAGCAAAAGGAATCAATGCATGGCAGAACCTTTAGACAAGGTCAAACAGGAGAACATATGTGTGCCTGTGGAACACAAGCAGTTGAGTATAGAATTAAATTGACCGATGAAGATACCATAAGAAAGCAAAGTTTTTGGTGTTTGGTTTATTTACATAAAACGAAGGAAGTGCAGGAATAAATAAAAAACCCAACAGGTTGAAAGGAAATAGTGGTGTCATACAATTTAATTCTATTGTAATTTGGGAACTAAGACAGCAAAATTCTGGCACCACAGTTTTGCAGGATTATGACCAGGCAGCAAACAGGATTTTGCTTTGATGCTCCTGGTTGACTGGAGTCTACCTGTCTTCCTTGTGCTCCTTGTGCCTGTGTAGTTACTCCAGCTAGCGTTAGGTCAGGTTAAGTTAATTTGTGATTCTAAATTGGCTTTAGGTGTGAGGGTGAGTGTGAATGATTCTCTGTCTCTCTTTGTTAGCTTGTGATAGACTGGTAACCTTTCTAGCATGTACCCTTCCTCTGAACATTCAGTAGCTCCAGCTTGAATAGTTGGAGATAGACAGATGTTTACAGATACGAAGTTGAGGATGAAGAAGGATAAGGGTGTATTTCTTTCTGATGTCTGTATGAAAACTCCATCTTTGCGTTTTACTTAAACACAAAGAGCTACCAACAGAGGCCTGGTTGTCCCAAGCCAGTGCCTTTATAAAGGGCACAATGACAGGAGAAATTACTTTTGTGCGTAAGGCAGCAGTGCTAAAACACTAAGATACTTTACTCTTTGTCAGCCATTTCAAAAGTGAGTGAAAATTGGAAATTAAAAACATACCATGGGAAATTAAGAATTACCTTCCTAAAATTAAACTGTAGCCTACTATAAGTATCACAGACATGCACACAGAGCTTTTTTATGTGTAATAATATCTTATTACAGATATTTTGTGTTAAATTTCAGTCATAATTTCATCTAAAGCCTTGATAAACTGCAAATCTTTCGAACTGAATTGTACTTGTCTGCTCATGTGGGTAATTACACTCGCTGGCTACTTTATTAGGTACACCTATTCAGCTACTCATTAAAGCAAATATCTAATAAGTCGTTCAGATGGCAGCAACCCTGCATTTTGCCTCACAATCATCTCTAGGGTTTACAGAGAATGGTGTGAAAAAGAGAAAATATTCCGGGTAAAAATGATTTGCTAATGCCAGAGGCCAAAGGAAAATGGCCAGATTGTGCCAAGCTGATAGAAAGGCAACAGTAACACAAATATCCACTCCATACAACCACGGTATGTATAAGAACATATCAGAATGCACAACAATGTTCGAACCTTAAAACAAATTGCAGACTTAACAAAATTAAATGCAGGAAAATATATTTTTTTTAAAAAACTCAGCACACTTAGGTGTCCTTAGTACCAGCTGAGCATTGTTTAAATACCAGAGCTTAAATGTCAATCCCTTTATGATCAGAGTGCACCCATCTTCTCATGGCTGCTTCAAGCAGGATAATGTGGCATGTCATAAAGCTCAGATCATCTCAAACTAGTTTCTTGTTAAAAATGACTGCACGCAAATTGGCAGTCACCAGATCTTGACACAAAAGAGTACCTTTGGGATGTGGTAGAACAGGAGATTCACATCATGGATGTGAAACTGACAAATCTGCAGCAACTGCATGATGCTGTCATGTCAATATAAACCAAAATCTGTGAGGAATGTTTTCAGTATCTTTGCCACAAAGAATTCTGGGGGGCAGAAACCAGCAATAGCACTACTGCTGTATATACTATTGTACTTAATAAAGTGGCCAGTCACTGTATGTTTTTTGCCCATTTGTACTTATCCTTGCCACCAGATTTAAGAAGTTACCTGCAATTTCCAAAAATATTGTTGTGATAATCAATTAGAATCATGGACAAAAAGCAAAACAAAACAAAAGATGTTTTTTCTTATAGTATCTTGGATCTTTACCACCCCTACGTGTTCTCATTCACCTAAAGACTTCTCACAACAGGAGACAGTATCCATGTTATGTGCTGTCCATGGTGCTGAAATCTGCCAATTTGTTGCTTATAACTGCCCCTGCCCTCAGCTCTAATTCACTCTCAGCCTCATTAGTTTGCTCCTAGACTGCTATCTTGCATTGCCAATGATTAATATACATCTGTCTGTGCAGGTTGAGATATGCATATCATAAAAGCAGGTGACAGGATTGCTACTTATTTCCTGCTGGCTGCAAGGCAAGCTCTCCTCCATTTAACCCCATTCATAATGGCACCCAAGACCAGGAATATATTTGCATCAGATTTGTATGCAGAAGGTGGAGATAAGCACTAGATCAAAGTTAAAGAGGAGATTCATTTGATGGTTATTCCTGGAGGGCATGAGTGATGGCCTCCAGCTGATGCACTTGATGAGTTTTCTCAGTAAGAAATGTTGGCCTTGTACGTGCTGTAGATGAGGCTTGTTTTTTTTAAGTGACCAACTATATTCGAATGTCTTAATCCAAGCTGTCTAATATACATATGTGATATTTGTCATTCAAAACAGTGACTGACAAATACAGTCAAAACAGTGTCCTGTAAATATGTATTAAAGGTCTATATTGGATAAACTACATGTAGACTTTTGTAACCCTTACTAATGTTAATATAAATCCTTTTGTGTAACTACATAAAGTACACTTGTATAGTCTTAAAATCTAAAATATATCGTCACATCCATATTTCTCATGCCTTTTGGATATCGTCAGTGATTGCTGGAACTAGCTGGAGCTAAGTACTACAGTGGTCTGAAGAGATATCTTTCTTTGTGATCACTTAATGAAAATTCCCACAGTGAACACAGATTAACTGATTACCTAATTAACAGAAAAATCAATCAGTGGTTTTGCTGATATTGACTGAAAAGATGTTTAGTTTTGGAGAAGGTTTAAATGTTTAGATATTTGTAGTTGTTTTGAGTCCAGCAGTAGCACTTTTCGAGATAACATCACAAAATTACAACTTCTTTGTTTCCTTTTTCTTATTGTAAACTGAATATCTTAATGTTATGTTTATGTTTATGTTTATATGCACTTGAGTTAAAGTGGTTATGAAAATAGCAGTAAAATGCCCAAAATGCACACTTTAAACATATATGTGTGTGGAGAAAGTAGATGTGATGATCTAATGTAAAAAAGCATATGAGTGTATGGAAATTGTACTAAAATCTGCTTTTATACTGGAAGTCTGTTTGTTGGTTTATTGAAGGTTCATTTAACATAAACTTGGTGGCAACGATGCTGAAAAGTGGACAGACTTTAAAATGAATTGGGACACTAACAAAGGAAAGTTGAAACGTACATCAGGAAACGAAAATAAAGTGTCACTTATAACTCTCGAATGTTGTGAATAAAGCATATTTGTAAATGTAACTTCTTATTTTTGCAATGTTAGGAAAAAAGAGAAGATTACATTGTTTAGAAGAAGCGCTTTTTCAAAGTGTTGTGTGCTCTCTTGTCGCCAAGTGGCTCATTCTCGGCTTTTTCCGTCTCTGTCCGCCTTCTCATTAACATTCCTCACTTGTGGGTGTGATGCTGAGAAGATCTCCTGCTCGCCGAGCGGAGACGCGCAGTGTGCCTGTGCGTTAGAGGAGGTATCAGCTGGCGGCAGGAGGGGAGCAACGAGGAGGAGCGGAAGAAGAAACGGCAAACCTACGTTGCAGGCGACCATTCCTTCACTGCCGGTGTCCTTTCACTGCTAGCCACCTGCAGAAAACGGTCCTTTCCTATTTTTTTTCTCCCCAAGACTGAAGGTGTCCAATATGTCTGGGATCTAATATCTCTGGAGAAACAGAGGAATATCATAATACCTTAGTGGATGTGGACACTAAACTGTCGACATGGAAATGATAGTGAATTTATTCGTTTCACTTCTCCTGGTTTTATGGGGATGCGCGCTTGGAGGCTCGCCCAGTGTTCAGATTGGTAAGCACCCATTAGTTCAACCGAAAAAGCCAGTTAGCTACAAACATTTTTGTGCGCAAAAACCTGTGAAATTGGTTCTAAATATGTTGTATTAATCAAATATTTACCAGTGTAAAAAAGATTATTTGTATTTATTTCAGGGGGACTTTTTCCAAGGGGCGCGGATCAAGAATACAGCGCGTTTCGGATAGGAATGGTTCAGTTTGGCACCTCGGAATTCAGACTGACGCCTCATATTGACAATTTGGAAGTGGCAAACAGTTTCGCTGTTACCAATTGTTGTAAGTTAAACATATTTTAAGTGTACTTTTATTGAAAGAAGCCTTCAATGTCATCTGTGATATAATCTCCACCGCTGTGCTGTTTACCATAAGAGTTTGGATACACGTTATCAGCTCTTAGGATGTAATGATCTGAGCTGTCTAATCTATATTCTGTCAGCAAACACATCCAGACTGTGAGCTGTGTAGTTGAGGATGAACGAGGCTCGTGTAGGCAGGGGAAAGTTGGTTTCCACAGAAACAGTCGGTCACATCCATCCCATTTTCATTTCTTCAGATTTAGAGATCAAACAGACTGTACTGCAAGAATATCGATCCTAATATTTATTATGATCCTGCTTTCATGCAAACCAACTTATTTTTTCGAAAGTAACTGAAGATAAGGGGGTGGTAGAACTAGACTTAATTTCAGTATTCTCTGATCTGTTTCTTGTAACAAATGACATTTTAAGCAGCCACCTTCATTACTTTATATTTAATGTTCACTGAAAGGATCAACTATACTGAAGATAGACAGGTTAACTGGATCGGTATGCATTCGCTGTTTTCCTCTTTCATCTTTCAAGACGAAATCTGAGATGTAGGACTTGCTGAGACTGACGTTTTTTCATTGGTTACCGCTGTCACGTCTTTTCTGAGCCCAGAAAGAGCGGTGCTCAACCATTGTTTGTTCATATAGCCTTTGACTGCGCTTCAGGCATTGCCTAGCGACTAGGCGAAGCTTTAACATTCCCATTGAGAACTAATGATACCACGAGGCAGCGAAAACGTCAAAGGTTCTTGTGAAAAACAGGACAATAGCTCTCGATGAAATTTGAATCACGACATTCGAATTGTCTGCCACATTAATCTCTAATACTTCTTCTTTTTCGACGAGACGTCAGTAAACCGAGTTTTGTGATTAACATGCATTTACTGCTTTAAAAAAATCCATGGCCCTTTAAAGCTTTATTTCCTTGATAGGTTCGGAGGTCGCTATTTTAACAGCCACAGTTCATACATTTCATTAAGCGGTTGCCAAGCGACTGCTCCTCTCAACAGTCCCTTAAACATAAATCAAACGCTTCTGATTGGTGCGCGCATCGGTCCAATCGATTTCATTACCATATAAAAGCTTCCTGCTTAGAGATCCTCACTGCGCGTGACAGATCACAGTGAGAGTCATGTTGATGATTGAATTGTTTACAGCAGTCTATATAAACCACTGTTGTTTAGCTGACTTGGTTTAAATGCATCTCACACGTACAATTTTTTGTGCAAAGTATATCCTGTGTGCATTCTTTGTACCCACCCCCACCACACAGACATAAACACACACACTTTACATACTTTACTCTTGAAGTTTGTCTATGTTGTGCCACATATATATTAATCTGAGCGATTAGATGGGACCAATCGTGTTTTGGAAAACTATATGCAAACTATATATCTACTTATAATAAAAACATGGAGTGACCCGCACCTGTTTACTTGTTTAACTTAGGCTAATGTGTGGGCAAATGAACTGATTCTCATTATTTTAAATGAAGTAAACAGAACTTATCGCTGACTAGAAGGAAAACAATGGGCTGCAAGATTTGCACTGAGTTAATCTTTTAGTTAAGCACAGTATTTATTTATCCTTGTAGTTAATTTAATGGACTTCCTGCATGATGTTTCGTCATCTCGTGCAGTTTCAGATGGTAGTAGAGACTATGACCTTGGTTCACATCCACAGTGACTTCAGTTCATTTACTGCTGGTCCAGGATTGAACTAAAAAAGTACTGAAAGATGCATAAAGTTAGCAGTGACCCTGAAGGGTGAACAAATGGTTACACAAAATAGCAAATAAATGGATAGATGTAGACTGTGTTATGCTGGACAAAGGAAGTCACACTGTATACTAAAATGGGGACACATTTATTCAGAGGTTTTGTGTCTCATACATAGTTGCATGCATCTGGTGATACCAGATTGCGTGTGTATAAACTCCATCAACTGACTTTTTGAGTGGGAGTGAGAATGAGAAAAGGTAGGACTGGCTGGGGTAAGGCGTGGGGGGGGGGGGGGGGGGGGGGTCGCATTTAATCCAGTAGATGGCAGTCTGCCCCACAGTCCGCCTCCATCTGTAATTACAGCACATTAATGCCACCACCTTGTCTTTTGTTAGCTATACTTTATGAAACACATGCAGGGGAGAATAATGGGAGACACAATAAAGCCAATTCTCAATCCTGAAATCTAAAACATTGTAACAAAAGGTTTTTACAAGCTGTATGTTTAGTTCTGTGAATGCAATAATCAGACTCTTCTAATCTCAAACCAGAAAAGTACATTAGTCTTTAATAACGAGGGGAAAATGAAAGACAATATCCAGCTATATATAAATCGATCTTAGTGGACTACAGTATGTACCCTGAGAGACAGATTAGCTTTAAAATGTGTTCCCTCAATGTGAAAGTAGATAATGTCATCAGCTACAAAAAGAGCGCTAAAATTTACTTGGCACACAATGTGTTTTGCATTTTTCATATGAGATATATTCTAATGTTCACATATCATATTTGAGGTAACTGGCTACTGTATTGGTGGATAAAGTATCTTCTTTTATTTCCTTGCAATATGTGGGACTCAATATATGGACTGGTATCTCTCACACTGTGGCTGTACTTCTGGGCACCAGCATACTTCATCAATGTAGTGTGTCGGAGACAGTGGGAGGGAGGATGATACATTCCTCCATCAATAACAGTTCATCTGGTCAGGCTGGCATCTGCTGCCAAGACTAGGGGAGTTGTTGTTACCGTGTTATGTGTTTGTGTGTGTGTAGTCAGGTTGGTGTGCTGTCTACCCAAAGCAATAAAATTTAAAAAAAATGTTCGAACACTGTAGATTATAACCAGCTGTCTGTCCCCACATGACATACACACCCTGAAACTCTTCATCACTGGTAAAGAAATAATGAGGAAAGAAAAGGAAAAATGGTTGACTCATACTAGGACAAGTCAAAACAAAGATTCCAATTTCTGCCCATTTTTATCCATTCAGTAAAAAAAAAAGTTTCTCTAGTTTATTTATAATTATAGATCCATGATGTGATAAGTAATTGGGAACGTTACCATAAACGAGACCTGTGTAAATATGTATCTTTTGTTATTGTATTTTTTTTACGTAATTGCATCTTTTATTGTGTCATAACTCTTGTGTCTACCTTTGATTACAGACATGGAACAAGTCAAAGCAACATTGACATTATGTATTTCCTTTATACCTTCATGAGATAACATTAGCATTCTGTCCCAGTCCCAAGAAAATATATATCCAATTTTTTAGCTTCCCTTTTGCCTTTGAAAAACATGAAGCAAGTAATTTAAAGGGAGATTCATTAATGGCTGAACAGCTCACAGACATACATACTTTTAAGTGAGTTTTGAGTGGGTTAAAAGTGGCTGCATATTAGGGAGTCACAAACAAAACTCCATCTCAAGCAGCTACAGTTTGCAGCTTTGTCAATGATAGTGCAAAATATCACACCCTCTATGACAACTTTTTAGTTACTTGTACGTGAGAACTCACACCACATAATCTTTCTGGTTTTTTCTCTCCTGCCTTCACAAGCAGTGCGCTGGAGTACTGAAAGCCAGTTTGGACATAGCAAACAATTTATTCCAAATAACATAACCAATTAATACTAACAGGGCAAAGTTGTACAGGGAGCAATTATAGTCCATTCACATATGCACTCTCAGTGAACTCTCTTACCCATTACATTATCTTTTGTCACACCTGTTTAAATAATCAATGCTACTTTTTGCTTCTCTCTTATTTCCCATGGGGCTGCTACAGTAGTGGCTCCACATATTTGATCTGGGGCAGATTTCATGCCAGATGCCCTTTCTGACTCAATCTTTCAATTTATCTGGGCTCGGGACTAGCAGTATAGTGACCCCTGAGGGTGGGTTTGTGCCTACTCCTGGTCACCTGGTCTTGATCTGGAGATTAACTAAGAAACTAAGGTTTATTAAGGAATTCCACAGGTTCTGTGCTGGGACTAATAATACGTAGAGTATACATATTTCTGTTAGGGATTATTATTAGAAGAAATACCATACATGTTCATTGGTATGCTGATGACACTCACCTTTATGAAGCTGATGACATACACCAGTTAGTTAAAGACAAAGACCTGGATGGCTTCTAATTTCCTGCTTTTAAATTCAGATAAAACTGAAGTCATTGTACTTAGCCCAAAAAATATTAGAAAAATATATTAGTAATATGGCGACTAACTAGATATTTACTTTGGATGACATTACCATAGCCCTGAGTAACACTGTGAGGAATCATTTTTGATTCATTTTGACAAAATATGTCCTTCAATGCACATATTAAAAAAATATGTTATACTGCCTTGCATTTGTGCAATATCTTTAAAGCTTGAGTATTGTAATTCATTATTATCAGGTTGTTCTAAAAGCTTTCTAAAAAGCCTTCAGCTCAGTGAGAGTACTAAGGGACTAAAAAGAGAGAGCATATTTCTCTCCTGTTAGACTCTATTCATTGGTTCTCTGTTAAATACAGAATTGATTTGCTTTATTTTTTCACTCATTATGGGTTTACACACCAGTTTGCACTCTGACCGTCTCATACATCTTTTGTCCTTTCTCCATCTCACCACACCCAACTGGTCACGGCAGATGGCTGCCCCCTTTCCTTTATGAGGGTTTATGAGGGTTCATGTTGAGGTTGTATTATTTCTGACACAATTTTAGAGCAGTTCATTATACCCTAAACAGACAAAGAAGTCCTAGCTGTAAATTCATGTGCTGAAGCTGGAAAATATCAGTGTGAAATGAAAAATTTGGCACACTGGAAGACGTTGCAGCTCATTTGGTCTTTATCAATGTTTGTCAGACTCAGTGTAGAAATGCTAGTATATAACAGTAAGCCAAAAGTTGGTATTAGCTAGCCATTAGTATTATTTTAACTGAAACATTTCTGCAAAGCCTTGTCTCAGCAGTTTTCTTCATGATAATTTTCTTTCTTTTGACTTGAAGAGCCCTTTTTCATTGGCTTCAAAACTTATTTGAAGTTAAGAGCATCACAGTTAATAGCCACAAGACAGACTGTTATTTATCCCTGTGCACTTGAAAAGGAACCATCCAATGTGAAAGTAGAATTTAAAAAACCCCCGCTAAAACTATTTATAAATCCAGTAGTATTTAGCAGGTTAAAGACATTCATTTAAAGAATACTCCAAAAGGTTGTGGCCCTAATAACTTGGAGTAATTCCACTATTGCCATTGCTAGGATAATCCATCTTTTCTGGCTCAGCCTTCTGGTTTTATAGTGTTAATGATAATCTTTATGTGTGTTTACTTAATTTCAGTTCAAATGCTTCCATTGTATATTCTTGAGCTGTTATTTCTGTTCCCTACGTCTTTTCAAGCAAACTGCTTTTCTAAGACCAATGGAAGAGTTTGAGGGCACTGACAGCCAGCTGGTGATTTTAACACTTCAAAGTTCTTGTTTGTCATGGTTGAATCATGTCATACTGTAATTTCATGCATCTGAATGCACACAGCATTTCTGGGACGAACATATTCAGGGACCTGGCTGAATGATCAAAAGCCTAAACCGGCCATACATGCACTGTGGTGAATTGGTTATAGCCAATTTATTGTTCACGCTTAATTAAGTGCATTCTCCTCCATTTCAGAGAGTGCTGTGAAATATTAAATAGGCCTGGGAGCTGGCCGGTCAGAAAATGAGGCTAAAAACCCTCTATGGATCTTAGCTTGCCCTGAATACAGCCCTCAACCAAGCCCTTATGACTGTGTTCTCAAAAAATACAAGCTTGAAATATTATGTGTTACAGTGTAATTCAAAGTTCTTAGCTGGAAGTTTCCAAGTTATTTCATTGACTTTTATTATCATAACTCAGTCTTAAACTCCTGTGGTGTTTTGCATTTCACTCACTGCATCAGTGATAAGTCTTAAACAGTTTGCATTAATTTAACTAATAAATAAACATTTCCTACATGTGTGGTAATAATAACTGGATTGATATGATTTGATGAATATGATTGCCACTCTCCTGTCTGAAAGCCTGCTAGAATCTAAGCAACTAAGTCATGTGAGCTGATGAAACAGTCATGAAATACTGTTATGAAACATCTGAGCTTGTAAATGTTCCAGATCCATTCATTGAGTAATTTAATGCAAATTTATGCTATAACATTGACATTACCTTGTGCTATACAGTAATAAATCATGTAAAGCAACATGATACAACACATTTTAACATGTATGAATGTCAAGAAGGAAAATAATTTTATGCACCGTGTCATTTGCGTGAAGTATTCTACTGAGAAAAAGACTGCAACTCCTGAGAATGGCTTCATTTTCATATACAGTGACTCCGCCTTCCACCACCCCCACTCACTTGTGCTATTTAAAACAGTTTTGACATTGTGTCTTTGTGAAGGGTTACACACTTTGAATTGGTGCCAGTGAATATTCAATGTGAAATACACTCAACAAACCGGTCAGTATCTGGTGTGACCACCATTTGCCTCATGCAGTGCAACACATCGTCGCATGGAGTCTATCAGATTGTCAATTGTGGCCTGTGGAATGTTGGTCCACTCCACTTCAATGGCTGTGCGAGGTTGTTGGATATTCGTGGGAACTGGTACACGCTGTCGTATACGCCGGTCAAGCACATCCCGAACATGCTCAATGGGTGACATGTCCGGTGAGTATGCTGGCCATGCAAGAACTGGGACATTCTCAGCTGCCATCTGCCCTGAACAATGTGAACCATGATTCATCCGTGAAGCGCACACCTCTCCAACGTGCCAGACGCCATCGAATGTGAGCATTTGCCCACACAAGTCTGTTACGGCGACGAGCTGGAGTCAGGTCAAGACCCCGATGAGGACGACGGGCATGCAGTTGAGCGTCCCTGAGACGGTTTCTGACAGTTTGTGCAGAAATTGTTTGGTTGTGCAAACCAATTGTTCCTGCAGCTGTCTGGGTGGCTGGTCTCAGACGATCTTGGAGGTGAACCTGCTGGATGTGGAGGTCCTGGGCTGGTGTGGTTACACGAGGTCTGCGGTTGTGAGGCCGGTTGGATGTGCTGCCATATTCTCTGAAACGCCTGTGGAGACGGCTTATGGTTGAGAAATGAACATTCAATGCACGGGCGACAGATCTGGTTGACATTCCTGCTGTCAGCATGCCAATTGCACGCTCCCTCATTGCTTGTGGCATCTGTGGCATTTTGCTGTGAGACAAAACTGCACATTCCAGGGTGGCCTTTTGTTGTGGGCAGTCTGAGGTACACCTGTGCACTACTCATGATGTCAGATCAGCATCCTGATGTGGCACACCTGCGAGGTGGGATGGATTATCTCAATATGGCAGATGTGCCCACTACCACACATTTGGACTGATTTGTGACCACTGTTTGGGAGGGATGGTTATATTGTGTATCTGGAATGAATTCTAGGTCTCTACGTCCATCCCATGGGGAATGGGAGCAGTAACAAAGGTGTTGCATTTATATTTTTGTTGAGTGTACATAATACTCTTAGTTTAAAAGGAAGCACACTAAAGTTGTGAACTTCCACAGGCCTTGGCTTTTAACAACAGAGAAAGCATTAAAAAGCAAGATTTAGATTGCAGCTGCACTTCTTTCATGGGATTTGATGTCTTCATCACTATTGGGGATTTTCATGCAAATTTGACTATTTTTGACAAGCACCTCTGTTAAGCACAAGGCTGTTCTGTTGTGCAGACATGACAAAAAGTCAAACTTAGTGTGCTGACACAACACTGGACCAAATATTAATATTTGCTTAGAAGTATTTGTTTGTATAGATGAAAAATAAATACAATGATATAAATGTGTTAATGTATTAAATATAAGTAGGACACTAATATGGTATAAACTTTGATCATTCTGGAGGGACTTGGTCTACAGCCATTTTTCTTACTCTTTGTCTTTCATAAAATAAGGGCAGCTTAATGTAGAAAATTTAGAAAGTAAGAAAAAATGATACAAATATGAACCCTGGATATGTAAAATGAAACCACAGAATATAAACTGTCATGGCTCTGTTTTATCAGATGTTTTACCCTGACTTCCTTTCAGATAGAAACCATGAAATCAGAAAATATCAGATAATTTATTCAGCTGCCCCCCTTTTCTAGTGTTTCTCCTGCTGTTTTAAAACAGCAGGGTGGATTGTTGAGCTGCCAAAAATGCAAGGGCGGTTTTCTTATCCTGTATAATTTTGAAATATTTTGGCAGAATATGACTGCTAACATTATACTGTAAGTCTCCACACCAAACTCAGAAACTACCTGTACACAATCAACTTCACTCTTTTCCATTAACTTTATCTTCATGTTGAAATCTGAGCTGAAAGTAGTGAACAGTCTGGAGTTTCTTCTTGCCTTATTATTATGCTCACTGTCTGTCTGCTGCCCAGGCATGTACATGGGCAAGAATATCTGGTACTAGTGTGTCAAGCATGTGTAGGTTTGTTTGCCCACTTTTTCATACACCTGTCACACACAATGTTGTCACTGGGCATGTGTGCATATCAAGCTTTTGTTGATGCAGCTTCTGGCTGAAATCCCATCTCTTCTTTCCATTCTCATCATGTTTCTTTATTATTTGTTTTCTTATCTGCTTCTAATGTCCATTAAATTGTTTTGACCTGCTACCCATTTGCTTCCTGCTGAATATTTGGCTGTCCTTGTGACCAATCTCTCATTGAATTTACCATTGTGAGTTTGTCCTTATCTTAACTGTAGGGTTGATGCTGCTGCATATGCTAAGTTGAGCTAGAGCCACTACTGTCCTTGACTTCTGTTAGCATTTCCGAAGTGCCTAGAAACCAACCAGTTTCTAGAAACCAGTGATGTACTGTAAGTCCACATTTCTGTATACACTACTGCTCAAAAGTTTAGGGTCAATTAATTAATTATTTCCTTTTAATATTTTGTATTAGAAGAACTGAGGCTCATTTTCAACGTCACTCCTGTGTTTCATCAGGTCAGGTTAGCATAGTTAAAAATCATTGTAACTAATAAAGACTGGCTAGTTTAGTATTGATATGTCTTGGGATTTGACAATAGTTGTTGTTGATGTCCCTCAGTAATTTAATAATTTTGTAACTAATGATGAGCTTTCAAAGACCAACAGAACAGTCAAAGTTTTTATACAACAGTGTATACTACTCCTTTCACAAACCAGCATTATTGGACACTTATGGGTACTATTAAATGAAACTAACAGATGAGGACCTGTGAGGCATCTGCTTGTTAAACTTGATACTTACTTGTTGGAGTCCCACTTCTCTTTTTATCTCAGTAAAAGACAGATTTTGAAGAGAGTTTTCATACACACCATTGTATAATTATTTTTGTTATTTTTTTTCTCCACATGTACCATGATAACCATGATTTTTGGGAGCCAGACAACTATGTTATAGTTACTTGAAATGGTCCTCTGCTCACCTACATAGATATTCCACTAAAAAAATGATTAATCATTTATGAAAAATCTATCCATTAATAATGCTTTTTTGGGCAATATTACTGATCAGTGTAATTTTATATTAAAAAAAAACCCATATGCTTTACTTAAAATAAAGGAACTTTTAATGTGACCCACTGTCTCTTTATGCTTTCATTGATAGCTGAGCCAGTAGGCCCGGTAATAAATGTCAACACATTTTGCTGGCAGCTGTAACTTTAAAGTCTCTGCCAGACAATCTTTTGTTAGGTTTAGTATGAAAAATAACAATCATATCATTTAACATATAAGGAAACTAGCCAAAACACGTACGTTATTGACAGTCATTGATAAATGACACATAAAACGTATTTTATTTTAGAGAGTCCATGTAACTGTAACTAATTTAATTTGTTATGATGTAAGCAGGGAAATGCTATCGACACGTGAGAAGAATTTGCATGTCATTTAACCTGTACAGTCAATAATTTATCCTTTTAATCTTCATAAAGCAGTGGGGTAATAGACCAAAACTGCACCTATTAAAACATAAACATAGCAGGGCAATAGGTGAAGATGAATACTCCAACACACCTCTGCATAAAGAGAGAATTTGACATACACTGCATAGTCACTTTGGCAAGATGATTCTCTGTCCAATGAAAGAGGTAGATTAAAGAAACTGCTCAGGGACTGTGACCTTACAAAACTTTTGATCAGGAAACATATGAAGTTCCTTTAATGGAGACAAACATCAACGCAGAGCAAATCAGCAGGGGGGCGACTGCACTGGTGCATGGCTGAAAACCAAAATCATCTTGTGATAGTTCACTCAACAGCCCAAACACTTATACATGTAAAAGATAAACAGTTTTCAGCAAGCAAGTGTTATGCTTAGAAATAAATATAATAAACCAACATATTCATATGTTCTATGTAAAACAAAGGCTAATATTTATAAGTTAAATGCAAATCTATGTAGCAAAAAACAAAACACAGAAATATTGTTTTTAGCAGTGTAGGCAGGCCTAGTTTCACAATTTCAACCCTTTGGTGCACAAAAAAATTCTACACAACTGTAGAAAAAGTGAACGACAAGCCAACAGCTGCTGAGATGCTTTGGCTACCGTCCAGATGAAACCTTTTGTTTAAGCAGGCAGATCATCAGGGAGCAAGTTGTTACAAGAGTACAATACCGCTGTCTGTAAAACAGACAGCAGTTAACAGCAGTGCTGACAATATAAAGAACTCTTTCAAAGGGATCAAAGCTGCAAATGAAGTGGGCAAAGTGAGCTCTGGTTGAGAGACAGGGCTGGGGAAAAAAAGGCATATGTGCTTTTTCAGCAGGAAACAGAGAATTAATTCCTCTTCTTCATGTGACTAATTTACGCAATTAAATAAATTTCAGTCAGTTACATTAATCAGTGCAATTAATGTAAATAGTATAATCAATTACTTGCTAAGTTTGAGTATTTATCTATCCTTCCTAATAGTTTACAGAGAAAGTATGAAATGCTAAGATCACAAAAACAGACCCAGATTCCCTCCCGCCCCACCACTCTTATCTACCTTTACCCTGAGTCATCATGCCCTTTTTTAAAGGACAAAGCCAGCCTAAAGAAAGTCTGTCCTACATTTACATTACATTTAGATTTTGCTCACTGACACATAACGGTGGAACAATAGAGATAACAGAGACATCTATAAATGTGCTGCTCTCTAGCTTATCAAACTCTTAAGACATTCTCGTCCTATTGTGTCATTTGCATTCATCATTTTTTTTTTATTTCTTTATCTTTCCTGTCATTTCAGTTGTATTTTTTTCTTTTAGTCCACACACAAAATGCCCACAAATACACAATCAGATTTAAAAAGCTTGACAAAAACACCCATTAAGAGTAGACAAGGCAACCAGATCAAATCGTAATCCCACAATGATAGGAAGCACAGGTTCTCCTCTATGCATGTTGATGAGTATCCCTCTTAAGCAGTAAACATTATTTGTTGAAATAATGAAAATATTCAGTTAAATGACTTTCACAATGATTGTAATTAGATTTGAAGATCCTTGTAGAAATATAACAGCCACTTGAAGTTCACCTGCGAAAGACTAGCTCCTTTTTAAATGTGTGTTCTTTGTTTTGCTTTGTGTCATGTTCTTTCAGTAAGTTGAACGTTGTTAAATTAGGTCTCAGGAAAAGATGTGCACTACAGGTTGCTGGCAGTTGTCAGGGGGAATCGGTCACAGAGAGGGTGCTGCACCAAAAACCTCAGTGAGATTGGCTTGGTCACTTGCAGATTGCCACAGTCCCTCATAGTTAACATGGAAAATGCTGATTTGTCTGCAAAAACTTGCTAACTAACCATCGAGCAGAAGGGAAACTCAAAAAACTTCAGTACATACTGGAAACTGAGAATGCTCGTTTTCAAGTTAAAGTTACTTTATCTTTACCGTACCACAGAAACCAGCATGTTTCAAAAGGTGCATGTATTACTTTGAAGGTTTCTTGTTACATTTCACTCCTCACAATTTCACGACAGCTCAGAGAGTAGTTTGTGACAACAAGACAAGGCTGTGTTTTCCATACAAATTTTGGGAAACCGTGGCAATTCCAAGGAGGTTTTTAGTGCAGTATTGCATATGTCTTTGCTACCAATTTTACTTAGTGACAGCAAGTGTCCTCCAGCAATCACTTGCCTTTGGGGAATACACATTTTTAGTCCCTAAAGAGTCATGAACCAGTTTCTAGGCATGCATGAGTGTGGCTCTATAATCAGTTTCACAGCAACTGCCAACAACCACTTGTAACAGGTTGTTGAAAACTCATCTTCCCCTAGGAATTAGTGGTTACCAACTCCCAGTTACCAGCTGTTCTCTGCTTGTGTTACCAGGGCTTTAGGTTAGTTTTAAGATAGTTTTGTTAAAGTTTTGAAATGTCCAACTTAACTACTCTCTTAAAAACTGGTTGTCTATATTATTTTCCTGGTAAAACATTCTTTATAATCTGGAGCCTTAGTTGAATAGATGATATAAATAAAGCCATCTTAAATATAATTTTACGTTTCTTCAAAGTTATAGAATTTAAAAAATCTAGTCAGCCCACTTTTCAGAGATACAGTGGTAACAATATGCTCTTCATCAACTGTGATCAATTCTCGATGGCAAAGTGAGATAATCCATAATCATTTTGGATACCCAGCATCTGACTCATGACAAATTTTCCTTCTGCTGTGGTGATACAGTAGTTCCTCTCTCTCACACAGCTAGTTCTCATAATAAAACAGCAAGGGAAAGGGGTGGTGTTAATATTAATGCTGTTGGCACTGCAGTATATAAGCTTTTATAACGGTAGGAGAATTTTTTTTCTTTATTTTTCAGATTATAGATATAGGAGGGGACATCTTGATAGAGATCCAAGGATAAAGCCTTGGTTGCATCTTTTGAGGATAAGAATCTGGGCTCTGTGGATACGATCTGCTAATCTAGGTCTTTTGTGACACTGGTGCAGAGATAAAGTGCTTGCGTTAAAAATAAATTATTAAAACAAGGAAGGATAAGTAAATACAACATAATTCTCATTGACTTTAGGCAGTATTTTTCCCCCCTGAAGTCAGTTTTCTGTGCTGCATGGTTCCATTGATCCCCTATCTAACATGACTATATTTTATATATTAAAGTGTTTTTAGTGTTGGAGACGTAAAATAACAAACACAGTTTCCATACTATATTCAACAAAGACTTCTAACCTCTGTTAATTTTATTTTCAATCATACTAATAGAAGTGGGGAAGGAGGACCCAAACGCAGGGCTCTTGCGATGAACAGTGCATTTTATTTACAGTGGAGTAAATGAGACAACACAATAATCCCCGTGAGCTCCCTCGACTCTTGTGTTGTGTCTTCACCCAAAACTCTGTACTCTGTTCTCACTCCCCGTGCTTGTTGTCCACCTGTGCTCCACTCTCCTCCTCCTGGGGGAAAAACAACAGAGGCAGCCGTCAGGACACCACACTCCAGCAGGCACACACTTACTGCACGTCACTACACTTAGGCAAACTAACTTGTAGTCGACTTCAATCATCCAGCCTCGGTGGGAGCGCCATCATCCTCTTAAATAGCTCCCCCGACGAGCCTCATCAGTAGCAGGTGCGTGGCATGGTCTTCTGGTGTGGCCAGCCCCCTAGCCGGGCCACACAGGTGCCTGTCACCCGGCCTACAGGACACCACCACATCCGCCCACAGACAGGCACACACCCACACCTGCCTAAACATACACGCGTGGAATGCACACACAGACAGCAGCACAGTGCACACACATTTCTACAAAATATAATAAAGTCCATAACTGCTCAGGGACCCTGGGTCGCTCAAGCCCAGGTCCCTGACATTAACTACTGTATCCTCTACTTCAATTTGTATTTCCTTTTAAATGGTGGCTATGATCAGGTTGTTGTTGTAGTTGATGAATATGTGTATAACCCGAACAAGCGGTTGCTGGAGGTTTCTGGCTGTTGCCGGGTGAAGGTCTCCAAGGGTGTGCTGCAACAAAAACCTCCTTGTGATTGCTTTGGTTGTTAGAAAATTGCCACAGTTGCCTTATGTTGGTGTGAAAGAGCTGTCTGCAAACACTTGCTAACTAACCACTTTCAACATAAAAGTACTGCCTTACCACTAAAGACAGTTTGTGTTGCACACTTTGAAGTTTCAGCATAGGGAATAGTTAGTGAGTGTTTGAAGATAAGTCATTATCTTACATACAAGCTTTGGGTGATTGAAGCAACCTGGTCATAACGAAAGCAACTGCATGATAATGTCATGAACCGAAGTTCCGAGCGCAGGCAGGACCCAGTAGCAGAACACACACACTAGGGTAGGAGCGAATAAAGAAAGTAATTTTTATTGCAACTAAAGGTGTCCCGTGAGGGTAGCCAGAAAAACAACGGATGAAACCAGACGAAACCGAGGGACCGCACAGGGAACGCCGAGAGCGGGGCTGTGAGAGGGGTGATAGCCGGGCCGAGTGAACTAGAGGGGGGTGGAGCTCCAAAAGGGGTCGAGACGGCGAAGCTGAATGTGAACCAAATCTCAGGCGGACAGGTGGACAGGCAGGTGGCTCGAAAAAAACACGCCGAGTTGTGATCGCTGAGAGGCGACTACGGACTGGCGTGGAGCAGCAGGTAGGGCAGGATTAAATAGTCCACCTGGTGATCGCCTGGGATGGGATGCAGGTGTGGGGTTAGCAGCCACGCTCGTGGGCGTGGACATCCCAGCAGCACCCCGGACGCCGGGCCGCGGACCATGACAGTTAACTGCTTTATAACCAATTTTACTGAGTGACAGCAAGCAACCATTTGCCAAGTGGAATAAACACATTTTTCCCAAGTGATCGGTAGTTGCAAGGGGCTGAGTGACCAGTCTCTAGTAGTTTTAGCAACTGATTTCACAACAACTGGCAGAAACCACTTATTTTTTTCTAGTGACCTGTGGTTGCCAAGCAGTCACCAATCAAACTCTAGGCCTATGTGACTGGGGCCAAAGTAAGGCAATTTGATGACACTGGGGGACTTAGCATCGTCAGCTTGCACATCTGTGAAGGCTCCGTTAACGCTAGTCAGGTTACACAGACATTGGAGTAAAAAGATTTGATGTTTATGAAACATGACAAAGGACAATGGAAGCCCAGAACTGCTTAACTGCTGTAAACCAGTATAAAGAAAGACAGAGGAAATATTATCATTGTACAACTACACTAACCGGTCTTTTTAGTCTCATTTACAAACCGCATTGGTTGTGTCCCGCACCGACTGTGACATCACCATAATCCTGATACTGTTCATACTGACACTTGAGGGCAGGCTGCAGCCTTCTTCTGAACTATAGGTGTCAGCACTCAGAAAAACGTTCCACATCAGCTGGTAAATGATTAGAAAAAATCAAAACAAGAAGCAAACTAGTCAGAAAGTCTCATCATTTCAAGCTGCAGCAGTATCTCTGTCTGTATAACCTGGGGCTCTCTTCAAGTCAGCTGCATCAACTGTGTCGCTTGACAGATTAAAAAAACATGACAACCCTAAATGACACACAGATATGAGATGACTTTTCAGCACAGCTGTTTGCAAAGATGTCCGGGGCCAAGCATAAACATGTCAGTTCTCAAAACCTGACAAAAAAAGGTGGAAAACATGCACTATTTTCAAGTTTACATTATTTACAAATCATTGCATAATCTTAATAGTTACACATTTTTTGGTTTTTTACCACTATTAAGATGTAAAAAGTATGATAGCAGAGCATAGAATATATATTGCAGATTATTAGTTTGTGACATTATATGACATAATGACCAAAGACAATGTTTGATTTTGATTAGGGGGATGGTCTTTATTTTTTTTATTAGTAATTACACAAACTGTTTACTGCTATTTTTCTGTGAACATCTATGAACACATTCACCAATTGCTGCAAAGAAATGAATGATGGATTGTTGTATGAAAGTCAGTTTAAGAGGAATGAACTGAGGGTCAAGGAAAAGATGGTTAGTCTGAGGTTAAATGAAATAATTAGCTGATGAGAGACCTGAAATTAGAAGTTGACATTCAGTGTGGTGATATTGTATTTTCTCTTTACATCCCTCTAATGAAAGAGATTAAAAGAAAAAAATGAGAGGATTCTACAAAAAAAAAAGAAAAAAGAAAAAAAAAGAAAACAAAGAAGGTGCCAAAACTTTAGTAGCGTACTTGTAGGCTACCACATGAACAGTAAGTGCAGGATTATGTGTGTTAAATGCTCTTTACTTTGCCAGACCTCTCTGAGTTGATCCCTATATATCTACAGCAAACACCGAGTGTCTGGTTGCTATGGCAGCTGCTCCCTCAGATGCTGGATGAGGCTGTGTTTTTATAGATAACTAATTTTGCTCTGGCAGGTTCCCAGATCATTAGAACATAAAACAGCAGATCCAAAGTTTGCTTTGGTATTTCCACTAAAGGTCATTGGACATACGGTGTGTTTTATTATGGGAGGCAGATGAAGTGCGAACAGTGTGTCTGATGTATGACTGCCTTTGCAAAATCAATACAACTAAAGAATTCTGTATTGTGCTTCATGAAATAGACTGGTGTGTGTGTGCAGTAATACAACACAGTCTTTAGATCTAAATGCAGCCAGTTTTTTAACAGTAGAAGTATTTAAAGATCTTTTAATCAGAGTGCTCCATGATTAATGTGAATGAGGTACAAATTAGTCTTTAGAGAGAGCAGGTTGAGCTATGGAATTTTCTTTGATCTTTGTGCAAGATAAACATTCATTATGTAGGATTTCTTTGAAGAATATGTCTTGCAGAATAGGTGTCTGCAAATGGTTGCACATGTAATTGATTGCTGAATTGTATCTAGCTGTTGTAATGCAGTTAGTTTCAGGGTGACGAAGAAACTGAATTCAAGATAATGTAAAGGCAAAGTGGAGACCCTAGTTTTATTAGATAATATATAGATAATATAATGTATTGGATAATGTAATAGAAAGGTGTCTTCTATTATGTATACTGTGATAAATTATTCCACATAATTTAACACTGTTAAATTGCAGGAGAGTCAAATTCATAAATACAGACATCACAGGGGTCTTTGATTGTTCTGTTTATTATTTTTGCTCTTTTTAATGGGGTTCCTGTTTTCAAAAAGATGATTCTGAAAGTGTTATGTTTGTTTGCTAAAAAACAGTCAAATACAAGACTCGTGAGGCAGGTAAAATGAACAAAAAGTCAGCTTTAATTCCAAACACAAAAAAATGGGAGCATGATGTGGCTTAGAAAAATTAAGGCTGGCAAACAAAAAGGCTGGGTAATCAGAAATAGCAGAAAAACTAAAAAGAATAACATAGCACAGTAAAAAATGGCAATTCACGTGGGAGATGAACATGTTGCAAGCAGGCAGATACAGGACAGACTGAAAATTAACAAGGGAAACACATAAATAACGAGAGCTTTGTAAACCAGTAGAAAGGAGGGAATCAGATGAGAGAAGACTGATCAGTCACACGATGTATTTGTAATAGTCGCATTTGTTGTCTAGAACATAGACTGTAAATAAAAGATGGCTTCCTTAACTTTGCCCTGATAATCATGGATTCTGCCTGAAGCCTTGATTGTTGCATTTTTCCCAATACCATGTTGTCTTGTAGGAACTAGAGATTAAATTTGGACAAGAAGTAGAATTGTATTGCCAGCTAATGCTAGGAAGTCTTGTTCACAATTAGCTATAATAATAATAATAATAATGGATTGGATTTATATAGCACTTTTCAAGGCACCCAAAGCGCTTTACAATGCCACTATTCAGTCACTCTCACATTCATACACTGGTGAAGGCAAACTACAGTTCTAGCCACAGCTGCCCTGGTGCATACTGACAGAAGCGAGGCTGCCATATCGCGCCATCGGCCCCTCTGACCAACACCAGCAGGCGGTAGGGTAAAGTGTCTTGCCCAAGGACACAACGACCAGGACAGAGAGCCCAGGGATCGAACCGGCGACCTTCCGGTTACAGATACACTTCCCAGCTCTTCCCAGGTATTGAAACCATTTCTGTACCCTTCACCTGTCTGTAAACGTTTCCTTTATTCTAGTCTTTGGTGGCTGACTCACTGGCTATTATTTTACTTTCTCCTTTGTTTCAATTTAAGGTTAGAAGGATAATATCTATCTAATAAGTCAGACTCGTTCCCGGTGGGTGATGGGCTCCACCAGGGCTGCCCTTTGTCACTGATTCTATTCATAATTTTTATGGACAGGATTTCTAGGCGCAGCCAAGTGGCGGAGGGCTTTCACTTCGGTGGCCTCAGAATCTCATCTCTGCTTTTTGCAGATGATGTAGTTCTGTTGGCTTCATCGGGTGTTGGCCTCCAGCTCGCACTGGAACGGTTCACAGACGAGTGTGAAGCAGCGGAAATGAGGATCAGCACCTCCAACTCTGAGGCAATGGTTCTCAGCCAGAAAAGGGTGGAGTGTCCACTCCGGGTCGGGGATGAGTTCCTGCCCCAAGTGGAGGAGTTCAAGTATCTCGGGGTCTTGTTCGCGAGTGACGGGAGAAGGAAGCCGCAGTGATGCGGAAGCTGCACCCGTCCGTCGTGGTGAAGAGAGAGCTGAGTGTAAAAGCGAAGCTCTCAATTTACCGGTTGATCTACGTCCCTACCCTCACCTATGGCCACGAGCTGTTGGTAGTGACCGAAAGAACGAGATCGTGGATACAAGCATCGGAAATGAGCTTCCTCCGAAGGGTGGCTGGCCTCTCCCTTAGAGATAGGGTGAGAAGTTCAGCCATCCGGGAGGGACTCAGAGTAGAGACGCTGCTCCTCCACATCGAAAGGAGCCAGCTGAGGTGGTTCAGGCATCTGACAAGGATGCCTCCTGGGCGCCTCCTGGGTGAGGTGTTCCGGGCATGTCCCACCGGGAGGCAGACCCAGGACGCGCTGGAGAGATTATATCTCTCGGCTGGCCTGGGAACGCCTTGGTGTTTCCCCGGATAAGCTAGAGGAGGTGGCTGGGGAGAGGGAGGTCTGGGCTTCTCTGCTCAGGCTGCTGCCCCCATAACCCAGTCGGAATGGATGGATGGATGGATGAATAATATCTAATATAATGCTCAAAATATGGATTTTGGGCATTATTTGAAAATCTCACCTTCATTTCATGAAACATACCATTTGTCATTACGCCAAATAGAACGAGTTTTGTCTTGTCTGACCATAAAACTTTCCTCCTGTTCAAGTGGACATCTGCAAATTTCAGTCGAGCTTGTAGAGTTAGACGTCAAGGCTTCTTTTTTGGTCGGCACTTTTTTGGCCAGCACTGTCTCAGTGATGTAAAACTTCATGGTGGATAGTGAGAGTGGTGTTTAAATTCATGGCACTATTGAGCCTTGGTGGTTCCTGGGTTGTTGGTGAACATCCTAGCCAATTTCATCTCATCCGATGGTGGGAAAGGTGTTAACACATCCAGATCACTTGTGCTTACATACAGTTGTCTGATAATCTTGAAATCTGCAGTTGTTTAGAAAGGAGTCTCTCCCAAGTCAAATCAGTTAATCTGTGAAAGTTCTTTGGACTTTCACAGGTTCTGTTGGCCAATCCAATGAGTTCTGTCAACCAAATTGTTTTAATGCTGGCAAAGAACAACCAGTTGTAGTAAATTATGATCACTGATAAGAAGTTAATATGCATTAGTGTTGTAAAGTTTAAAGAATGTAAAACTTTAGAGTCTATATGTATGATTTTTTGACCTTGTGTGGATTAGAGAAAATCCTAAATTAATTCAAACTTGTCCACCCAATTCCTGTTTTTTACTCATTAAAGATGTACGCTAAACAGTACTTCCACCCTGGAAAAGAGGAGTTTAAACAATGCATTAAAAGCCGAAAAATGACCATCACATTCAAGAGTATGATGAGTGTATGTAAACTTCTGACCACAACTGTACTTCATTCAAAGATGCTTAGAAAGCAACAAAAGTCAAAGTGTACATCATGCTCAGGACATTGTGGGTTCTGTACTAAGATCACACACTGGGTATTTAGTATAGGGGCATTCAGCAATCTCTGTTCTTGTGAAAACTACATCTATCCACGGCAGAAAGCCTGCAGGAAACAGGTCAGTGAACAAAAGCGGGGAGGGAGAAAGAGAGGAGACAGAGAGAAATAGGATGGGAGATGGGAGGAGGGGGGTCAGAAGTTGATAAGAACTGAGCTGTACTGTTCTACTAGAGACCAGCTGCCGGAAGAGCTGCTCAAAGGCAGACAAAAACAGTTCCCAGTCCTATCGGCCACTCAAAAGCATGACTGAGAGCTGTCACCACGGCAACAGCCTACAGAGATTTACTACATGTATATCCACATTAGCAATACAAAAAGTGAGATTTTTCACATACAAGTTTGGTCATATAGGAAATATGAGTTTATGTAACTGTAAAATTCAGGAAGAACAATTTCTGCATGCATAAAAATTTGTTGAAATAATAACTGCAGGGATCTTACCCATATTTCTAATTCCCTTATCCCAGAGGTTTTCAGAAAGATTTTAGAGCCTAAACACTGCATTTAACTGTGTACTGTGTTTCCTGCTATGTAGAGAGAGAACATGGCTGAAATACGTTACCCTGGCAACAGTCTACAGAGGGAATTAAACCAGATCACGCCTTTATGGGCTGCAGACAAGTCATAAAGCACACGAAGTACATATTAATATTTTGCTTTCTGTAAGTGTTGCACGTTTTACAGTCTATATTCTTAAGTTGCAGATGAATAGACATTTTGTAACCTAAGTGTCAGGATGATAGCCATAATAAGACCATCTCAAATTCTCTACTTACCAAAAAAATTAATAAGTCAGTGCTTCCTTTCTTTCCTCTTTCAGCAAAGGATACACTAGACCATCCCTTACAAGAGGGAATGAGCTAATGCTGTCCCACATTTTAAAGTGGCACGTCATCCATTCATTCAGAAAACCATAATATCAGCATGACTGATGCAGATCATCATATGAATTACTTTTGTGCTTTAAGGCTTGTGCCATAACTTGGTAATATTTTGATATGTTTTGAACCATCAACAAGGTAAATAGGCAAATTCAGTTTTTTTGTCACATACTGTATATAAAAGATTGACATTTTATTGGATACCCTGCTTTACTGGCTTTGGGAAACAAATGGTGATCATATTTTCAGTAAAACAGTAAAACATGAAATTAGTAATTGAGACCATTAACTCACCAGGATCCACAGTGATTGAAGGAGACTACAGTGAGTTCTCTTAGATTTCTATACAGTCAGAATATCTGTTTATGTTCTCAGTCATCCAGGTCATTGTAGTTTAAGGAGCTTGGAAAGAAAGCACCTGGACTTCTTTATTTTTCAGCCGAGAAGCTTAAAAGATTCTCGGACAAGAGGTGAAACATCTTCAAGAAACTCTTCTTCAAGTCAGAAATATTTTTGAAACAAGAGGACCAGGCTCATGCTGATCTTTTGAAACAATGCCATTTCAAGGCACGTCTTCACTGGAGTCACCTTTCAGGTGTAGAAGCTGCATCCATCTTTCTTTGCAAAGTCTCTGCTGGTCAAATTGTTGCTTTGTGTAAGACAGTTTGCACAATGGATTTAGAAAGGACTCTCCATTTATAAAGATCAATGTTAAAAATAATGTTACGGTGGAGTAACTCACTTGGGCTTCACTGAGTCTTTATTTTGAGAGTTGTTGTCAGCGTTTAGCACTGAAATTCATAAATTTTACTTCAATCAAATGATGAAAGCCTTAATAAAAGAAATAATTCAACTAGAGTAACTGCAAAGGGAAGAGAAATTTAGCAGTTTATCAAGCCTGCATTAAGCAACACAATAAGAAAGGGGGAAGTATGTCATATTGTACGTTCTTAATCCTTCCTTCACTTACTTCCATGAATTCATATTGTTTGCCACTGAGGAGAAGTGTCTAGGAAAAAAATAAAAAACATGAGGTCATTTATTTGACTCATCAACCACAACCACAGGCTTCAACTTAAAGAAAATGTCTGGGAATCAAAAGAGTAGGAATTCTGTTCTGCACTAAAATGTGTGTTAATTGAGAAAAAATGCAATCTCAAAATTGTTCCCGTGTCAGAGCCTTAAGTTAGAAACCTCTTTCCCATTTTCTATATCTGAGCCACAGTGATAAGGATGCAAATACTTAAAAAAAAAATCCAGTACTACAAGAGCATTTAGGAACACAGCAATAAATTTAGTTAAAAAAGCTGCTTGTAGCTGTCCTTACATCACCTACAGCACTGTTGAACACACAGGAGGACTGTGCAAGGGCCTAAAAAGATTGAGTTCACCCAGGAGAGCCAATAAAGATGTTTTTTTAGGTGCTTAAAAGCATCTCTTGTCTAGAAGGAAGAGGAAAATGAAAATGCCATTTTTATTTTAACCCTGCTAATTGCAGTTGGAAACCACATTCTTTCTGGTAACAGTGAATGGTTCTTATGCAGTTTGGTAGTTATTTGGTTTGTTGAACACTGATTCACACATCTTTATCTCTTACTGTAAGCTTAGCTTATCATAAAGTCTGCAGTCTGTTAGTTTCTTGGCAGCTGTTCTGAGCAATAGTTACTTAGATTGGTTTATATAATGCATGCAACAATCATTTTTAAATAGAATTTAAAGGTGCTTTTAGGCAAGTTCTGTTTGCTTTGTACTACAGTGGAGCCTTTGAATCTAATTCGGCATTTTGATTGTTCCCATGTTGTTTTCTTGAAATCAGATCAGACCCAAATTTAACTCAATATCTGGGGACAATGCATAAGGTAGACAACCCCTAATGCACAGGATGCTTTTTCTTCTATTTAATGCTTAGTGGTACCACCATTTACAAGGTGGAATTAATGCTTTATAAAATACAATTTGAAACTCACCATAAATCCACAAACAAGAACATTTACTGAGGTTATAAAACAAGTGAAAAACTAAATTTTGTCACAGATGTCTAAAAAAACATTTTACTTGCCATCTACATCTAATATATTATATATGCTTTGCACAGCTGTTCAATGCTTTGCTAAGCTAACCAGCTGCTGGATTCTGCTACATACTTATATATTACATAAACTGATCATCAGTTAAAGCACATGGCTTATGAATTTTAATTTTCTAACCTGTATGCAATGGAATTTTATATTAATTACCAGCATAACAGACCCCACCTTATCAGAAATCTTTACAAAATGAGTAGAGTTAATGTTGTGATCTAATACGCAACAGGAAAGTGAATGCATATAGCATATAGAACAAGCATTAATCAGTGAAATATGTTGAAAAATATGAAAATATAACTCCCCATATATGTCCCGTGAACCTCATTTTTTGATTACTTGTCAATGAATAGTATGTTTATTAAATATTTCATTTGCATTTACTGGCAAAACTTGCCTTTGTTTCTTTACTGCAGTCAAAATATAATAAATAAAGAAAACAAACCTGAAAAAGGTTATCAAAACAACATAGCAAAAAGGGAATAAAATTAAATTTAGTTTTTATTTGCTGAGAGGAAAACATATTATAAGTTATAAAAAGATTCCCTACACTATAAATTTGATTTAAAAAAATTTTTTCTTCCCACGAGTGCCGTGAATTCTAGCTTGATGAAGTATGTCCTTCACTGCAGTCCTTTCTCAACTTGTCCTTTTTTCATTATTAAAAAAAAATAATACAAAAAATCCCTTCCATCTTCCAATATCATTTTCACAAAACAGTAGCATGACCATTGGGTTGTTTTGGGAAGCCACAAGCCACCAGGTTTCTCCAGTGTTTTGTAGACGTCCAAGGTCAAAATTTTCCTGTGCAACAACTATATCAGTGACAAATTTCCTTGGGGTGCTTTTATGCTGTGCAAACTGGTGACATATCAGTTCTACATAAAAGCCCTAAGGTCTCGAGGCAGTTTTTTATGTGGTGAGAACAGAAGTGTTGGAGATGCTGAGATATATAACAGTGAGTTCTGTTAGATGTGAGTGGACTGCTGATGATTATCACCACAGTGACGTGGCATGTGCGAATGCATGCATGTGCATTACACTGATTCATCAGTTTGCTGAAGCACTTTGCCAATTTTGGCCTTCTGTTACCAGATGGTTTGTCAGATTTGGATGCCTGTTTTAGTCAGTTTTTTCTACTGAATGGGAAATTGTGTATTTTCTTTATGTAGATATTAATAAAAAGCACCAATATGCCAAAGATTTCTGTTTACTGGATTTGATATTTTCAAAATAAAATACATTGAAACTATGTTGAAGCTTAAATATGATTAGATACTTATCACATTTAAAATGGTGACAATATTAAAAAATAATAGCTTTACTATATTATTATTATGGGCATACTTTGATAGACTTAAGTATGTTTTGATGAGATTAACTGAATTTGCAGAATTCATCCATGTTGTTTGGACAATTTCAGGGCATATTAGATGTCAGCTGAAGTTGCAAATTTATGCAAGTTTAATCTTTGATCAGTGACGGAGCAGTCATGTAAACAGTGGCTGAGCAGCGAAGTTGCCTTCAGTGCCACAGTGGTGAAAACGAGGTCAGCTAATTGGGACGGCTAAATATATTTCAAAGGGTACACCTTCTCTTTGGAAGGTGATAAACTGTGCCAGAGTCACTTTTGCAGCACATTTAACGTCATCCTGTAATGAAGGGATTAGAACCTTCTGATGACCACGGAGTGCCTGATGAGTGTTTATGTAAGCACAAATAATGTGGAGCAACTGCTGGGTGAACTAATGGAGTTGTTACAAGAAATGGCATATTCTATCCATTAGATTAACCCAACTTCAGGCAAAACAAATCAAACAAAATACAAAAATAAAAACAAAACAGTAATAACCCATGCTGTTTTCTCCTTAATGTGCCTGTGCATCTGCTGCATCTGCTGTGGATATCAAATTGGTCAATTAATCAGCATCAAATTACTGTAGATAATGTACTGTACATGAAATAATAACTAAATTTCAATGGAAAAAATATCTAACTAACTGTGTTCTGATAAAACTCACATTTAATCATTAAATTAAAGTGTAGAAAAAATGCACACAGATGCAACAGTGTTGCGTTGGCATGTCTTGATATACAGTGAAGCTCAAATTTAAGAAAACCATCATCTTCATGGCAAAGTGTAGCATGTTTGAAATGTGGTGAAGAGTCTAAATATTAAGATCTCAGGGGTTTCAGTGTATATTTGTGTAATCTCTACGATGATAGATGTGTCATTTTCTGTTCAAATAGTCCAATACAGAATGTGCCCATGTATAGCGATCCTCTATTCAACACTTTAAGGAAGCAATTTTCTTGTTATTGTTCCCTTCTGCTCTTTTCTTTCTGTTTTGTATAAAGATTTAGGACATTTCAGAGGCAGTTGGATATATCAGAAGCACACAGCAACATGCTTAATTATTGTTTTTATGTAAAGATTAATATAACGACTGCCTTATGTTTTACGTTACCTTGATCAGATTTTAGTTTTTTATTTGACATTACTGGTTCATAGATGAACGACTTAAAACTAAATGAATAAATAAGTGGGATGCATAACCAAATGCAAATAACCCAGATAAACATGCACAAGCACAGACACATACATAGAGAGATATATTATTTATATTATACACTATTGTCAGTAACAACAATATTAGGATTACAAGTCCCCAAATCAACAGTCTGTTTATCTTGCTGAAACATTCCAAAATTTAGTGAGAACTGAATTTTTTCCCCATGTTATCTTCATAAACAGAATGATAGAGAAGGAAAACTGGCACCATGCTATAATTTTCAGACACAGCAGTGAGCAATAATAAGATTTGTTTCAACATTTTGCTCATGGTGCATAATTAGGGTGACCTCAAGAACACTAGAAAACACTAGAAAAAGAGATTTACCCAATCACTCCTTTTTCTGCGTTTGGAGGGGGATTTCTGAGGGTGAATACTTGCTGGTTTCACTGAAAAGCAGTCAGATGTGACAGAGGCTTAATGGCTTTTCCAAAATCCCCAGTGTTTCTAAGAGTTACTGTTTGTGGCTGGCTTTTCTTTCTTAATTAAACATTTCTAAATTCCTTATTGAAGAAGTGCACGTAGAAGTCTCACCCATTAAAAACCTTACTTTTCATTCTTTTTCTGTCACATTTCACAGACGGCAAAGTCCTTTGAACAGTCCCTGCACAGACAAATAGACAGCGCATTGCTTCTGGATGTGAATTTCCATATTTGGTAATAAAGTAACATGTTGTCAAACTGTTCTCTCTGGCATAAGCTGCAGCACAGTCATGGGGATATCCAGTTTCTAAGCACGAGCTCAGTGAGTTTTAATCCTGGGCAAACTCAGCAAGCTCACCAGCAAGAGTGTCAGCATAGCAAGGCTAGAAACATGACAATGGACAGATGTGACACAACGACAGAAAAAAAGAGCAGCAACTCTCTTAGCTTCTATAAGTGCCAGGAGACCTAGAATATGGTACATTTTTAAGAAATATGGTGCCAGGGTGAGTTATAGAGCGGGTTTTAAGTCTTACAATTATCATGCCTTGGAACAAAATATGACATATACTTACAAATGTATTTCACCAGCTATTCTGAAATAGGAAAGGGGGTGCAAAGCAAAAGAAAAAAGGAGGCTGCAAAGTGAAACAAAACTGCATACATATATGGCATTCTCTTTGTGTGAACTGTAATTGTCTAGAATATGATCAGTATTTTATCTTATTTAAGAAAATATCTCAAACAGAAAATAAGAAAAGAATATAAGTAATACAAAATTCCGATTTAACAGCAAAGGCCTGAAATGAACAATTCAGCAGCAACTTCAAAAAGCAGTGTTTTAAAAATTTAATGGAAGATACTTACTGTGAACTACAGTAGCTAGCGTCTCCATGTAGCCACAGTACCAAAGTTGCACATTATCTGTAAATTACAACTATATTTAGCTTATCTCAAATGTAATTCAAAGCTCTCCACCTGTGTCATATTTTCAGACTTTGTTCCTTTAAATTACCCTGACTTATTTAACATGTAACCTAACTTCTTTTCTGACAGACATTTACTTTTACTTCATTGGCCTGTACACTATCATTCTCAGGTTAGACTGTGACAGTTAACAGTCAACACACTTTAGGTTCTGTTAGCTTGCACGGAGACAAAAAATGAAATTAGATTAGTGAGGTCTAATCTCTCTGTGGCCACATTACTGGCCAGTGTCATCTGCTAAAAAGATTAGAAATGGTGTCACAGACTGATGGAGGTGATTGGACTGTTAACAGTTCGGCTCCGGTGGCTGTGATGAACATTTAATTGCTCATGTCAATGGATTGTTAAAGATATTTGAAGTGCATGAATGATGGCGGTGGATGAAAGCGAGTCACTGGTATTCTAGCCAGTTTTTAAAGGGCTGTGTGTGCATTTGACTATGGGGTGAATGTTTTCCAAGGAACTCTAAACAAAGGTTTGACAAGTAAACAAGTAATGTTTTCATTGCCTCATAAAAAAATCATTTGGTATACAGCATTGAGCAATTAATCTACTGTTAAATATTTCAACTCACTTACCAAAAGATGAGGAAAAACTGCTAAAATTATATTTTCCAGGAAAAGAAAAAACAGGAAGGCACCACCGTGAAAATCTAGCTTCTATGGACCTCCAGTGGTTTAATGAGGTATAAATTAAATTTAGCCTGTGTCAGTGCACCATGACTTTAGTGTTGGCCACATTTCGAAATACACAAACTTCAAGCACTTCAAGCACACGAGCAAACGTCTCTGAAGTTTTGAGTCATGGTCAATCTTATTTGTTTTTTTAAAAAAAGCTTATTTTTGTGTGTTTTCCATGTTGGTCGTTGTGATTGTTTTAAATATTCCAGTAACCTGAAAACAAAAGTAGTGACACACATGGTAACAATAGAGGTGTTATCTTCATTTAGGATGGAAACCGTCTTATCAGTTTGCTGAAATAGCTAAAATTGGACTCAAATTGTTGTTTCATTCAATAAAATCATGGAAGATATGAGATTTTTGAGCTCAGAGCTTGGTAATGAGGCTTTCCTTTCCAAAATGCACATTGAAAATAGTAATTTACTTTTCATCAACTGATTGTTGGGTGTTTAATTTGACCAAATTTCAACCAGATATTTTAGGAATTGACCCAAAATAACTTTTGCAATTTTACAGCTCTATTGCAGTCCTATTCTATTCGATTCGATCGTGTTCAGCAGGAACAAAGTCTGACTGGACAATAGTAAGTCATTTGCCAGAGAAAGAATTTAATTAAATTAATTTCAGCTGAGATTTCATTAATGAAGCTGGTAATATTTAACAATATGAAAAAGTGGCTAAAGAATACTCCCTGTGTACATATATGAAGCATTACAGCAAAAATGAAGTAAACCTTTACAAACACCTAGTAGCCTGCAGAAGTAACATATCAAACTGATAGTCACACCACATATCTGTTACACAGACTCCAGTTCCCTTTGTCAATGAGGCACCTCACAATGATACTGGACAAAAAAACAAATCACTAGATTAATTACACTGAAAGAAACATGACAAAAGTCAATAACCCTCATTAACTTACATTTGATCAATACACATTTACAAGGAGCATGCAAATCTATCTACTCCAGTAAAATGTTTAAAAAACACTGCCGAAAGCAACTAAAGGATAAGATAGACATTTAGCATTTATGTTTACAGTCCATTGAGTTTTCAGTACTCTCTTCTGATCTTTGCATAATGAATGCTAGAAGCCAGTTACATCCCTGGTGTTATGTGGACCAGAACATATGTCCTATATTATTGAATACGGTGCTTTTGGAGAGTCAGCAGAATGAGGATGTAATACAAGTAATCTAATATAAACACAGAGTAATCACACAGTATATAATTAAACTGTTGTTAACGAAAGCAAACATTAAATCTAATGGAATCTCACAATATATTGTGGATATTAAATATTCTACAGATGCATCTGCTCTTAATGGTAAAGGGGGTGAAGCAGTGCACTGAAGCATATTTGGATGCCCCATAATCATATACCTGTGAATATGTGGAATAGTTACATTTTTCTCGGGGCAGTGTTACTATACCATAAAACAGAGAACATTTAAAAAGTTGATATAGAGTTTTAAAGAATCTTTAAGACAAACAGAATATCAATCACAGTCATTATCACTATATCAAATAAAGCAATAGGTCATTTCATAAAAGTTTCACAAAGTGACTCGCTCAGATTGGATCTGCTGCTGTTGAACACAAGCACTCCCCTGACAGAACTTATGGGAAACTATCCATTAATCAGCCGAAAAAGAAACTAAAAAAGATGTCCCTTAATGGTTGTTTCTGGCCCTAATGTGCACTAACTGAGGGTAATAAAGGTCTTGGTTATATACATTGCTATGAATTATAGCAGGGAGTACTGTATGCTTCCCAAATAAATGTCAGAAGAGTTTGTTTCAAATAAGATATGACATTGCTCTGGCAAATCATCCGTGGTATAAAAGACAGCAACTTGTTTTCTGCTAAATAGTGAAAAGGAAGTTTGCAATTTAATTCAATCAGGATTAAAAGCAATGAAGTAAACATTCAGTACAATGTCCTAACACAATTTTTTTTTCTTCAGTCTGTTCACAGTTCTCTAGAGGAGTGTATGCCATTTTTGGATTCTATGACAAGAAGTCTGTAAACACCATCACCTCGTTTTGTGGGACGCTACATGTCTCCTTCATTACACCCAGCTTCCCTCTGGATGGAAGTCATCAGTTCATTATCCAGATGCGACCAGATATCAAGGGTCCCCTTCTCAGCCTTATTGAGTACTACAAGTGGGACAAGTTTGCCTATCTCTACGACAGCGATCGAGGTAAGAAGTGAACACGTTTTATAGCTTTCAAAGTATGATTTGAGTGGATTTTCATCATGAAATTCTCTAAAGAAAATCTGCCACTGTTGTCAGCTGGTTATCTTGTAGCCTTGGAAGCTTGAGTGCTAATCCTATGGCTATTTGTAAAACATGTATGTGAAATTATGAACTTTGAAAACTGCATTATTGGCCAGATATTTGGATTCTGTAATATAAACCACAGAAACTGTAAGTTAGACTATATTATTATATGTTTGCTACTTTCAGCTGCTGAGTTGTCACAAGGGGCTACAGAAGAGTAATCTATCCAGCAATTTGCTGGTTCTGTTAAGCTGTAAGTTAGCATACATGTAGCTTTTTGTTAGTATAGCTTTTGGGAACACTGGTCCTCTTAGGGGAAAGGCTCGCATGTCCCCCTAGTGACCTTTTCTCATGGAGGATAAGTGGACCCAAACTTTGCCCATTCCTCCTGACAGACATTTTGTTGATACACTTTTGGTCCACTTGTCCCCTTACAGGGAAGCGGTTGATCAAATGAATACAGAATCCTGAGTAACCGCTTTTATCCTGTGACAAAACATTTCTATCCCACTGTGTGCAACACAGGTGAAGCTAGGTAAAGGGCATGGGCTCATTACAAACAGCTTGTCACATACAATCAACTATAGCACCTCCTCCATTTGAGAGTGTAATGTAATATCAAGGCGAGGTTAGAGGAGAGGCAGTCAGAGTCATCTCTGACATACAGTGGAGATGATACGGCCTAAAGCTGTTGATTTCCACACTTGTTCTACGTAGAGATGTGATGTCAGCAATGGTGTGACCATCCTAATTGAGAGGAAAAGTTGCACCATGCTTAGTTCACATGTGTTATTTTTCAGCTCCACTTCACAATCAAACAACAGACTCACAGATACATACACATATACAAATACACACACCCAGTTGCTTTTCTGGTTCCAACTCTACCTAAAATTCAAGCCATACCCTTTTTGGTCTATCAGTCAGTTAGACAGGCAGGCTTTTCCCAAGATTAAGGATTACAGAATCTGAAGACTGTCACCATAGCACTCATCATGTTTTTACAGTCTGCAGTTATCACAAACATTCACTAATACAGCAGTAGTGGTGCCCTTAATGATAAAACTAGCTTTTTTAGAGAATAAGTTAAATTATTTAGCCATAAATAATCTCTATCCTGAGCCTGTACACCTGTATTTGGAATCCTGGATAAGATCAAGGGCTGAATTTATCCTACATGAAATATTATCTACCCTCAAACTATAATATCCCAGCTTGCTTCATATTCAAATCTATTTCGTCCCTTTTCTTTGATCCCTTTCATAAGTGATTCTTCAAAATTCGACACTGATAACGTCGAAGTCTGGAAATAAGATTTTATATCTTCCAGCAGACATTTTCTCTCACTACCTGAAACGTCGAACACACTATATGCTTTATAAGCATGACAATTGTATTTTTTAATTGAGCTAGCGGCATATGAGTTGGTAAAATGGAAGATGGCTGTGGCTGAATTCGAGAAGAATGGTTAATATAGCAATTAATAATAAGGTGTAATAAAGGCGATGGCAGCCAAAAGGTTCAAGAACAATCTACTCCTGCTTTTGCATTATCTCACTTTGCTGTGTCATGTAATTCATTTTATGCTGTCACCTGCTAATTGTGATTCTGTGACTTTTGCCCTTGAAGCACAATGCAGTCTTCTGGAGCAACTGACACTGAAAAGAAAATCTCTTCCACAGATAGAGTTCCACTCTCTATTAACACTCTTACTGCAATGAAAAACCAGAATTAAAAGCTCAGTACTATCTAGTTACAGTGTAATAACAGTATTAAGTCTTCTATCCTAACAGGAATACTCAGTGTTTATGTTACACATCAAATTATTCTTTTAGCTCATAGACTAATTGTTTTATTTTCAGCACGCTAAAAGAGACAATGTTCAGATCAATTTTAGAAATCATTTTGAAGGTATGCAACATTGATAAATTCCCAAAGATAGTTTTATATGTAAGTATTTATATGAAGCACTAAGTGGTTTATTGCAACAGAAGTGAATCAACATAGAGATGTGAAACTGCTGCTGTCTACACACAGTTTAGAGTGGATACACAGTGGATGGATTAGGAAGGATTTAGAGCATTTCTGCTCTGTATTACCTTTAACTTTCTATAGTGTTACATCTCTTAAAGTCTCCCATTGCACCTTTTCCCATCCAAGACATATCCTGCCTGCTCTTTATACACTAACGTTATCCTCCCATTTGTCCTGTCTGCTTTACAAATCATCTCTTGTGTTTGCTATGCTTTTCTTCCTTTTGCCAGCATGCTAAGTCTTACCAGTCAGCCTTTCTGACTGACAGCAGAATCAAATACTGTTCCTCTCTAAAATCAGAAGCACCAGCTGTTTCACAGTGTCCCCATGCTAATGCTAGGAGTGACCTGCTGTCCTTACTGTACGCCCGCTGTGGCACTAAGGGGCCTGTTGTGCATATTTCATCATTGCATGGCTGTCTAATTAGGTCAGTGTGATCCACTCATTCCCATGGCAACCCAAAGTGTAGAGAGAAGAGGAAAGAGAGAGACTGTAAGTGACTAAGCTTGTTGGTAAATGATGCAAGGATGTGTGGGGGTGTTTCTCAGGGAGTCGAAAGAAAGGAAGCAATGGAGTTGTTACTGGTTATGATGAATTCTATTAGAACACTGAGGCTAATGCATGAACCAGCAAATACCTTGTCAGCTATGGCCAGTAACTTTGTTTAAACAATGGATCAAGATAGATTAAAGAGTAGGTTAAAGAGAAGACCAATATTATGGTGTAGGTCAGGTACTGGGAACCTATTTTTGGTAAACAACTGATAAATATCTCAAAAAGTGGAGCTGCAACTGATCTTTTCTAACGTGATAAAAATGTGACTACTTTGCAGTGGGCTCCATTTATCCTTTCATCCATTTTCTTGTGCTTATCTAATTCACTGGTTCACGGTTGATGCCCATCCTGCGTGCCATGCGTGGGGTGTGGGGTTACACCAACAGCAGTTACAGTTACAGCAAAACGGTACAGTTACCATTACTAACAAAAACTTAGTCATATTTTCTTTTGTTTTTTCTTCCATCTCCAAAAAGTTTGTCTAAAGGGTCTCCCTTACCGCAACTTCAGCTTTATAGCAGGAAGTGGAAATATTTGCTTGGGACATCTTCCCTGTTGCAAATGTTGAGGACATTCTCTCTGATTGGCCAACCTGTACATTTAAAAGGAGGCCAAAAAAGCTCAAACGATGCCCAGTCTTTTCAATTTAGGTGCTTATCAATAGTAAACTGTGTGATCGGCTAACACTAATTAGCAGGTCTAATTGCCTTGGCAGTTAACCTACACAGTCTATGGATGCAATTTGCTAACTAAGTCCGCTACAAGTTTCTCGGTGACTGCAGTTGTCAGTCAAAGCTGTTACACCCCAATTTAACATCACCGCGGTAGGAATTAGAATCAAACTTATGGGAAAGGAGACCCCTTGGACATAAATCACCATAATGAGAACTATTGATGACAAAAAAGAATCTTTGGAAAAAAATTTATCTGAGGGGAATTAATTTATTTTAGTCTGACCCCAGTCCCATTCGCTAACATGGAGGAGGCGGGGTTTATGACATATACTGCAGCCAGACACCAGGGGGCAATAGAGACGTTTTGGCATTCATTTTTGGGGAACTGTCGCGTCGTCCATGTTTTCTACAGCCCTAAAGAATGTAGCCTCATGGGCAGTGTAGTCCGTGCTGCAGGGAGAATGGACTGCCATACCCATTATGTATCTGTGAGCGAGGGAGGGAGAAAAAGGTGAGTGGAAAAGTATGAGCTGTCATCGAGTAGAAACGGGAGCTGGAAGCATGTGTAACCGAGGACAAGGGATGAGTAAACGGGGCAAAGAAATAATTGATCATTTATTTATTACATGAGTTAAACATACAAATTCCCAGTCGTGTCCAGACAGGACTTACAGCACATCCTGCTGATATCCCAGCTGCACATGAGACTTACCACACAAACTGTGCGAAATAACACTACAACCCGTCACACCCCGCTTAGTGACACTGCAATCGTGGCACACACTGCAAACAATTCGGGTCTCAGCGCAGCTGGGAATCAGTGCTATGTATGGCCTGTGATCTGAGAGATAAAGGGAAGTGGCACAAACAATTAAAAATAAAAAAACAAAAAACAAAAGAGAGGTTAGTCCGCCCTTACAAAACTTACTCTCAATCAATAACCGCCTCTACGGCTGGACGGACTAACCAAAACAAAATTACAAATCAATCAAAAGAACAAAAAAAAAAAAAAAGGACAGCAGAGACAGCACAGCTGAAAAACAAACAACATTATCAATTAAAATATTACCCAATAAAATAGCAATTTTATAAAACCATTCAAAATCATGAAACTAAAACAAACACTCAATATACCTACAATATTGATCAGTTTCCCTGCGCGCAGTCGATCTAGGGCTTGATCAATTCTTCTATTAAAATTCGTGGTCACACTAAAAAAGTCCAATGACACATTAAAAATAGGCACATGCAATAGCAAAAGATCCAAACAAAAAATGGCAAAAGTCTCTTACCGACAGTATACCCACTCGCACCTGAGTGAATTAATTGCCTCTGGTTTTTTCCACAGAAGAGCGCTGACTTCGCCCCACACACCCACTACCTTTTCACAGCTCTTCAGCCAATCACCTGGCAGAGAGCAACAAACTGCCAGGTGACACTTGTTACACATGTAAATATAATAATAACCACTGCAGCCAAGAAGAGTGCCTGACGAGCCCAGTTGTAAGTAAGCTATTAAGACTCAACTGTACACAGTGTTCGTGTTTTCCTCCGAAACAATAAGTTCCGTTGGAGCAGCCTTTCAACGCCTCTCTCTGTCTCAAACTTGACCCAGACAACAAAGTAAAGCTATTTTTCGGCTACTAGCCCGACACTGAACCTGAAGTATTAGCCAGAGGTCCCTTTACTACGGTTCGGAGCCGCGGACCTTCAGTAACAGTAATAAATCACACAGCAATAGTACATTCATGTAGTTGTAAAAAGCATGATAATATATTAAGTAATCCAAAGTATTCAGAATACGTTACTCTCATCGAGTAACGTAACGGAATACGTTACAAAATACATTTTGGGGCATGTATTCTGTAATCTGTAGTGGAATACATTTTAAAAGTAACCTTCCCAGCACTAAGCATGCCAGCATTTGCTAATATATTAGAAATCCACTGTTGTCTAAATAAGGTCACATACTCGTGCTTGGAGACTTTATGCTTAATTAATCAAGGAAAAATAAAAGCGCTGTCTACAGCAGTGATAAGCACTAAAATAGCTATTTCTGCTGTCAAATATTACAATTGTACCAGTCTGGGTTTTTTTTTTTATAATTTCCATACTTTTATCTAAACATCATTCAAACATTTACATGTTTGAATCTAGATTAAAATAAACAAAAAATAAACCCAAATAAAAAATTTGCAGATTCAAGTTCTGTTATAGCAGACCTGTAGGCAATCACAACCCCTGCTATTTCTTCCTAAAACAAAGCCTTTAAACACTTGCAATTGATTTAAGTGGTGCTTCAATAGGCATTAAGCAAAGAATAACAGGTTCACTCTGGGGAAGGATGTTGGACTTTCAGCACAGTAGATATATGGGAACACAATTTGTTAAACAGATTATAGCTAATGTGAGGATGAATTTGTAGGAATCGAATCAATATCCTCTATTTAATCTGAGCCTATTTGACCCTTAATTAAACATTTTACATCGTATTGTACATGTTCTCATGTATTTGGAGTCATGATTCAATATAATAAAAAAATTGTCAAATGTAAAAGGTAGTAAAGGAAACATTTAACTTAAGTGCTGCTTTAGACCACTGAAAGAGGTATTTGTTGTTCATTGCAAAACGTGCAAAATCATGGGTTTGTGAATAATTATAAAATATTATATAACCGAAAAAGTCACATATATTCTTACATTATATACAACATTGAATGACTTAAAGTGAATGTAACAAAATCAATGATGTCCTTTTTTATGAAATAATTACATTTACAAATGTCATTGAACTTGTAACAAAAGCAAAATACTAAATACGGTATATATTTTAACACTAAATACACAGGAACAAACTAGTATTACATGGTGATATAGTCTTTCAGGTAAAAAGAGTGTAGGGTGGGATGTGATCTAGTTATAAAGTTAAAGGGTACACTGGGGTGGACAATATATTTTAATACATTTAATTACTTATTAATGCAAATGTTTCATCAGCTAATTTGATGGCCACAGAAAAGGTGATAAAATTGACTTTGAATGCGGGACATTTGTTGATGTCACATGTTGGTCTGAGTCTTCCAGATACCGCTGGTCTACTGGGATTTTTCTAGGCATAAATGCTTTGTTGATGCCAGAGGTCAGGGGAGAATGGCCTGCTTTCTACATGCTGATACCAACAGCAGCTCAAATAACCGCTTACATACAAGGTGTGCAGAAAAAGCATCTTTGAATACAAAATATATTAAACATTGAAGCACATGGCTACAGTAGCAGAAGATCACAACAGAAGACCATTTCTGCCAGCTTAGAATAGAAAAAAGACGCTACAGTGGTGCAGGGTATACTTTTTTGGCAAGCTTTGGGGTTTTTGTTACTAACTGATTGTTTAAAATGCATAACCTACCTGAGTATTGTTGCGCACATGTCCATGTCTTTATGACCATAGTGTACCCATCTTGTGATAGTTGCTTCCAGTAGGATAACACACGATTTCACAAAGCTAAGATAATTTCACTCTTGTTTCTCAAACATGACAATGAAATCACTGTACTCAAAGGGCCACAGTTTCAATCCAATATGGATGTTCATCTGACAAAGATGCAGGACGTGCATAATGCCATCATGTAAACATGGACCAACATCTCTGAGAATGGTTTTCAGCAACTTGTTGAATCTATGCAACAAAGAAATAAGGCAGTTGTGGATGCAAAAGGTTTTATTAGTAAGGTGTGCCCAACAGAGCAGCTACTGACTATAAGTACAGTCCACAGAGATGCACTATCTAGATTATATTTGACTTCAGCCAATGCTAACTAGCATTTTGCCTTTGTTGTTTAATTATTTTCACTGCATATTACTCAGAACTTAAATTTCATTTCATTTATCTAATTTCTTAAGTATCAATAAAACACATTTAACCACTACTTTGACCTTAATGCAACTATGATGAATAGTTCATTCAGATAAAACTGCAAGTCTCCATTTTCCTCATATAAAATCAAAGCCGCGTCGCATGAAATTGATTACATCTGTAATTCACCGGCAAGTCAGAATGAAACACTCAACCTTTTCATTAAACCGCTTTCTAACTGCCCTCAGCAGACCAGCAATCAATAACAGCAAAGATTCAACAGTGAAACCAGACAGAGAGGATGATGCGAATATAATCTGAAACAGACATGATATCTTTGCCTTCACCACACTACACATCACACTGACTGACCAGTGCTACAGCTAACTGCACCAGCTGTGTCAGTTATTCACTGAACATTTTGTTTATATTACATATTGGAATAAACAGTACGGTCAAAATAAGTGATCACATACTGTAAGAGATTTTGCTGAAGACACTTATTTTTCAAGGTTTTCTGAAGGTCTTGCAATTCAAAATATCAGACAAAGACTATGAGTGGACGTTCAGGATAGATTGTACTGTGAAAAAAATAAGCAAAATACTCAATTACTCCTTTAAAACATACAGTAATAGAGCAGAAATGAAATATGAAATGTTGGTATTGATGCAGTCAAGTGTATTGTTAGACCCACTTTCCTCCCACATGTTGGTCAGGTTCATGCCAGAATACCTGTGACTCATCTTGATGAGCTCTTTACATAAGGCACTGAGTCGCTGTAAAACCTTCACTGGGTTTCAACAAGCAGATGAGAATGTTTTTGAACGGGTCTTGTCTGCTGGTCTATTTTTTTTCTTCAAACTATGTCTGCTTCTGCTAGGCTCTTGCATTTCTTTTTTGTTTTTCTGCGTCCCACATTTTTATTTTCGCGTGCTTGTTGTGACTTCTTGAAATTTGAGGTTTGAAATCTGCATATCATGATTACTGCATTGAGCCATTAAAATGCCATAGGGCCAAAAATATCTCGGGGACTAAAGAGAATGTGCAGTTAATAATTTAAAACCATTATAAAACATATGCATATGTTAAGCATAAAGAGACACAACATGATTAATATTTTAACTCTGTGTCAATCTTTTCTTCAGGCCTGACAACACTGCAAATTGTTCTGGACACCGCAGCAGAGAAAAAGTGGCAGGTAACTGCCATTAATGTGGGAAACCTTAAAGATGAGAGAAAGGATGAGGCCTACCGCTCACTGTTCCAAGATCTGGAGAACAAAAAAGAGAGGAGGGTGATACTGGACTGTGAACAGGATAAAGTGAAGGACATTATGGAACAGGTACATTGTAGATTATTATTATTATTATTATTATTATTATTATTTGGTAGTCTTTCTCGTAAGTAATTTCTGGGTAAAGTAATTACATGCAGTAGGCTCCATCGGTATAATGATCAGTGGCTTGTTGTTTGTAAAGAAAGCTAAAAAAAAATGTACGTTTGCAAAACATTGAAAGCAAAAAACAAATGTTTTTACTATTTCGTGCTTAAATTATACATGATATTAGAACTAATAGAGTCCAAATATGTAAAAACTCTACTGGGAAGTGTAAATAGCACTGGGAATGGATCTGTGGTGATTAAAAAAGGGGGGTGCAGGAAATGCTAACAACCTTGTTGTCCTTTAATTACTCCTGTAGGAGAAAAGTAAGATCCAGTTGAAATACGTGTATCTGACAAAGCACTTACAAAAGTAGCCTTGTCACATGGACCATGCAGTCCAGCAGATGTAGAAAGGCACCATAACAATTATGCTAATTGTTCATTTAGGCTGTAAACAAAACTGCAATTAAAGGGAAAACAAATGCACATAAGCAGACTATTTTTACTTAACCTTTTTCTCACGAGGGAGGCATATTGATTAGCATTTAAAGCATGCAGACGTCTGTTTAACCAAATGCTGACTGAAATCAATGTCTACAGCCTCGTTGCCTCTTTATCAGGGAAAAACAGAGACTGTCGAGGTGGAAGTTTCTTGCTTTATGTCAAAGACATTTACATAGGAGATGCAAGACGTTATTATTCAAATCTGCATCAAGTAGCAGCCCTGACAAACGAAGGTGTCAGTCAAGCAGCGGGATTAGTTTCAGGTGTGCCATTTATATGAGGTACTGAAAAGGGGTCTGGTTGAGATATGTTAGTTTTTTGCTTTTGTCTTTTCTGATAAGAAAACTGGCGTCAGAACTTGATATCTCTGTCTAGCAATAGCTGCGACTATAAGTGACAATGTTTTTTAAAGTGATAACGGCCAAGACTGTCAGACATGTGAGGGTTGATTGAAACAAATTAATAATGTCTGAATAAATATGTGGCAGATTTAGATTGTACTTTCTTATAAGTGTAGTTGTCAAACAGTGTAAAATGGCATACAAGAGGAACTTCAATCAAGCATTTTATTAAGCTGTTTTTGTCAACTAAGAATTGCTTTTTCCTTCACGAGGTGTCCTATATGTTGTTTTAATGCACATGTGTTTCACAACAATGTAGGTCATCACAATTGGCAGACATGTTAAAGGCTACCACTACATTATAGCCAATCTGGTGAGTGTAAACAACATTTACAACTTTTTCTTTAAAGAATGACTTTATAAGTGTATTAATTGATGGAATAATTCATTTTGATCTGTTTTTTTAGGGTTTCATTGATGGAGACCTGTCCAAAATTCAGTATGGTGGAGCAAATGTTTCAGGCTTTCAGATTGTTGATTTTGATGATCCCTTGGTTTCCAAATTTGATCAGCGATGGGAGGCACTAGAAGAAAAAGAATATCCTGGAGCTGACAGTAAAATAAGGGTGAGTTTTAACATGCACATATGAGGCGATATAATACTGAAATCATCAATGATTATTCTGTTTAGTTTACTCTACTATACCAGCCCACATGAAGTCAGCTTTTTGGAAATTGGAATGGCATGTTCAGTTTTGGCAAACACACAAATCAGATAAATTTACATTAAAATATAACCAGAGCTGCATAGTCATTGCCAAAAGTAGCCTTCGTTTTTTTGTAACTGGGAAAGTTCAAGCTGTTTTTAAGGCCACACTGATTAAAAAAAAGCACTCACTCAAGTTTTGACATTTACAAAACAACAAAACTGCTCTACAAAAATACATAAACAAAGAAAGCACCAGCATCAAACATATGATATATCATATGCTGTCTAATTAGGGAAAGACAGTGGATAAAGCATAATGCACTGTGTAATCTAGTGCAGAATGTCAGATAAATATCATTTATTTATTTGATCAACTATATTTATTCAATGTGTGAATACGGAGCTTACAGTTAAAGCCTTTTTTTGTCAACTAGTTATATTATGTTTAACCAGATGGCAATACAGTCCTTCATTATTCATCTATATATAATATATAATTCATGTATAATCTCCTCCAATTTTCTGCCATAGTATACATCTGCGCTGACCTATGACGCCGTTCAGGTGATGACAGAAGCTTTTCGATACCTTCATAAACAGCGCATTGACTTTACCAGGAGGGCCAACACTGGTGACTGCTTGGCTAATCCTGCTGTGCCATGGGCTCAGGGTGTGGAGATTGAGCGAGCACTGAAACAGGTAACTCACCTCTTTTGCTGGTGAGGATTCATTGCAGTGGTAACAGTAGACACATTAAAAGAATAGCATTTTAAAACGCATCGAGGTAGAAAGTACTTGTCAAAGATTGATTTTTACAGTGCATATGTACACAGAGAAATATGCTCTCAGAAGAAGAAGAAACACACTAAATAGAGATTAATTTGATGGTAAACTATGATGCTGCATCAGTTATTCATGGTTATCATGTTGAGTTTCTGAAAGATCAGTAACACGGTTCTCAAATGTTTTTTTCTTTTCTTTTTATGTCTTTATCTGTACCACACTGATTTGTCCATCTACACTCTTTCTTAATGCAGAGCAGAAAAAAGTGTCCAAAACAGCTTCTAGGATGAGATTCTTTTAATGATAAAGGTATCAGTTGGAAATGTCTCAGAAAGCTTTTCCAAAATTGATCAGTTCTTGCCTTTGATGTTTTTTTGTCTGGCACCCTGGAAGTCAGGATACACTTATAAAAGATCAAGATTAGCTGCCTTTAACCACCCCATGAAGACAGAGAGATGCTGTCCTGGGTTGTGATCAAACATGTAAGAAGATAAGCCGATCCAAGGGTGTTGGATCTCTTCCAAATCAATTTATGTTGCTCTCAAAACCTGATCAGTGATGTTTAGTTTCCCAAGATCACATGGCTCTTACCTTCAAATGTCCCCCAAAGTGAGGTGAAAGTGAGAGAGAATCAAACTTTATATTATGCTACCTATTTTTACCTAATATTTTAACTTTAATATTTTCCCAAAGGGGGGTTCTACGGCTAGATGAATATCACAGTATTAACACAGTGTGTGACAAGTTTGTTTTTTTCCCCCCCTCATCTCTTTTTGAAAGGACGTTTCAATTTGTTTTTCATTTTTAGTTTTTCCATCCATCCATCCATCCATCCATCCATCCATCCATCTTCTTCTGCAGTTAAAGAGGTTTCTTCTTGGTCTCAAATCAACTTAACTAAACAAATAACCTGTGAGTTTGATTGAACACTGTTACAGACTATGTAACATCTAATATGGATTTTACATTGTGAGTATAGTATGCAGTGTACTGACGTGCCATCCATATAGGAAACAACTAGTAACACATCAGCACTCAAGTCTAGACCTATGTAACAGCTTTCATGCAATACAGTGACTTGCCAACTGAAAATGGAACTTAAACTTTGGTGATTTTTCAAGTTTGTCAACTAAATGAGAGGATGTATGTCGAAAATCTGAGTTTCCATGTTGTGAAGTTAAGAGATCCACTCCACCAAATGCATTTTAGAAATGCTGATTTTCCCTGAAAAAAATCAAGAGGATCCTTCCCATTCTTTCTACTTTAGTTCCTTTGGTTAATGAATGTTCTCTGAATACATGCTGAGTTTATGCTCTTCAATCTGGACACCACTGGGTTCATTCAGACTTTCTGCTGCCTCGTAGCTCAGCACAAAGAAGTATTTGAAGTCATTAGGTATCATGGTAAAACACTCAAGAAGAGGGGAGTCATAGGAAACAAAGAGCAAAGAACACTTCTCACTTAACCGATCCAAATGGATGTCACTTTAGGGAACTTGGATGAGGTCGTGACAACATCACAATGCACTGATTTTTGGGCAATGAAACTCTGGGTGAATATGTTTTTGAGGACTGTATTACTTCAGACAAGTAAAAAGACACGTAAAAAAGATCCTTATTAGCACATTAGTATTTTACTTCTCTGAAACTGTCCCAATCGTCTCCTGATGACTTAGCAAAGAGCATTTCATCCTTGTTGTTCAAATTGGCAGCTATTTACGGATTAAGCCCTGAAAGGATTTATGAGACATTTATTACCTATTCATCCTGACAAAACTGCATTTGCATGACCCAGACAACATCAAGAATTAATTTAACTTTGAAAATCTCAACTTTTAACCTGCAAATGAATGGTGAATGGTGTTACTTGACTGATCATAATTAATAAGAACAACAATGATAGCTTCCATGTTTTTAATTATTGCCTTCCACATAAGCCCACTACCACTGTTTGCTCGTCACACAGATTTATTCATGTCAAATCAGTCTTACACACGTCTGATCTTGTGTTTCCAAGGTTCGAGTGGAAGGACTGACAGGAAACATCCAATTTGACCAGCATGGCAAGAGAGTCAATTACTCAGTGAATATAATGGAATTAAAGAGTAATGGTCCTGTAAAAGTAAGTCTCTTGATATCCAATTTGAATAGAAGATGAATATCTATACAAGATTTGAGCGTTTGGAAAATTTTTGAGACTATATAGTTTGAATTCAAGGCTCAAGCTGTCCATTAAAGCAGCACTTACTTTTTCTTGAATTTATTGCTTATTTTTTCCAACAGATTGGATACTGGAATGAAATGGATAAAATGGCTGTCACCAAATCAGATGTCTTTACAAATGACACAACAGGAATGGAAAACAAGACCGTTATTGTGACCACCATTTTGGTATGTTTAATAATGAGTCCATAACTAATTGCGTACTTTTAATTGTGGTTTTAGTGTCTCCGTTCTTGGACCACTGGGTACCTTATTTTATGAATAGATGTCTTAACACTTTAATTTAGACACTTTTCCCTTTACGGAGAAAAGTGTTGGTTTTTTTTCCTTGTTTTTGTTAAATATATGTAGTTAAATATATGTAGAATAACACCAGATCACTGATTTCACGCTACAAGGCTATACTGTGTTTCACAAGGTAATTCATATGTGCTGAATTCATGTGTGCTGCTCTTTTTTCCTGTCCTTCAGGAAGCTCCGTATGTAATGCTGAAAAAGAACGCTGACCTTTTTGTAGACAATGAGCGCTACGAGGGTTACTGTGTAGATCTTGCTGCTGAGATAGCGAAGCACTGTGGCTTCAAATATCAACTGAAAATAGTGGGGGATGGAAAATATGGAGCAAGAGATGCAGAGACCAAAATCTGGAATGGGATGGTTGGAGAGTTGGTATATGGGGTGAGTTGATCTACTCATTCGAATGCATGCTTTAAAGGTTTTCAATGAGATAGCTTTGATTGAAAGCCCCTGTAATCTCAAGTGGTATTTCTTAAACCTTTTTTTGCCTTTTTTTTCTTTGCCTTCTGGTTTGATAGAAAGCAGACATCGCAGTGGCTCCTCTGACCATCACATTGGTGCGAGAGGAAGTGATTGACTTCTCCAAGCCTTTCATGTCACTGGGCATTTCCATCATGATCAAGAAGCCTCAGAAATCCAAGCCTGGAGTTTTCTCTTTCTTGGATCCACTGGCTTATGAGATTTGGATGTGTATAGTTTTTGCTTACATTGGTGTCAGCGTGGTGCTGTTCCTCGTCAGCCGCTTCAGCCCCTACGAGTGGCACACTGAGGAGTATGAGGACGGGCAGATCCAGACCAATGAGTCTACTAATGAGTTTGGCATATTCAACAGCCTGTGGTTCTCCCTTGGAGCCTTTATGCGACAAGGCTGTGACATCTCTCCTAGGTAAGTCAGAAAAATCCACAACTTCCATATTGCGTTAATTTAAGAAAATTTATGCTGTACGTATAAGTAAATGATAAGTGATATTCCACCAGAACTACCTAAAAATGAGAAAAAAATGATTTTAGAGCTTCAAAGTATTCATCAACCAAGTGTATTTTTAGCTCTGCTAGCAATATAGGATTAGGGGTTGTAATATTGTTGGGTTTATAACTTAGAGGTCCAGCGTAAAGCACTGTAGCATAGATTCTCAAATCAAAAGTGGATGACGAGGATGGAGAGCATTAGTTAGTAACATGTTATGTTTGAGCATGTAACCAAACCATCCACTTTGTTATATTCTTCATACATTCTGTATGTCTTGGCTTTATTTGGTTTTATTTACTTTTGTTTAGATGAAAAGTTATAAAATTATTCTTTTTACAGAATTTAGTGTAAAATTAATATTTTAACTGTAGATTTACTACCTTGTGAGTAGACATTTGTGTTGTGTTGACCTAACTTTTTTATCCCACACCTCATCCCAAACATGTTTTATGGTAAATTAAGAGTAACCACTGCTTCTCTTTGTTAACCCTGTTGCTCACAGCCTAAAGGGCCTGGGTTCAAATCCACATTCTAGATTGAGGCTTTCTGTGTAGAGTTTGCATATTTACCCAAGTTTATGTGGGTTGTCTCAGGATACTTTGGCTTCTTCCCACAGTTCAAAGACACCCATTTAGTGGGGTTAGGTTAATTAGTGATTGGTGCAAATGATTGTCTGTCCCACTATGTTAGCCCTGCTTTAGATTGGCACACTATCCAGAGTGTACCCTGCTTTTCGCTGGGATAGTCTCCAGCCTCCCACTGCAACCATAATTTGGAAAAGTGGAAGAAAATGGTTTTATGGATCTTTAGCATTATTGTAGTCTCAGAGATAAACTAGTACATCCCAACTAGAGTATTGTTT